>NC_091951.1:292498931-293098931 GCF_031021105.1 Erythrolamprus reginae
AGAAGAAGAAAGAAAGAAAGAAAGAAAGAAAGAAAGGGGGGAAGGGACAGGAACAGAGGAAGGAAGCAAGGAAACTTATGAAAGGGGAGAGTAAGAGAGGAAGGACTGAAGGAAGGGAGGGAGGGAAGAAGGTAGGAAGGAGAAAGAAAAGAAGAAATAGAGGAAGGGAAGGTAAAAGAGAGAAAGAAAAAGAGCAAGAAAGAAAGCAAGAAAGAGAGAAAGAAAGAATGAAAGAGAAATAAAAATAGAGAGGGGGAATGAAAGAAATGGAAGGAGGGAAGGAAGGAGAGAAAGAAAGAGAAAGAAAGAAAGCAAGAGAAAGAAAAAAAGAATGAAAGAGCAAGAGAGCAAGAGAGAAAGAGAAAGAGAGAAAGAAAGAAAGAAAGAAAGAAAGAAAGAAAGGCAACTTCAAAGAAAGGCTCACTGAGCATCTCTCACTCTCTCTCTCTTTCTATCCCTCTTTCTTTCTCTCTCTTCCTTTCTATCTCTCCTCTTCCTTTCTCTCTCCTCTCTCTCCCCCTCTCTTTCTACCCTCCTTTCTCTTCCTTCCTTCTCTCCCTCCCTCCCCTCCCTCCTTCCTTCCTCTCCATTTCTCTTTCCCTCCCTCTCTTTCCCTTTTCTTTCTTTTGGTCCACTTCTCTCTCTCTCCGCTTCTCCACTTGCCTCCCCCTCGCGCCTCGCCCTTCCCACCCGGCCACCCGCGCGCGCTTACCAGCAGCAGGAATTCAAGTAAGCCCAAAAGAAGCCATTGGCTCCGGGCGGCGTTCATGGCCCCCCCGAACCCCCAGCCCAGCTGGAGCTCCCTCTCACCGCCGCCATCTCCCTGCGACTGCCTGCGGCCGCTGCAGCCCCCCCCCTCCCACCGGGCCACAAAGGACATTTGCCGCCGACGCCAGTGAAGCTTCAGCTGGGCGGGGCGCTGCTGGTACTTCCCCTCCTGGGGCTCCCGCTCGCAGCTGTCCCCCGGCTTCTGCTCGATGCCGCGGTTTTCGGCGCTGTCCTGCTGTGCCCCAAAGACGGAAGGCGGGAAAAAGGCGAGAAGAATGGAGCTCTCCTTCTTCCTGCCTTCCGTCTTTGGGGCCCAGCAGGACAGCGCCGAAAACCGTGGCATCGAGCAGGAGCCAGGGGACAGCTGCGAGCGGGAGCTCAGTGCTAGGAGCCCTGTCTGCGAGCCAGATACGGCCATCAAAAGAGCCATATCTGGCTCGCGAGCCATAGGTTCCCGACCCCTGGTCTAAGGCATTGGGGCATTAAAAGAAAACAGAAAAAGGAGATGTTACTTAAACAGGAGTAGGAGAGAGAGCAGGGAGGTAAAAATGTCAAGAAGGAAGTTGTGACATTTAATCCCCAGCCCAGCGAGTGCAGTACTGATTCAGAGGTGGTTATCTCACTGCTGCAATGGCCATCTTGTCATTTTTTAAACAGGATCAAATATCACAAAGGTAAAATAAATGTCATAAGAAGGATAAAAGTAAAAGATGAAGGTTGGCCTAAATTCCACTTCATCAAGGTAGTCAACAACAATGTCAATGGATTGAGGGGGGGAAATCAGAAAGAGAAATATACTGTTTCTCTTATTATTTTTGTAAATAAGTCAGGCAGCGAAGATACCTGATATTTCTTCCCCTTCTTATTTCCCCCCAAGCAACCCTATGAATGGGTTGGGTTGGGAATGACTGACCCAGACAGCTTTCATGGTTAAAGAGAGAAAGTCACGCAGCCAGCATTCATGGCTAAACAGTCTCCTAGTTTCTAGCCTGGTGCTGATAAGTCCTGAGAGGGCTTAGAACTAAGGCAGACACACTACTACAGGCTAACAAGTTTATTAAGCTCAGTAACAATGCTAAGAGTAAAAGTGCCAGTCGAACAGTTTAGTGCGGCTCGCTTTGGCTTACGGAGAGTGGCAAAGTCAGCACCTCTGACAGCTCTTTATATAGTCACGCCAGAACACCGGCCGGCTTCAACTGTTGACTTGAGGGAAGCCTGGACACAGCAGGTGCCATAACCTCTGGCCCAAACTAGCTCTCCTGTTTTCTCCCCGAAGACAAATCTAATAAAATGACATTGAAGAAAGCTAGAGACATTGAGTAGAGACAGTTTGACATATTAGTGAAGGTAGATCCACAGCTAACATTGGAACACCGTCTTTCGGCTGTGGCGAGGGGGGCGTTTGCCCAGGTTTGCCTGGTGCACCAGTTGCGGCCCTATTTGGACAGGGAGTCATTGCTCACAGTCGCTCATGCCCTCATCACCTTGAGGTTCGACCACTGCAACGTTCTCTACATGGGGCTACCTTTGAAAAGTGTTCGGAAACTTCAGATCGTGCAGAATGCGGCCGCGAGAGCTATCGTGGGGCTTCCCAGATTCGCCCACATTTCACCAACACTCCGTGGCTTGCAGTGGCTGCTGATCAGTTTCCGGTCACAAATCAAAGTGTTGGTAATGACCTTTAAAGCCCTACATGGCATCGGACCAGAATACCTCTGGAACCGCCTTCTACCGCACGAATCCCAGCGACCGATAGGGTCCCACAGAGTTGGCCTTCTCCAGGTCCCGTCAACTAAAAAATGTCGTTTGGCGGGCCCCAGGGGAAGAGCCTTCTCTGTTGCGGCCCCGGCCCTCTAGAATCAACTCCCCCCAGAGATTAGAATTGCCCCCATCATCCTTGTCTTTCGCAAATTACTTAAGACCCACCTGTCTCGCCAGGCATGGGGGAACTGAGACACCTTCCCCAGGCTTTTATATTTTATGTTTGGTATGCGTGTGCTGCATGGTTTTAAATGATGGGGTTTTAGATGTTTTTAATATTAGATTTGTTTCATTGTAATATTGTTTTATTATTGTTGTGAGCCACCCCGAGTCTTCGGAGAGGGACGGCATACAAATCTAAAAAAAAATTATTATTATTATTATTATTATTATTATTATTAATTAGAGCTGGGCATTATAGCCCATGGGCTACATCTCGCACATGGCCAATCTCAGTCCAGCCTTCAGCTTTGTTAGCCATGAGGCATTACCAGTGATGGGGGCGGGGTGATGGCATCAACATTTATTTATTTATTTATTTATTTATTTATTTAATTTATTATTTGGATTTGTATGCCGCCCCTCTCCGAAGACTCGGGGCGGCTCACAACAAGTGAAACAAATCATAAATAATCCAATTAATTAAAATATTTAAAGATTTAAAAAATCCCATGTACTAACAGACACACACACAAGCATACCATGTATAAATTAAACGTGCCCAGGGGGAGATGTTTCAATTCCCCCATGCCTGACGGCAAAGGTGGGTTTTAAGGAGTTTACGGAAGGCAGGAAGAGTAGGGGCAGTTCTAATCTCTGGGGGGAGTTGGTTCCAGAGAGCCGGTGCCGTCACAGAGAAGGCTCTTCCCCTGGGGCCCGCCAACCGACATTGTTTAGTTGACGGGACCCGGAGAAGGCTCACTCTGTGAGACCTAATCGGTCGCTGGGATTTGTGGGGCAGGAGGCGGTCTCGGAGATATTCTGGTCCGATGCCATGAAGGGCTTTAAAGCAAGGATCGACAAACCCAGGCGCCTGGTCGCCAGTGGCGCCTAGAAAATGTTGTCTGGCGCCTAGAAAATGTTGCCTGCTGTACTGTATGTATACAGCAGTGTTTTTCAACCGGTGTGCCGCGGCACACCAGTGTGCCGCGAGACATGGCCAGGTGTGCCGCGAGGTGGCTCCTGCAAGTGGGAGCTCCAGGGCTGAGGCTTCAGCCCTGGAGCTCCCACTTGCAGAAGCCGCCCCCCGGCTATTGCCCGCCGCCGCCGCTACCCGCGCACCCCAAAATACCCCCCCTGCGTGCCCTTTTCCATGGGCGCGCAGTCCCCATTCCCCTGCCTGCCTGGGGGGGGGGCGGGGGCGGGGAGGCGCCGGCAGTAGAAGGCGCAGCCCCCGCCCGCCCGATCCGCTCCCTCTCCTCCTCTTCCGCTGAAAGAAACGCGCGGAAGCTGCCTGCTTGAGCCTCGCGTTGCTCCACCCCGCTTCATCCTGCTTGTCATCCTCCGTTGCCAGGAAAGCCGGGTTTGTTTTCCGTGAAAGCAGCGCGCCTTTTAACACGCTGCTTTCCTGCACCAGCGACGTTTGGCTGCCGGGGGGGCGGGGAGGAGAAAATCCTCCCCCCCCCCAGGAGCAGCAAAAGCCTAAGCGGTGGGGTGCGCCGTTTGCCTTCCGGCTCAGTCGCAGAGGCTTTTGCTGCTTGTGGAGGGGGGGGGGTTGGCGGTGCCGATGCCAAATGCTTTCCCTCCGCGGTGGGGGTGCAGGGCAGGCGCAGTCAGCCCCAGGAGACAAAGATGGAATGAGAGAAAGGAAAGAGAGAGAAAGGGAGGGAGAGAAAGAAAAAGTGAGAGATAGAAAGGATAGAGAGAAAGGGAATGAGAGAAAGGAAAGAGAGAGAAAGAGAGGGGGAGAAGGAAAGAGTGAGAGATAGAAAGGATAGAGAGAAAGAGGGAATGGAAAGAGAGAGAAAGGGAGGGAGAGAAGGAAAGAGTGAGAGATAGAAAGGATAGAGAGAAAGAGGGAATGAGAGAAAGGAAAGAGAGAGAGAGAGAGAAAATAAGAGAGAGAGAGCAACAGAGAGAGAAAGAACAAGAGAGAGAAAGCATGAGAGAGAGAAAGAACAAGAGAGAGAGAGAAAATAAGAGAACAAGAGAGAGAAAAAGATAGCAAGAGAGAGAGAAAGCAAGACAGATAGGGAGAGGAAAGGAGAGTGAGAGAAATGAGAACAAAAAGGGGAGAAAAAAGGAGAAATGAGAAAATGATTGAGGCAGAGAATGAGAGGAGAGTGAAACAAAAGAGAGAGAGAGGTGATTCTTGAAGCATATGGTAAAAAGCACCCAAATAATAAGAAAACCCCCCCAGCCCACACCTGTTTTTGAAAAGGATAAAAGAGAAAAAAACCCCAGCCCTCAACTGGTTTTGGAAATGGTTGGAGTGTGTATACATACACACACATAAGGGGGGGAGAGAGACAGGGATGGAAAAAGAGGAGAAGTGAGAGGGAGAAGGAATGAGGGAAAAAGGGAGGAAGAGAGAGAAATGAGAAACACGAGAGAGAAAAGGGGGAAAGACAGGAGAAGTACCCAGAAATGAGACAGTGGTATAAATTTCAGGAGGGATGATTGATGATTGACTGTATTTATAAGGGGATGTTACATGGGATTGTATATATGAGGGGGTTATTTATGTATGTATGTATGTATGTATGTATGTATGTATGTATTTATTATTTATTTATTTATTACATTTGTGTCATTTTGGTTGGTGGTGTGCCCCAGGATTTTGTAAATGTAAAAAATGTGCCGTGGCTCAAAAAAGGTTGAAAATCACTGGTATACAGTATATTTTTCCCGCCTTGTGTTTACGCCCAGAAATGGTACATCTTGGCTTCCGTAGCTCCGCCCATCAACCTCGGAGCGAGCTGCTTTCCCAGCGTCCCCTGCGCTTGCGTGCGTCTCTCCCTCCCCCCCTTGCCTCCATTCCGCCTCCTACTCGAACCCCTTCACTCCCCCCCACCGCACACAGACGCTCCGATCTTGGCCGCTCACCCGCCTTCGGAGAGAAGCGGAAGCCCCTCCCCTCCCGGCGTGAGGTTTTGTTCATTCCTCCTCCGGCCGCGTGCGCGGTGACTTCCGACCAGTAACCCCTCCTCCCCCCTCCCCCCCTCACCCGCGTCCCGGTCTCCCTTTCCTTCTTCTCTGTTTCGGATTCTGACTAACGGTCTCCCCTCGGATCCCGACGGGAGTACAGCAGAGCCGGCTCGGCGGAGCCAGGCCTGCGCCAGGGGGGAGGGGGTGAAAGCGATGTCAGGTGGAGACTCGGCAAAAAACCAAGTTTGCTTAAAAAAAATTCTGGCTCCTAAATTTTTTGGCTGGCTCCTAGATTCTGAACAACTTTGTCGACCCCTGCTTTAAAGGTCATAACCAACACTTTGAATTGTGACCGGAAATTGATCGGCAGCCAATGCAGACTGCGGAGTGATGGTGAAACATGGGCATACCTAGGTAAGCCCATGACTGCTCTCGCAGCTGCATTCTGCACGATCTGAAGTTTCCGAACACTTTTCAAAGATAGCCCCATGTAGAGAGCATTACAGTAGTCGAACCTTGAGGTGATAAGGGCATGAGTGACTGTGAGCAATGAGTCCCGGTCCAGATAGGGCCGCAACTGGTGCACCAGGCGAACCTGGGCAAATGCCCCCCTCGCCACAGCTGACAGATGGTTTTCTAATGTGAGCTGTGGATCGAGGAGGACGCCCAAGTTGCGGACCCTCTCTGAGGGGGTCAATAATTCCCCCCCCAGGGTAATGGACGGACAGATGGGATTGTCCTTGGGAGGCAAAACCCACAGCCACTCCGTCTTATCCGGGTTGAGCTTGAGTCTGTTGACACCCATCCAGGCCCCAACAGCCTCCAGGCACCGGCACATCACTTCCACCGCTTCGTTGACTGGGCATGGGGTAGAGATGTAAAGCTGGGTATCATCGGCATATTGATGATACCTCATCCCATGTCCTTGGATGATCTCACCCAGAGGTTTCATGTAGATGTTAAATAGCAAGGGAGAGAGGACCGACCCCTGAGGCACCCCCCAAGGGAGAGATCTCGGAGCCGACTTCTGACCCCCCACTAACACCGACTGCAACCGGCCAGAGAGGTAGGAGGAGAACCACTGGAAAACAGTGCCTCCCAGCCCCAACCCCTCCAACCGGTGCCGAAGGATACCTTGGTCGATGGTATCGAAAGCCGCTGAGAGATCGAGGAGCACCAGGACAGAGGATAAACCCCTGTCCCGGGCCCGCCAGAGATCATCCATCAACGCGACCAAAGCGGTTTCCGTGCTGTAACCAGGCCTGAAACCCGACTGCTGGGGACCTAGATAATAGGCTTCTTCCAAGGACCGCTGGAGCTGGAGTGCCACCACCTTCTCAACAACCTTCCCCATAAAGGGAGGGTTGGAGACTGGACGATAGTTATTAAGTACGGCTGGGTCCAGGGAAGGCTTCTTGAGGAGGGGGCGCACGAGCGCTTCTTTATAGAGTGTTGGAAAAACTCCCCTCCCCAAGGAAGCGTTGGTAATCTCCTGGGCCCAGCTCCGTGTCACCTCCCTGCTGGCCGAGACCAACCAGGAGGGACACGGATCCAGTAGACAGGTGGCAGAACTCACAGCTCCAATGGCCTTGTCCACTTCATCAGGTGTCACCAGATCAAACTCTTCCCAGACAGGTGGACAAGTACGTGCCCCGTCACCTCGACTGACTCATTGTCAGTCGACTCTGTTTTACAATTGGAGTCGAGGTCGGCCCGGATCTGAGCGACTTTATCAGCGAAAAACGTGTTAAAATCCTCGGCACTGCTCTGTAAGGGCACCCAACTCCCCCCTGGTTAAGAAGGGAGCGGGTCACCCTAAACAGAGCGGCCGGGCGGGATTCCGCTGATGCAATCAAGGCGGCATGGTACGCACATCTTGTAGCCTTGAGCGCCACTTTGTAAGTCTTAATAAAAGCTCTTACAAGTGTTCGGTCAGATTCAGACCTACTCTTCCTCCATCGCTTCTCTAGACGTCTCTTTTGCCGTTTCAACTCCCGGAGCTCCTCGTTGAACCATGGAGCTCTATGGGGTCTAGCGCCACGGAGAGGTCGCAAAGGCGCAATCCGGTCAAAGAGCCTCCGCTGTAGCCTTGTTCCAGGCCTCCGCAAGAAACTCCACCGAACTGTGGACGAGTGCCTCTGGAATAACCCCAAGCGCCGTCTGAAAGCCCACTGGGTCCATCAGGCGTCTGGGGCGGAATATCTTAATTGGTTCCGCCTCCCTGCGGGGAAGTATTGGAGCCAGGAAGTCAAGCCGTAGTAGGAAATGGTCTGACCATGACAAAGGCAATGCTTCTAAGCCCCTTAGTCTCAGACCATTACTCAATTGCTCGGAAAGGAATACCAAGTCAGGTGCGTGCCCTCCCTCGTGAGTCGGACCCTGTACTACTTGAGTCAGGTCCATGGCTGTCATGGTGGCCATGAACTCCTGTGCCAACCCAGAGGTTTTGCCGAGTGACGGCAGGTTGAAGTCTCCCAGGACAGTAAGTCCGGGGAACTCCACCGCCAACCCGGCTACCTCCTCGAGTAGCACAGGCAGGGCTTTTGACACGCAGCTGGGAGGCAGGTACGTGAGAAATAAGCCCACCTGAACCCCTAAGTCCAACTTCATCAAGAGAGACTCGCAACCCGCAATTTCCGGAGCAATGAGTCTACGTAGGCAAAGGCTCTCCCTGGCTATAACAGCCACTCCTCCCCCCCTTCCCTGGGGTCGAGGTTGATGCCATATCTGAAACCCGGCTGGGCAGATTTTAGAGAGAGGAACACCTCCCTCTGGGCCCAGCCAGGTTTCAGTAATACATGCCAGGTCGGCCTCCTCATCCAGGATCAGATCCCGGATGAGGAGAGCTTTATTTACCACCGACCTGGCATTGAACAGCAGCAACCTGAGCCCAGGGCCAGAGTTACACTCGTCACCAGTACCCAAGATTGGGCTCACAGAGCCAGAACAAGGGATCGTTATTAAGCAACGATCCTTCATTCCCCTGGAACGGCTAACTCTGTGGCCCCCGCCATATCTGCCTCTCCCCAGCAACACTGGAATATTCCAACCCTCTGCAACCCCAGAGATCGGTGCCCCTTCCTCTCCTGTCTCCCGAGCGTCAGGTGGGCCAAATCTGTCATTCATGCTATTTTCATTCATCTCATGCATACCATAACCCCACCCACTCCAACCATCACACTCACACCAATCATTCATCCTATGCACAATATTACATACACCCCAGTCATCCATTCATTAAGAAACCCCCCAATAATATTAAGATTAAATTAATAATAATCAAAATAGATTAACTTGATTATTAAAATACAATAAGAAGAAATATCTAAATTTATCAAATTTAAAAAACTATAGTTCTTAATTGGAAGTTCTGGATTGTAACAGTGTTCAGTGTCCCAGGGGAGTATCTCAACCTGGTTAAAAGGAAGGATCTCTTCTTGATGTTAGTCACCCCTTTTTCTAGCACTATGATGTCTCCCAGGTCTCTTCTCAGTCCCTCAGTTCCATCACCAGTCTCTTGGCTCTCATAGGACCCTCGCCCCTCGCTGGTCACTCCTCGGTGGCCTCCGATGACGTCGCTGATTTCCGAGCGACATTTCCAGTTCTCTGTCTGCCAGACCCCACTGCATGGCCTCCAAGAACTCTCTTTTCCACCTCGATATCGCTTCGACATCTCCCCCAGTCTCCATGTTCCTCTCATGGACCACCACCTCCTCCTCCTCGACAGCAATATCCAGTCTAATCTTTCCATGCAGGTCTTTTCACCCCGTAGAGCCTCCGACGCTTGGGCGCTCCCACCAAGCAGCTCACAAGCATCCTTAGTTCATGGGGGGGGGGGGGAGTCGTTCCAGCAGCATCACCTCCAACCAGCGTCACCTTCACCTCTCGGTCCCGTCTCTCCTCGTTCTCTCCTCCCTTCAAGGCTCCGCTTTTCTCAGTATCAATCTCCCCCCAGTCTTAGCTACAGCCTCCCGGTGTAATCAAGGGGAACCGCCATTTCCCCGCAGCCCAGCTGCTTCCTCCACAAATCTCCACGGCTGAGATGGATTGAAACAAACGCCACGGAGCAGGGTGCAGCAAGATCTTCCCCCGCTTAATAAAAACAATCTCTGCTGAGCTCAGACAGCAGGCAGCGTGCTGCGGGGCTGTGAACAACAAGCTGTAAACAAGCTGTAAACAACAGGCAGCTCGACCAAATCCCATGGCCGTCGTTTCCAGAGCCCAGCCGACTGAGCCAAAAACTCTGGGGGCAGAGAAAACACGGAGCACTAAGCAGCAGAAAATAAGGGTCCTTCTGAGCAGCAACTGCTCACCTTCCAAACCTGCAGAACCCCAAGTCCAATTTAGCTCCAATTTCCCATATTTTTGGTGTTATTTTGCCGTAGTCCGGAGGAGCAGCAACATCGCCTTCCTCCTTCCTCCCCCACTGTTCTTTAATCTTTTATGATGTTTTTAAATGTATTTTCTACATCCTGTTGTAAGCCGCCCAGAGTCCTTCAGGAGCTGGGTGGCATAGAAATACAATAAATTAAATGAAATTAAACTAAATCAGTGTGGTGTCAGCAGGCGGTTGGATAGTGGTACAACAAAAGTGGCATGACACGGAGGTAGTGGGGACAGGGTAAGATAGTGGCCTGGGTTAAGGCATGAGTTTAGAAATTGGAATATTGTGAACTGTAGTCCAGCCTTAGGTCCAAAGCCAGTTGGATGACTCCATTGGGCTAGTTACTCTCTCTCAGAAGATCTTAGTCTTTCAATATGTTGATTTTCACAACCACTTTGTGTACTTCTCTTTGCATCACACATTCTTGGCATATCATTTGATATCAGCAACTTATTTTCACATGCCAACCAACAGTTTTCTTACATTATCACCATGATTTTTATACATTTTTATACATTTATCGTTCCTGAATACATTAAAATAACCAAGAGTACATAATTCCTTATTTCATTCCCTACTTGGTGTTCAACTATTCATTAAGAATTCAATTAATTCTCACCACATTATACTCTTATCGCATTCTGCAACCAACTTTCAACTCAATACTTATGTAAAACATTCCATAATTCAAGCCCATTCACACTATCATACACTTTCTCTGAATCAACAACTGTACAATAAATGTTCCCTTCATATTCATAAATTCTTAAGTTACTTTATAAAGAACTAAAATTATATCTGCATTCCTCCTGCCTGGCATAAAACCACACTGCAGTTCCTAAATTTTACTCAGTGTCACTTTGCATACCCTTTCTATCAGAATATATTTTCCCAGAACCAGACAACAAATTAATCTCCTTTCAGTTTTTACATTCCTCTTTTCCTTTGAATAGTGGAACAATAATGGAATTCTTTCAATCATCAAACAGATTTAGTTTTCATACATATGTTAAATTATTTATATAGCCTCTTCACTAACAAACTACATTGCTGTTTTAGTATTTCCTCAATCATACCATCTATACCTGCCGTTACCCTTCCGCAGTCTTACAGAACTTTTTCTAAGCAAATACTCAGAAATCATTATTTTAAAACATTCATTCATTGAAAGATTTATAACAGAAAATAACCTACAACTGCTTCTGGGGAGCTGCAAAATTCCAAGCAAATCTGAAATTCTCAAGGATCTTGATGTTAAAATAGAACTTATTTTTTCAGAGCACTTCTTTTAATTAGTAACTGCATTCTTGTTTTCATTGTTCATATAGAACATTTAAGAAAAAATGGATGTGGAACAAAATAACCATCATGATGGAATTATATAAAAAAACAACTTACTATGTTGCCAACTCTGATACTAAGACTAAAGCTTCCACTTGAGAATTTTTCACCAACTTTAAAAAGATTCTAATTAAAATATTCTTATGCAGCTCAGCTAGTTTTGTAAACCTGCCCCATTATATTGCTATCTGTTAAGCTCAAAATCTTGAAGTGGCATACAGAAAGTTATGTGTGTGTGTATGAATATTAACAGGCTCAGACTCAACCTCAACAAGATGAAGTAGCTGTGGGTTCTGCCTGCCAAGGACATTGTCATCCATCCGTCCATCACTCGGGGGGGGGAGGACTTTTGAACTTGGGCATCCTCCACGATTTAGTTGACTTTGGAACATCATATTTCGGCTATGGCGAGGGGGATGTTTGCCCAAGTTCTCCTGGTGCACAAGTTGCAGTCCTATTTGGACAGGGAGTCTCTACTCATAGTCACTCATGGCCTTATCACCTCGAGGTTCGACTACTGCAATGCTTTCTACATGGGGCTACCTTTGAAGAGTATTCGGAAACTACAAATTGTACAGAATGCTGCAGCTGAGCAGTCATGGGCTCCCAAGGCATGCCCATGTTTCCCCAGCACTCTGTGGACTGCATTGGCTGCCGATTGGTTTCCGAACACGATTCAAAGTTTGGGTTATGACCTATAAAGACCTACATGGCATCAGACCAAATTACTTGTGGGACTGCCTTCTGCCACACGAATCCCAGTGATTAGTCAGGTCCCACAGAGTCAACCTTCTCCAGGTCCTGTCAACTAGACAATGTTGCTTGGCAGGACCTAGGGGAAAAGCCTTCTCTGTAGGGGGCCCGGCCCTCGGGAATCAACTCCCCCCAGATTCGTACTGCCCCCACCCTTCTCGTCTTCTGTAAAAACTTGAAAATCCATCTATGCCACCAGGCTTGGGGTCACTAGAATCTAGCTACTGGCCGATGAGTGTGATATATGCTTGTTGTTGAATGTGAATGAATAATTTTTAACGTTCCAGGGTTTTTAGAGTAGTTAATTACATTAATTGGATTTTAGATTTTGATATTGTGTACTGGTTTTTATTATGTTGTGAGCCGCTCCGAGTCCTCGGAGAGGGGTGGCATACAAATCCAATTAATAAATATATATGTGTGTATGTATGTGTATGTTTGTGTATATGTATATTTCATAATAGTTTTCAACTATTATGTTGAAATAACAAGATGTTCAATAAATTAAGACTATCAGCTAAAAAATTATGTGAGTAACAGATTTTACTATGTTACATAGTACAGATAATACTATGTATTAACACTGTTTAGGATTTGAATGTAAAAATGTGACTTAGATTGTACACTGTTGAATATAACCTGCAAGAAATCTCTCAAAGAAGTTGCTGCCTTGAACAGCTCCTCAAAGATGATCATGAATGGGTGCCCGAGGCTTAACAGAAAAACTCCACTTCCTCACAGATTCCCACTTCCTCAAAGGTTCCAATAAAAAATAGATTCAAACAAAATGATTAATATGCAAGATTGTTTGTAAAAAAAAGGCTTATCATAAAATGACTTCACTGATTTTTCTTCCAACCAGCTTAAATAAGTATTATTTATAATATTTCTAAATATCAGAACATCCTTTGCAGTAACTGAGAAAATCAAGCACGTTATTAAGATTGGAAAAATATCTCTAGAATTCAAATATTTAACATTCAATGTTTTTTTTAAAAAAAAATGTTAATAATTTGTTCAAACATTTAAGCAATTAATAAGTAAAAAGTAATTTATGGCAAAATTCCTAGAATTCTCAACTGAATTGTTATAAGCAAAAACTGAAGTTTTAAGTATGTCCTATTATTAACAAATAAAAATTATTTCATGTTTTCCGAATGGCAGCAGAAGTTGAGTATCCTCCAACATTAACTTCTGAGGATATTTTTTTTTTGCACTCATTTTTCTGCATGCAGCAAATATTTTGGAATATAACATTTTAGGTTATTTCTTCATTGGAAATAAAAATTCTATTGAAACTACTACTCAAATGTTCTTAATAATTCTGATTAATCACTGATTACATTCAAAAAACAATATTTAAAAGTATCACATACTATAAAATAAATTGTGCAGTACTGTACATATTATTTTCTACTGATTAGACTTCACTCCTAATTGGTATTCCACATTTATAGTTTCCCAGAGAATTGCTTGTGTCACAGCTATGGCATCCTTAAATAATACCAAAAATTATCATGAGGTGCCCAGAGTTGCTCAAGGTGGCTATATAAATCTTTTTCATACATACATACATACATACATACATACATACATACATACATACATACATATATACATACATTGTTACACAACTTTTCAACCATTAAATATTGGACTAACAACATTAAACAATGTTCTTTCTACTTACCATGTAATTTTTTTGCCACTTCACGGAAGAAAGGGTGCAATATATTTGGGCTTTTTATTGCTTTTGTAGAAAGTGCTCTTTACCTTTTTTTCAATGTTTGTACATAAGAGAAAAAAAACAAAAGCAAAAACAGTTTTCCAGGTGGGGAAAAAATCACACTGTTGTTGTGGTTGATTTCCTCAGGATGGTCTTTTGGGGTTTTGGTGCAGTTGGTGGAGGCACAGTTGCAGGTCTGAGAGAGGGAAAACTATTACTGGGACATATGCCCACCCCTCCATTTTCTAATGTGGGAGGAGGAAGTGGTGAAGGAGGTGGTGGCAAGGGAGGACACTGTTGAGGAGGTTTTCCTGGGATGTGAGTAGATTCATTGTGCAAATGAACCTCCCTGTTTTTAATATTATACCGCACGTCGCAATCAGCACAATAGCCATGGTACTGCACCTTTTCATTAAATCGTACCCGTTCCCGTGTTCCAGCCTGAGGACATCTGTCTTTCTCAGTTCTGTGCGTAAGAGGTTGCATCGGAACTTTGTCCAAATTATTATTTGATATACCATATGTATCTCCATTTGGAATTTTATTAGGTCCGCCTGGTAAGCCTCCATTTCGTAGCAGAGTCCCATTAGTCTTTACAGGATTGGCAGAGATAACTGGCCTGTGGGTATCTTCACACTTTACTGGAGTAAGCCGCGGAGGAGGTGGTGGGGGATTAGGCTTCCTTAATACTGTTAGAATAGCAGATGGATGGAGCGGAGCCCTGTTGAGTGGGGCACTGCCTTGAACTTTTATTTTTTCCAAACTTGATGCTGTTGTGCTACTTGAACTGCTATTCAACGTGTCTGTTTTTGAGCTGTCAGTCATCTCATCTTCCAACTGCAGGTCAGAAGTGAGGGTATCAATCTGGTCAACGACCTGCATGAAAATCAAATACAAATAATGGTAAGGATTTATGCGAATTAAAAACAGTAGAATTTGCTGTAATCCATACATCAATAAAGGGTCATTTGATATAAATGCATTAAGGACACAGAAAAAATAGGAAAGAGTCTATCTTTTATGTTCCTTGATGTAAATAAGACCCTTTACATTTGAATTATATTAGAATGGCAACCACAACATGAAGCTTAAGAGAGTATCTTTAGAGCAACCTGCAGTAAATGGTACATCAGGAAATGTTTGAAGAATTAGACAAAAAGTTGTCCAACTCACTTAATATTAACACGTTTTAAATAAAGAAACACTGGTTAAAACACTTGTAAAGAGAAGGGAAGAAATGGAGAAGTTAAAAATATGGAAAAACTAACAAACTGAATGTAGATGTAAAAAATTAATGTCAAAGTAGTAATTTTGAAATGTAAAATAGAATTTATAGAGACCTGGAAAGAAATTCAGATAATCTGACACTTAAGTTGAGAAAGAAGAAATTTTTCTTGAAATTCAAAGCAATTCCTAGAGCATTCTGGAATTTTGGATTGAATGGAAAGGGGGAAATTAGTACAATTTATAGAATAAACACAAGATTTATGGAATTAAGAAATGTTCCAAGGGTTGTACTATAATTTTTTTTCTGAAAAACACAACCATATTCTGCAACAGAATTTTAACACAAGATTGAAATTTGATGATAGAGATATAATTGTGTTTAAAGAAATTTTAATTAGAATACTGTGTAATAGAAAAGAGTATTTCTTTCTTACCGATAGACTTAAAGAGAAAAAAGATTCCATTTTGATGGCGTAAACTGGAAGGAGTAAATTTTACTTTTAAAAAAAACTTAATTTAAAATATTTCATTTTAATTGAATTTTAGGAAGAAAGCAAGAGAATTTCCAGAAAAAATCAAAGAAGAACTGGCGACAATACAAATGGATGTGACAGATAAGACCAAAGCCTCCAAAGGTGCAACAGGAAAGTAAGAGAGATGATACTGATTTAGGTGCTACTGGTATTGAATTATAAAAAGATATGTTAAATTAGGGATGAATTACAGTAGTTATTCTTGGGGATAACTTCTGTGATAAACATGAATATTTTGTCTACAATTATGTTTTTGTTTTATACAATCTTGATAATTGATGCACCATTTATACAGTAGCAAAAGGATTAATTTAATTTTTATGGCAAAAGAAGTTAAATACTGGTCACTAAATAGGATAACCACTCAGTTATAACAGACCTGAAAAAAGGGGACTTATGACCAGTGTTCCCTCTAATTTTTTTCAGGTGTGGGCGGAAAAGTAGAGTGTCTGAGCGGCAGTCCCTTCGGGACTGGGCGGCATAAAACTCTAAATATTTTTTTTTTAAATGTGGGCGCAGGCTATTACGCATGCGCGAGTTCTGACATCCATAATTCGCTACCCCTCCTTTCTCTCTCTTCCTTCCTCTCTCATCTCTCTTTCCTTTCTCTCCCTCCCTCTTTCTATCCTTTCTATCACTCACTTTCTTTCCCTCCCTCCTTCATTTCCTATCTCTCATTCCCTCTTTCTCTCTATCCTTTCTATCTCTCACTCTTTCCTTCTCTCCCTCCCTTTCTGTCTCTTTCCTTTCTCTCATTCCCTCTTTCTCTCTATCCTTTCTATCTCTCACTCTTTCCTTCTCTCCCTCCCTTTCTGTCTCTTTCCTTTCTCTCATTCCCTCTTTCTCTCTATCCTTTCTATCTCTCACTCTTTCCTTCTCTCCCTCCCTTTCTCTCTTTCCTTTCTCTCATTCCCTCTTTCTCTCTATCCTTTCTATCTCTCGCTCCTTCGTTCTCTCCCTCCCTTTCTGTCTTTTTCCTTTCTCTCATTCCCTCTTTCTCTCTATCATTTCTATCTCTCACTCTTTCCTTCTCTCCCTCCCTTTCTCTCTCTTTCCTTTCTCTCATTCCCTCTTTGTCTCCTGAGGCTGCCTGCGCCTGCCCTGCACCCCCCACCGCAGAGGGAAAGCATTCGGCACCGGCACCCCCAACCCCCCTTCCAGGAGCAGCAAAAGCCTCAGCGACGGAACCGAAAGGCAAACGGCGCGCCCCATAGCTGAGGCTTTTGCTGCTCCTGGAGGGGCGGGTGCCGATGCTGAAAGGCAAACGGCGCGCTTTGTCGCTGAGGCATTTGCTGCTCCTGGAGGAGGCGGAATTTCTCCTCCCCGCCCCCCCGGCAGCCAAACGTCGCTGAGGCTTTCGGCATCGGCGCCCCCCTCCAGGAGCAGCAAAAGCCTCAGCGACGGAGTGCGCCGTTGGCCTTTCGGCATCGGCGCCCCCTCTCCAGGAGCAGCAAAAGAAAAGGTCCCGCGGAAAGGCGGGATGGGGGGTGCCGCCTCACAGCTGACCTTTTCTTCATGTTTTACGTGCACTCCGTCCGGCTGGAGCTTCCCTGGCGGCGGCAGGGTGTGAGCTTTGGCCCCGGAGGGAGGGAGGGTTGCCAGCGATAGCAGCGGCAAGGTGGTCAGCTGTGAGTCGGCTACTCCTGGTGCCGCTGCTGCCACCGCCAGGTAAGCTCTCCCCACGCACATTTAGTCATGGCGCACTTAGCTGCGTCTTTCAGTTTTTGAACCCTGCCCAGGAGCCAATCGCCAAAGATAGGCTTTTGCAAAAGGTAGGCGATTGGCTCCTGGGCAGGGTTCAAAAAACGAGCGCTGAGAGCTGCAGCTAAGCACGCTATGGCACATAACTCAGCTTACAGGGATCTATGCTTATGACCCAGAATTAAAAATCCCACCAGTAAGATCCCTTCCATAGTCAAGTGACCAAATTTTGGGCACATGGAAACACATCTATATTTATAGCAATTTGCAGCATTTTGTTGTTATGTTACAACATTTTATGATGATTTTGTTGAAACCTGGCACTTCTGACTTTTGACAAACCCACATTTATAACAAACCATTCATTTGCTTTACAATTATGGCATTCACTTTACAGCTACTACATTTGCTTAACAACGGACACACTCACAAAAAAGATTGTAAAACAGTTATGTCTTGTTACAATATGCAACCATAAGCCATTATGATTGTATGTTGAAGAGTTTAAAGTCATCACTCTACTCTATTTTGGAAACCTGGTACCTGATACTATGGTGTATTGCATCTTAGTAGCAGGGAAAGGAGAAATGCAATGGTTTGGAGATAAAACGACATAAGTGTACTGTTAATGAGAAATTCCCAAATTCATGGAACTCAAGCCTCTATCAATTTAATAAAGAAGTGTTTGCAAGACTTCTTGACACAAAGTTGAGCCAGATATACATTACTTTAGCTGTTCAACTGAGATAACAGAGGATGATAACTATGTGATTTCATCTTGAACTGGCAACAAAATTCCATGCATTTTTGTTGCCTAAATAAATACCATAAATAGTAGTTTACAATTGTTTGAACACAAAGGAAATGTAAACTTGTTCCATTTCTTAGCATTTCCTAGCATTTTAAAGTCAGCACATACTCCATTTATGACATAATTGTTCTACAGGTTTTGTCCACCATTATTGAATATACTTTGCTATAATTAATTTTATTGTAATAAAATTTCCATATACTGTACTGCATTTCTCTTGCAACAACTTAAATCATTTATGTTGCTTAAAACTGCTTGAAAATTCCAATCTTTTCACATTAAACTCATGAAAATTGCATTCAACAAAACATCAATTTGTAAGGGTGCTTTAGGATTTAAATTCTAAATTCAAAGACAAATAATAACCTAAAAATCAAGCTTTAACTGATTCTTTGTAAATCGGGTCTCCACCATTAGTGATCTGTGAAGCCAACCAAGCCAATTATTTTAGGCAGTTTTTGACAAACTGTTTTTGCAATCTCATATAGCAGAAAAACAGCAACGCTAACATTAATTGACCCAACATGTCCTTAAATCGTCAACTGGCAATGGTGTTGCAATCATTATACATAAGTCCTTTGAAATTTAGTTCAAAATAGAAAACTACGTTTTCAAAACATCATTCCAAGCGCCATTAGCAATTTCAATATGAGCAGAAGGTTATCATCCTATCGTTTCAGCTTAGTTTTGTACTAAATCAAATCTTGACTAGTGTCATTACTGGAAGGAATCTTCCCAAGGTCTACTAATGAGATATGATGTGGATCAGTCATACATAAAATAAACACACTATAAGTATTGTATATCACTAACTTAGTATCGTCCATATTAGATGTGTTAGTTTCTTTTCCAAAATTCTGACACAGAATGAACAAATCTGGGAATTAAGAGCCAGAGTCCAACAAGTGCTAATTGGAAATTTGGAGAGCTGTAATCAAACAAACATTCAAGACACAGATTGGGAAAGGCTGTTCTGCTATAAAGTCGCTACTTTCCAGTATAAGCAGAACGTTACCAAAAAATATGAATCCTTTAGGATCTAATGTAGGAATCGATTAGATATAGAGATAGTTATGGAGGGTTTTTTATAACTATGCATAATTACTTATTTGATTTGTAATACCGGTTTATTTCCTATGCAAAATTGTAAATGTTTATTTAATAATCTTATAATATTTTAAGTAACAATTATCAGAGTTCTTTTTTTCAAAATATTCATTTATCTTAACAATACAGTGTTCCCTCGATTTTCGCGGGGGATGTGTTCCAAGACCGCCCGCGAAAATCGAATTTCTGCGAAGTAGAGATGCGGAAATAAATACACTATTTTTGGCTATGAACAGTATCACAAGCCTTCCCTTAACACTTTAAACCCCTAAATTGCAATTTCCCACTCCCTTAGCAACCATTTAGATTATTACTCACCATGTTTATTTATTAAAGTTTATTAAAAAATATTTATTAAAGGCGGACAAAAGTTTGGCGATGACATATGACATCATCAGACGGGAAAAACCGTGGTATAGGAAAAAAAACCTGCAAAGTATTTTTTAATTAATATTTTTGAAAAACCGTGGTATAGACTTTTTGTGAAGTTCGAACCTGCGAAAATCGAGGGAACACTGTAGTTCTTAAATAAAGAGTTGTTAAAAGGAATATTTTTGTTGTATTCCCATTGTATTTTGTGCTAAAGTACAACAGATTCGGTAAAGTAGTTTGGCTATTTCTGTCTTGCATGCCTGTACATGCCTCTTATTATAACCATGTCAGCAAATGATTTAAGTGAATTGTGTTTTATCTTTGGAAAAATGATTGGATGACATTGCTTTTCATAAGTCAGTGTTCTGCGTTTGCAATGCCATCTAATTAACCTAGGTGAAACCGTTATATGACTTTGAAATTGAGACAATAAATATATGGCTTTAAAGTAAAATTTTAAGTTTCAAAAAATAAATAAAAGTAAAAAAGTATTCACCTTAGATATGACAAGTGGTTTTTAAATAAATAATCAGAAGACAATCTCTTCTGAGAGTATCCTTTATTCATTAAAGTATTAATTTGAAAAATAAAAGTACAATAATAAATATTATTTGAAATTCTAGATCCATGATGGTGAACCTATGGCATGCAGGCCAGAAGTGGAGAGAGCCATCTCTATAGCATGCGAGCCATCGCCTGTTGCTGTTCTGGATTCCGGCATGCTGGCTAGCTGGTCTTCACACGCACAGGAGAACCAGAAATCAGAAGAGCAGCTGCCTGGTGCACATGTGTGCGCCGGGGGCCGCTCTTCCAGTTTCTGGCACAAGCATTTGCACTGGCCACCTGGTTTTCCAGTTTCTGGTATGAATGTTCGCATGAAGACCAGCTATAACAAGATCATCTTCCTAGTTTGTGCATGTGCACTGGGTGGCTGCTCTTCCAGTTTCTGGTGCATGCATGCACACTGGCCAGATGGTCTTTGCATGCGCATGCATGCCAGAAATCGGAAAACCAGGTGGCCAGTGCAAATGCTCACATTCCTGGTTCAGCACTCAATGCCAAAAACATTTGCCAACATTATTCTAGATCCATCTATTCTGAGATAATCAAAACTATGCCCCTACTCTTCCTGCCTTCCGTAAACTCCTCAAAACCCACCTTTGCCGTCAGGCATGGGGGAATTAAATATCTCCCCCTGGGCACGTTTAATTTATACATGGTATGCTTGTGTGTGTGTCTGTTAGGATATGGGGTTTTTTAAATCTTTAAATATTTTAATTAATTGGATTATTTATGATTTGTTTTCACTTGTTGTGAGCCGCCCCGAGTCTTCAGAGAGGGGCGGCATACAAATCCAAATAATAAATAAATAAATAAATAAATAAATAAATAAATGTGCCTCCAAGCACAAGATGTTAAAAGTTTAGGAAAATCAACTGGATCACACTCCAATTCTCATAAATTATTAGCAAGGACAAGGACATTTTCATTCAAGTATAAAATTTATGAATGAAGGTCATGAACTATCTGAATGTCAATTTAAATAATGCATTTATTATCACTTATTTATATATTTTATCTTTTAGTTGTATTTAGTATCTGATACAATCACAATATTTTGTATCATTTTTACTTATTAAAATGAAAATTAAATGTATGATTATAAAAATAACTAGTTAAAAGTTCCTTTTAGTTTAATGGAATTATAAAATCCCCTTTTAGTTTTCTTGCTGTAAAATTAAAATTTCAATAAAACGCATATTTCATTTACTCAGATAAATTACAACATCTTGGTTTAAAACAGTTAATATAAAATACCTTTTATAATGTATCTCATTTTTTAGTCAAAAACTATCATTCAACAGGTGGAATGCATAGCAGCAACTATGACTACATTCAGACTTATAACAGATTGCCATACTGATTTAATAACACAAAGAACTTAAGTGCCAAAGCATTAAGAAGGTATGAATGAAGGCAAGGCTCATTTTCTTTCTGCTTGTAAATTTGATGTTTCATCTGCCATCCATTTGTCAAAGTGCTGTCTGAATAGTATAAACTGACTGGATTAATCTTTGTATGAAATCTACAAGATAAAAGTAATCATAACCCCCCAAAAATCATAAAAATATCCAAATAATTATTTATTGGATTTGTATGCCGCCCCTCTCCGTAGACTCAGGGCGGCTAACAACAGTGATAAAAAACAGCATGTAACAATCCAATACTAAAAAAACTAAAAAAATAATAAAAAAAACCTTATTATAAAACCAAACATACATACAAACATACCATGCGTAAATTGTAAAGGCCTAGGGGGAAAGAATATCTCAGTTCCCTCTTGCCTGATGGCAGAGGTGGGTTTTAAGAAGCTTACGAAAGGTGAGGGTGGGGGCAATTCTAATCTCTGGGGGGAGTTGATTCCAAAGGGCCGGGGCCGCCATAGAGAAGGCTCTTCCCCTGGGTCCCGCCAAATGACATTGTTTAGTTCAGCGTTTCCCAACCGGTGTGCCGCGGCACACTGGTGTGCCGCGAGACATGGCCAGGTGTGCCGCCAAGCTTCAGCTGGGCGGGGCGCTGCCGGTACTTCCGTCCTGGGGCTCCCTCTCGCAGCTGTCCCCCGCCTCCTGCTCGATGCCGCGGTTTTCGGCGCTCTCCTGCTGGGCCCCAAAGAAGGAAGGCAGGAAGAAGGAGAGCTCCGTTCTTCGCACCTTTTTCCCGCCTTCTTTCTTTGGGGCCCAGCAGGAGAGCGCCGAAAACCGTGGCATCGAGCAGGAGGCGGGGGACAGCTGCGAGCGGGAGCCCCAGGACGGAAGTACCGGCAGCGCCCTGCCCAGCTGGAGCTCCTCTGGCGTCGACGGCAAGTGTCCGATGGGAGCAGGGGGGGCCGCAGTGGCCGCAGGCAGTCGGGGGAGATGGCGGCGGCGAGAGGGATCGCTCTCTCTCTCTCTCTCTCTACGGCAAGTGTCCGATGGGAGCGGGGGGGCGCAGCGGCCGCAGGCAGTCGGGGGAGATGGCGGCGGCGAGAGGGATCGCTCTCTCTCTCTCTCTCTCTCGACGGCAAGTGTCCGATGGGAGCGGGGGGCTAGCCGCAGCGGCCGCAGGCAGTCGGGGGAGATGGCGGAGGCGAGAGGGATCGCTCTCTCTCTCTCTCTCTCGATGGCAAGTGTCCGATGGGAGCAGGGGGGGTGGCCGCAGCGGCCGCAGGCAGTTGGGGGAGATGGCGGAGGCGAGAGGGATCGCTCTCTCTCTCTCTCTACGGCAAGTGTCCGATGGGAGCGGGGGGTGGCCGCAGCGGCCGCAGGCAGTCGGGGGAGATGGCGGAGGCGAGAGGGATCGCTCTCTCTCTCTCTCTCTCTCTCGACGGCAAGTGTCCGATGGGAGCGGGGGGGTGGCCGCAGCGGCCGCAGGCAGTCGGGGGAGATGGCGGCGGCGAGAGGGATCGCTCTCTCTCTCTCTCTCAGCTGACTGCAAGTGGGAGCCCTGACGGTGGCGGTTGGACGTGCTGCTGGACGTCGTACATGCTGGCGCTGCGTGCCTGGCATATACGGTGTCCAGCACCACGTCCAGCTGCCGCCGTCAGGGCTCCCGCTTGCAGTCAGCTGAGAGAGAGAGAGAAAGAGAGACATATAAGAGGCAGAGAGAGAGAGAAAGAGAGACATAGCAAGAGAGGCAGAGAAAGAGAGACAGAGCAAGAAAGAGAGACAGCAAGAGAGGCAGAGAAAGAGAGATAGAGAAAGAGAGAGAGAAAGAGAGACATAGCAAGAGAGGCAGAGCGAGAAAAAGAAAGAGAGACATAGCAAGAGAAAAGGAGAGACTTAGCAAGAGAGGCACAGAGAGAGAGAGAAAGAGAAAGAAAGAGAGACATAGCAAGAGAGACAGAGAAAGAGAGATAGCAAGAGAGGCAAAGAGAAAGAAAGAGACATATAGCAAGACAGTGAAAGAGAGAGAGAGAGCAAGAGAGAGAGAAAAAAGCAAGAAAGAGATAGCAAGAGAGACAGAGAGAGAGAGCAAGGGAGAGAGAAAGACATAGAGGAAGGGAAGGAGGGAGAGAGAAAGAGAGCAAAAAAGAGAGGAAGAAAGAAAGAAAGAGGGATGGAGAGAGAGAATGAAGGGAAGGAAGGAAAAGAGAGAAAGAGGGAGAAATAGAGCAAAAGGGAGGAAGAGAGAGGGGTTTTTTGTCCAAACTTTTCTTTAGCCCCCCCCCCCCCCTTTCAGTGTTCCCCAGGATTTTGAAAATACGAATAATGTGCCGCGGCTCAAAAAAGGTTGGGAAACACTGGTTTAGTTGATGGGACCCAGAGAAGGCCCACTCTGTGGGACCTAACTGGTTGCTGGGATTCATGCAGCAGAAGGTGGTCCCTGAGATAATCTGGTCCGGTGCCATGAAGGGCTTTATAGGTCATAACCAATTGAATCCCAAAAATATTTCATGAGGGTTTTTGGAGGCATTTCAAATTTTGCTCTGTGGACTCCTGTTTCTGTCAAGTAAAAATAAAAAATAACAAAAACACAATGAAAAAAATCACGCTTATGTTTATATGTTTATATGAGAATAACGAATGGCAGAGTCTGAAACTAGACTTACTATATATGAATGGCAAAAATTATTTTCTGAGTTTCCATGAATGGAAGGAAATTAATTTTTTTTTCATGAAGCTTCTTTCCTGCTGCATAGAGGTAGTTGTATGTATAGAGATTTCAACATGTCTGCTTTATATCACTTTTAATATTTAAGAGACCAGCATTTGAAGTATCTTGTAAGCAGATTGTAAGCTGGCTGGGACCTTTCTGCCAGCTTCCCCAGTGATTTTGCTTGCTGGAAGTTGGAAGTAAGTTGTGTGGGAGATACTCGCTTAACAACCCACGATCCTTGCTTAAAAATAGCAACTGAGAGTCTGAGATTGCTTCAGGAATCAAAATGGAAGTGTGACAGCATGCTTTACAGCATCACTTGGTGATGGAAATTCTAAGCCCAATCATTGTTAAGGAAGTAGTGATACCTCGTCTTATGAACTTAATTGGTTCCGGGACGAGGTTTGTAAGGTGAAAAGTTTGTAAGACAAAACAATGTTTCCCATAGGAATCAATGGAAAAGCGATTAATGCGTGCAAGCCCAAAACTCACCTCTTTTACCAGCCAAAGTGCCCGTTTTTGCACTGCTGGGATTCCCCTGAGGCTCCCTCCATGGGAAACCCCAGCTCCAGACTTCCGTGTTTTTGTGATGCTTCAGGGGAATCCCAGCAGGGGAATCCCAGCAGCGCAAAAACAGGTGCTTCGCTGGCAATGGAAGTCCGGAGGTGGGGTTTCCCAGCGAGGGGAGTCTCAGCAAAATTGCAGCATCGCAAAAACACGGAGGTCCTCGAAACCCCACTTCCAGACTTCCGTGTTTTTGTGATGCTGTGATTTCGCTTAGGCTCCCCTCGCTGGGAAACCCCACCTCCAGACTTCCATTGCCAGCGAAGCGCCTGTTTTTGCACTGCTGGGATTCCCCTGCAGCATCGCAAAAACACGGAAGTCCAGAGGTGGTGTTTCCCATGGAGGGAAGCCTCAGGGGAATCCCAGCAGCGCAAAACCGGACGCTTCGCTAGCAACAGAAGTCCGGAGGTGGGGCATCCCAGTGGCGGCGGATTGGGTTTGTAAGGTGAAAATAGTTTGGAAGAAGAGGCAAAAAAATATTAAACTCCGGGTTTCTATCTCGAAAAGTTTGTATGACGAGGGGCTTTTAAGACGAAGTATCACTGTATAGATGTTCAGATTGTACAATAGAACAAAGAGTTGACATTCATGAAATATTTTCAGACTTCTGTAAGCTTCAAAATTATTTAATTTACTATGAAAGCATATTTTACCTACTACATCAAAAAGTTTTAAAGTGTCTTCTTTAAGGAACAGAACATCAGACAATACTAATAAATATTTCTGCCACTTATTGATTTAAAGACAAACATAAATGAATTAAAATTAACTCTGTGTAAAATGTAATTAATAGGTAGACCAACAAATTATTTAGGAAAATTAAATGGAACCCTGATTTTATGAAAGTATGAAGTTAGCTCTTAATCTAAACCAATTATTAGTGCCTAATTTTACATAAAAGCTGTTTTCGATTAGTGGCATGTGGATTCAAATATTGTTTAGTATCTGACTCTGAAAATAATTTCAATATCCTGAAGAAACAGGAACACAGACTTAGGGTTCTGCAATTTTGGAACATAGTTTTGTGTTTATCACCTCTGTCCCAAGAGGCCTCATTGGCTCCAAGTTCATTTGGAAAACTATAACTAGTCTGTCACCTTTCTTGATGAGGGATGTGACCTCCTCACAATAATGCATGTTCTATAAACTTACTGGCACAACAACTTCAAACTTTTCATGCTATCTTCAAAGATGGCTCAGACTATCAGCTGTAGTTGGTGATATAAACATTTTTTACAGACTGCATAACATCGGACTGTAAGGCACTGCACCAGCTCACAATGCTTCTATAGGTATTTCTAATGACATTTTTAAAGGATGTGCTACACTCAACATATGACTTCCTGGCAGAGGTGAAATTCTAAAATTTTTCCTAACGGTTTTGTGGGCATGGCAGGGGGAATCCCCATTCCCTCCCCACTCCTGGGGAAGGATATTGCAAAATCTCCATCCCCGTTTCCAGGGGCAGATTGCTATTACCACCGCTACTGGTGCACTGTGCATGCAGCTTCCATTCTCTTACGTTTTCATGCGCTATGCACATTTGTCCCCAGTGTGTTTTTGCTTTTGTGCATGTGCAGGAAGCAAAAACACACTGAAATTGTGCGAGGGGACATGTGCACATGATAGTTTGGTGATTTTTTGCTTCCATGAATGCGTGGAATTGCCGAAATCTCACACGCACGGGCATCCCTTTGCATGATTTTGCATGCACACAATGAAAAATACATGCACACAGTGAAAAATACAAAAAAATGAAGAAAAAAATGGTGGGGCCCATAGGACTGCCACCAGAGTGGTCGTGCGCAAATTGCGCAATCTGGCAGCCGCTACCAGTGCTCAGTCCACTACCACTCCAGTAGCAACCCACTACTGTTCACCCCACTCCAAGGCCAGCCAGAGATGGTATTTGCCAGTTTTCTAAACTACTCACACTTTCTGCTAAAGATTCTCCCAAACCTGTCTGAATCTGCTGAATCTCATCCTTGCTTCCTGGCCATTTACATCTAAGGGGGAAGAGGCCCTTCAGGACCCCATTGTGACAATAGGGAAACTGAGTTCCTATTATGGCACCCTAACTTTGAAATACCTGTCTCTTGAATATAACTTCATAGCCACATGCTGTATTACAATTTTCAATGCTTCTGCTTTGTATTATTATACTGTTTTTTAACCCTTTAAAAAAGTTTTTATTTAATTTTCTTGTTCTTATGCACTTAATAGGACATAAATAAATAAATAAATAAATAAATAAATAAATAACTGAAATGCAAATTACAAAAGCTATAAATAAAAAGTCCTGTGTGCAATTAGAAAGTATATAAATAATATCTTATGTCTACATTTTTTTTGCAACAAGTTGTACTAAGTAAATTTTAAAGTAAAGCTCCATATAGTAAAGCTAAGACTGAAGATTGGATCCCAAATTTAATAAAAGCTGAGATAACACGTGTGTTCTTTTTATTATGAGTTCTGATATAAATTCCACAGAAGACCTGCACTCCTGTTGTGCCAGAGAAATATTTATTATTCACAAAAGCATGTAAGTAATGGGAACATTGCAAGTTTATCTCAGTAAAAGCCGTTTCAGAGGGACAGGTGCATTTTAAGGACTAAGCTAGGAAAGCCACCATAAAATTGGATTATTTTTATTGCTGATAAATCTTTTTAAATGCATTTAATCCAATCTCAGAAATGTTACTTAGGCAGAGTAAGAACTGCTGTAAAATATATATGCCACAAACATCATATAAGTTAAGTGGGTTTCCAATATATATGAATGAATTATGCCTATATATTTAATACTGTTATCGTAAGGGATTCGTTTCTCTTCTCCTTCCCTTCTTGTCTATCAGGTTGGTCCAAAGGGTTTCCAACATTAAGAGAAAAAGATGTGTATGTGGAGGGAAGACATGAAGGTAAGCTGATGTTCCATCATGGTATATACTCTGTCGTAGGCAAATGCAAATATAAATTTGCATTTTTAACTTGGAATTTGGATTATACTGTTGTTCTTAAAATTCATAAACAGATTGTTTTACTTTAGAACTGGTCATGCTCTGCCCCCCTTTTTTCTTTTTAAGGAACACTTATACTGAAGATTAAATCTAAGTATGCTCTTCATGCAAAAATCCATTTTATATGAATACATTTTATATGCCTGTTTTTCACCATCTCAGATCCTCTGAACTTACCTCACATTCATAATGGGTCACATGACTCCTGGAAGGGTAGCGGACTCCTGCAGCCAGTCCTTGGAACTATCGGTTTGGCGAACCAGGTGAAAATTAATATTTGCTTTGCCTGAACTGGTCCAAACCGGGTGAATCCCACCCCGAACTAGGATTGTATACACATTCATGTCCCACTATCCAGAGGTGAAGAAGTAACATTATTATTTACTTCATGGGGCCACTAGAGGCAACTCATTTGAATTTTGCATCATGATTCAGAAAAAAACACAGTCTTGATTGACATCATATTAGTTTGCATGAAAAAATGTAAATACTTGCCTATAACTTTTGCTATTTTACCAGAATATTAGTCTTTTAATTTGAATATGAAGGATAAAGCAGTGTTTCTATGTACTATATCCTGTAAAGACTGCTTTAATGAATTATGCAGAACATTTTTGTTTTACAACAAAATTTTCAATCAAGAGGTTGATTTGGAGGGTGGGATGGTGTGGAAGAATTACAATATTTTTTGTGAATAAAATAGATAAAACTCAAAGAGAAATGTAAGAGATATTTTACCATTAAACATGTAATTCTTGAATCAGTCATTAGATGTAAAAGCCATAACTCTTTCAGTGGAGAAACTGTACAACTTTAATCCAAATATACTTTGTATTCCCATATTTTGCTCGTGTGATGATTTCTCAGCAGGTAAGGCTTGCTTATAGTAAAATGTATGGTAAACCTCATAGGCAAATAATGTTAACACAACCTGTACAACCTAAGTCTGAATTAATATAAGCAGAACAAAAATATAAAGGCAATGGATTCTGCCTTGTATTCATGGACACTTATTCTTTTTGTTCTACTCCATACATTCATAAATGTTAAGGCAACCTGTGTGGCAAAGCCTGAAGAATACCACTGGCTATAGCAGACTTATTTTCCTTATTGAACAGAATTGTCAACTAGCAGAAGAACTGAAGGTTTGAGAGGAGCCCTCTGTTATTTACCACTACCTTCTCCACTTCAGATATACCAAGAGCTGCCAAATCTCCTACACTTATCTCCATCACTCTACGTGCTCCCCTCTCCTCTGGCAATCTTAGAAAAAGATGTACAAGGTCTATTTCAAAGCATCAGAGGTCCAAATAAATCAATTCCATTGTAGGAACAGACATAAAACCCTGGTCATAATGTCTGGGAGAAAAGTCAAACTTCTGATACCTTACAGAAGGCCAAAAGCAGGGGTGGGCTACTGCCCGGACGGGGGGGGGGACGCAGAGGGGTAGCCAAAATGGAGCTCCACTTTCTCCACTGAAAGAAAATGCAGAGGATACTGCATAAGCCATGCCTACAGTATGGTAGTAAACATTTTGGTAGCCCTTCACTGGCCAAAGGTTTGGGACACCTGGTTCTTAGGGGAAATGGGGTAGGACCTATAACAGATAACAATTATACAACATTTATAAAGGTTAATTTACTTTTATTTATTTCAGTAGAATTTCTTTGCAACATATTCTCTTCTGCTGAACTGCTAAGATATCCCATCTATACAAGAAGATTAGGTTACAACTAAGAACCTTCCAGGCTAATTCTTGGCTGTAAAATATAGTGTTAGTCTTTATCTAAAGTAAACACCTAAAATGGAATTAGTTATATTAAATTGCAATCTACAAGAGAAGCTTTATAAGCATTTTTTTAAAAATGTAGTACTAAATGCAGCAACTAGCTTACCTTTACCTTTTTTAAAGGACAGGATAGAAAATAACAACAAAAAAAATCCACTTTTTTATATAGTGTCAACAGCAGCAAGAAATTATAAGCCAAATTTCCACAATAGAGTTCTGATAAATAATGTGTAAATGTTTCTTGTGTTGATACAGCATTTTTATAATTTAAAAAAGACAATAGAAGTATCTTTTAAAGCCAAAAAACTACTAAGATATAATATTGATTGGAAAAGCCATTTTGTTTATGTTTAAATATTTAGGGAATATTTAGAACCTCGTTTATAGTCTATATAATCTTCAACAGTCTGCCTAATGTATTTGCAGGCTTGAGAATCACAATGCCATTACTAGCATTACAAACATTACTCAGATTCCTGTGAGCCATTATTATAACTTTTAGAATGCATGGTTCTCAAAATGAAACAAGGTATTTAGGTTGCACAACACATTAGCAGAATGCCAATATCTAATCCTAGTTTGGCAACACACTTGTTTAGCAGCCATTCTAATTAGGATGATGATGAAGAAGAAATAATTTTAAGATCGCTCCTTACATGTCTGTAAAAGTAAAGGAAAGAGCATAAACAAAATTGTGGTTTCCTTTAGTTATCACCTTTGCTCCTTGACCTAGTTGAACATCCCAATTGTAGTTATTAAATAAGAACTGTATTTGTTGCTATTGAAAGAGAAAAATGATGTATTAAAACTATTCCCAACGCTTTCGAAGCAAATAATAATAATAAAGCAGGATTGACACACACACACCCATGCACCATTATATAAGTAAACAATACATTGATATAATAAAAAGAAGATACCACTGTGTTAGAGACTTGCATTCTAAAAGATTAATTATTTACTAGAGGTATAAAATGAAGTGTAAAATAAGTGTTATTGGCACAGGTTTTTTTTTTAATTTACTACTATGATGCAAAAAATAAAGATCTTTCTAATAATTCATTAGGAGAAGAAGCAAGAAAATCTAAAACTAAAGCTGGAGGTTTCATCTGTTTGTTTGTTTGTTTGTTTGTTTGTTTGTTTGTTTGTTTTAAAATAGACACCAATCAAGTCTTGCAGGTGTCAGGTTACAATCAAGGATGTTTAAATTTCTCCAGTTCTAATACTATGTAATTCTGATCATTATTTATTTCCTCAGAAACAATGTGTAAAAGATATGGTGGACAATCTTTCAACTATGGTACATAATGCCAGATGATGTTGTGACTCCTTCATTTTTCTAAAGATAAGTGGCATATCAATTTGTTAAAGCTAAGTCTAATTAAAAATTGGTCATGCTATGTTGTACTCCTGTTTTCAGAGATTCTGTGTATTTCATGGATGTGAAACATAATTTTATCTATTAACTTTAGAACATTTGAAAAAGTCAGCTTTACAGCCCAAAGCAAGATAGGTATGCATCAGTAGACATGGGACTTTAATTCTTTTCATTAAAAAATTAATGTATGACAAAATTACTTCTAAAATAATCCAAAAACAGCAAATGTAAATAAAATAAAAAGTTGGCCTAAACCAAAGCTTTTTTAAAATGTTTGTTGCAAGCAATCACATCAGAGTTACAATCTTCCATACCGAAATCTTTTAAACACAAATATTTTCACTTACATTTGGCTTTTTGTAATGCTAAAAATCTGGTTCAAACATTACCTGTTAGGTTAATTGTTAAAATCTTGACCTTTTCTTAGAAATACAGTCTTTCATAAAGCAAATGTTCAAAATATTTTGAACAGAATCCAAGCTATTCATGTAAGGGAAATTCAACTATAATAGTCAATTGTGCTTCCAAATAATACTGTGAAATTACTTGATGTGATGACTTGTGAAGCATAGCAGCTGTTTGCTAAGCAGTACTCATATGATAGCTATTCCTGCATAGTATAAGCTATAACTTCACAAGAACAAAATATAAAAAAAACCTCACCTGATGTTTCTTGAATTTTGTGGACATATTATACCTTTCTTTTTTATTATTGTAAAGAATTCGGCATAACTTATGCCTTGAAGTTTTATTCAAGTTTGGAATGACATTGATTACTTCTACCTTGAGAACTTTATAGAATTTGCTGCTTTTATATATTAAGCTCATATATTTCAACAGGGTTGAAATAAAACAGAACTGTGTCTGCTTTTAAGAATTCTATATTAAAATAAATTCATGTTTAAATTTCCTATTTGTTTTATATTATTCATAACAAATGTTCCTACCAAGCCAGACTCCTCTCATAATGAAATCTAATATAAACAGAAAGGGAAATAGACAGAGGCAAAAAAATGGGGAGGGAGAGAGAGAGGAGGAAGAGGGAAAGAGAGGGGGGGACTTCATGGAAAATGTCTAGAGCCCAAGAGAACTATTATCTTTTCAAACATTTTGAATATTTAAAGCCTATTGAGTTTCTTCCAACCTTTAAAAAATCATGAAAGCAATAGGGGAAAAAGAAGGAAAGGATTAACCTTACTTGAAATTCAGTGCAAATCAATGTCAGCCAAGAAATTCTGATTTTTCCCCATTCTCATTCATTTTGATGAAAAAGTTTTCACAATCTTTTCCAAGGAGAAGAAAATTTTGGAAACATTCCCACATATGGTATATGATATTACTCAGTGATAAGGTGGACAAGAGGTATATCCGAACCACTATTTCCTACCCTTAAGAAATTGTTAATAAAGGATTTTCTTAAGAAGTAAAAAAAGCTTCATCTTTTATTCATAGCAAATCTAAGGGGTGTTTATGGTTCTTTCTCGTATGATTACATTTGGTTTTTCAGGTCCACCCATTTCCTTATGCTTCCATCATATAAAGGTGATAATGCATTGTCCAATTATTGGTTAAAGAACAAATTCTTAGATAATCTCAATGTGGAAACAATATGCAAGGTAAGAACAATATGCAATTTAAGAGTAAACTCTATGCTAGATGTGAACTGTCATTGCCCATTTTTCTTTGTTTCATAGTATCTCTGATGTTTCAGGCAGTGCAGTATCCTTTATAATTTAGAGTTCTTTTCACTCATTAAAATGAATAAGCTCTGACAAACTTGGCAGTATGGAATTAATACAAGACACTGATTACATCTAAAACCATACTCTGTATATTACTGTTTTTATTCTTTTTTATGATCAGTATACATATGCAATGATGGGTTTTAAATAATCCATATGGTATTTCTAATATGTTTGAATTTGAAATTGGCCATTTAGCTTTCTAGAACCAAGATCAAGTATTTTTAGAAAAGGAAATCTTCATTTGCACAGCCCCCTCCAACACTTCATTGACTCTGCTACAGACGTCTTTTAACAGGAGAAGGAGACATCAGCTTAAGTATGCTTTGTTATTCATGCTCTAGAAAAGCTGCCACCAGCTGTTATTATTATTGCATTTCAGTGATAAAGGGGATGCAAAATAAAAAGATACAGCAATACACATTGAATTTTAAATCCATGTATAAAAACAAATGGTATCCACCACATATTTATTAAGTTTTAACATTATGAAATCAGCTTACAACTTGAACTTGTAGGAAACTAATTATGAATGTTTATTTGCTCTGATGTTATTGACCAGACATCAGAGATCTGTAAACTGATGGAGGCCTATTTATAGGTTGAAACAAATCTATTTTCACCATCCTAGGACTTTTGTCCCTTTCTGTTCAAGTGTTCAACACAGTACACTGTATTGTGAATTATACACTGCTCAAAAAAATAAGGGGAACACTTAAACAACACAATACAAGTCCAAGTATCAAACTTCTGTGAAATCAAACTGTCCACTTAGGAAGCAACACTGATTGACAGTCAATTTCACATGCTGTTGTGCACATTTAACTTTGTACAGAACAAAGTATTCAATGAGAATATTTCATTAATTCAGATCTAGGATGTGTTATATTCGAGTGTTCCCTTTATTATTTTGAGCAGTACATATCATACCTATATAATGTGATTGGGAATTAAGTCATTGTTGGTCTAAACATTTTAGTATTCAATATGCATTATCTGAACCCTTTTCAATAAGATTTCAGACCAGGTTATGGGAGAGAAATAACATTGATTGCACTTATGATGATATCTGGAGACAGTGGGATGGAGGTAGTGGATTCTCCTGCCTCTCCTTGATCTTTCAAGTGGGTTTTGATCCCCAGTGATCCAAGCAATGCTGGGGCTGTTAGTTAGTTAGTTAGTTAGTTAGTTAGTTAGTTAGTTAGTTAGTTATTTATTTATTTATTTATTTATTTATTTATTTATTTATTTATTTATTTATTTATTTATTTATTTATTTATTTATTTATTTATTTATTTATTTATTTATTTATTTATTTATTTATTTATTTATTATGCCACCCTTCTCCTTAGATTCAGGGCGGCTTACAACATGTTAGCAATAGCACTTTTTAACAGAGCCAGACTATTGCCCCCCCAATCCGGGTCCTCATTTTACCCACCTCGGAAGATCTCAGTACCTAGACATTATATGAAGTTGGATGGAGCACCATATTAACCTTATTATAATCTACAGGCTGACCTATCAGAGTAATAGGCAGCATGTAAATTTAATAAATAAATAAATGTTTTAATAACTGCAAAATGCAACTTATTTTATATTCATCCTTGAAAATTAATTAGAGTGAATGTTGCTTCTATGGCAGCTTTTCCTCAACATGTATATAAAACTTTTGTTCCAGTAAACCTTCCCCCAATTATTGACAGCCTTAATACTTGATTGTTTTAATATTAAACACTTACCTTATTTTTCGAAGTATAAGACACACCCTTTTCTCCCCTAAAAGAGGGCGAGAATGTTGGTGCGTCTTATACACCGAATACAGCCATTTTTTTACTGTCCCAAACACCCACTCCAGTGTCCCATTTTTACGAAAGATGGGCCAATCTTTCCACAAAAATGAGTGGACTCGGGGTCTGGGAAGCCTGCAGAGAGCTCCTGGATGCTGGGTGGGTGGCAAAAATGTCCCTGTTTTTGCAAAAAGCGGACCATTTCCCACCTGTTTTTTCAGAGAATTGGAGTGGGCAAAGGGTCTGGGCAGCCTGCAGAGAACTCCTGGGGACTGGGGGAAGACAAAAAATGCCATTTTTGTAAAAAAAAAAAGGAAAAAAAGAAAAAGGGGGGGGAGAGGAAAAAACCAGCCCATTTTCCCCAAAAATGGGGGCATTTTTGCCATCCCCCAGCACCCAGGAGTTCTCTGCAATCTTCCCAGACCCTTTGCCCATCCCATTTTTGTGAAAAAACAAGCGGAAAATGGCCAGTTCTTCACAAAAATGGGGGCAGGAGTTATCTGCAATTTTCCCAGACCACCCCATTTTTGCAAAGAAAGTGTGAAAAATGACCACTTTTTCACAAAAACAGAAGTGTTTTGCCTTCTAATTACCCCATCTAGCATGACTGGAGGAAGAATTCTGGAAGTTGAAATCCACCAGTTTGAAAATGTTTTTACATGTTTGTAAAAAGTCTTCTGTTACACTGGTATTTTATTAAATAATATATTACTAAACAATTTGGTTCAGAATACTTTTTTTCCATGTTTTCCATCTTTAAAATCTAGGTGAGTCTTATACTCCAGTGCGTCTTATATTCTGAAAAATATGGTAAGCTGGCATACTGCCAATTGCACTGTGACAATCAAATGGAATGTGTCTTTCACACAGTCACTGATCACAGCTGCTGTCAATATTTCTGTGTTGTCTTTCCTATTTTTTTAAATCTTCAAAGTACACCCTAGTATTTCATTTCCCTAAACATTTGACAGAGAGCACCTGTCCATTTTTATGGGACAGGCTGCATCACATCAATGGAACAGAGTGCAATATAAAACATTCAAATTATGTTCTTTCTTTAGCTTGGTCTAGCTCTTTTTTAACACAAGGAAGGAAAAAAATCCAATGCCTTCCTATGTTACTGTTTTTAGATACTAGGAATGTATCATTTATTTCAAGCCCAGAGTCAACAGCTGCAATGTGTGAATTTAGAAAAAAATGTTCTCTAAATGCCAGTCTCCAAAGAAAAGCAGCAAAATGCCAAACCACTTTCAAATAAATAGGACTTGCTTGTAGACGTTCAGTATAAAAGGTATCTGACAATGACACACGATGGCTGGTATCTCACAATGAAATTAATTTAAGATAGTTCATGGAAATAAAGCTTTCTACTCCTTTTCTATCTCCCTCTATAGATATTTGAAAATCAAAGGTTATGAAGATGGATAAGAAGATGGAATACGTAGGAAAAACTTTCTCCCTGCTGCTTGCTAAATTTTAATTGCAAAGCACCCCAAACCCATGTCCCTGAAACCATGCAGACTCCATCATTCTCCCAAAGTTTACATTATAGCTGGTGGATACTATGGAAGACAGACTTCAAATTTGTCCATGCAGTAGGAATAGGAAGGTTTAAATGCTAGATTAAAAGAATATTTGTATGTTGACTGTACTTGCTTTGACTATTCTGGATTTTGATGATTTAGTTCAAGCGCAGGGGTCGGCAACCTTAAACACTCAGAGAGCCATTTGGACCGCCATTTCCCACAGAAAAGAAAACACCGGGAGCCACAAAACTCTTCCCGTGCTTGACTATTTCCTTAGTGGCCAGAAAACTAGTATATATAGTTGAATTGAAGATTCTGTTTTCTTTTGAAACTTTTCTTCCATGTTGTCTACTGGGGGGGGGGGGGGGTAGAATAACTTAACAACTTGCATGTCGGCGGGTGTTGCATATTGGTACTTGTGATGCATATTTTGAGCAACAAGGAGCCGCAGCAGAGGGATGAAACAGCCACATGTGGTTCCTGATCTGCGGATTGCTTACTCTTTTCTAGTGTATGTTATTAGAAAGTATATGCCTTCTAATGACATTTGTTACTCTATAAATATGTAACCAGACCCTTTCTGCTTCTTCACATCTCAAATTAAAAATATTTTCTTTTATTTTGATTATGGAAGCAGATTTCTTACTTTTAATGTAGACCAAACTCTAAGATTATAGTCATAGGGAAGCTTTGCAATAGTTTGTTAGCAAATATTGGGCTGCAACATAGAATAATGTAGGATATGAGAAGCTTGAGAAAAAAAATAACCACATCACTTTTAGGTTCTACAAAAAGAAAATCAGAAAGTTGTATACATGCAAAATAATTCAGAACAGCCCTTCTCTTTCTCTCTACACACATACATAGATACACACCAAAATATGTTTAATTAAATACTTTTTTCCAGAGTAAAAAATGATTTTAAGTTAAAGATAAAAGAAATATAGAAAAGTAATAAAAAATAGTGGAGAAGGGGAGAAAAGAAAGAATAATAAAGAAGTGTATTCCACTCCTCTTAAGTTATATTATTTATATTTTACCTCCCTCTCTAAGACAGAAAAATGAGTAGAGAAGGCGAGAAATTTTAAATAAAACTTCCGAAACTGTCATCAACTTCCATTCATTTATTAATTTTTCTTTTAAACTTTATACAACTTGTGTTTTAACAGAATGCAGTCTACAGGGAGAGGCAGACACAGTAACTGAGAGACACCCCTTCCCAAGTCTTGGTATAAGATCCATGTACCTGCCCCAGTGCTCAGAATGGTACTATAGATATTTTTTGCTGCTAGGCGATGACATACTGAACTGGGAGAGAAGCTTATTTTAGGAAACAGTATCACTTACTTTATGTATCATGCTCTGTCTATAACTAATCAGGGTGTAAGCATTTGCTCTTTGCAAATCAGAGTAATTAATTCATTTTCAACAGCTTAACATATTTATGCTGTTACAATACATACAGAAAATGTGCCAAGAAAATTCTGACCTTACTTCCTAAGCTTGATCACAATGATGTTGGCAGAGCTTTAATTACTTAATTATTTCCTGTCTTTGTTCAGAGTAAGGATTTACAATTCTATCTAGCATGATAACTGTTAAATTTTAATTACAGGGGTCTGAAGAAAATAATTCCAAATACTGCATCTTACTGTCAAAGACGTCTATGATACAGGAATTTTCATAATGAGGTCCTACATTGGTAAAGAGTTGTCACACAGCCTGGGAACTGACACTGCTACAATAACAAGCAAACTTATCATGTACTGGCAATTCAGTTTATTATTTAAAATATTTATTGGGTACTTTTGAGTGTTCAGCAATGAATTCCAAATTGAACAAAGATTGTATTTTGTAATCTATAAATCATATTACATTCTTGGCAGTCAAACAGCAAAGCTTTTCAAATAGGCCGGAAATTGGTATGTAAAAGAAGATCCTAGAAATTTATTATTGTAAATTATTACAACAGAGCTATATCTCCCAGAAATATCACCCTGCAAATTCTATAATTTTCCAGCACACAACACTTGATTATATGGGGGCTGAAACCCACTATATTAGGGGATATTCTGACAGACATGTATATTAGAAGGACATAATTAACTTACAAATATTAAATGTTGGTGAAATTCTACACAACACATTAGTAACCAGATCTCAAAACTGGAACATAATTCAAAGCTTGCTTCTTCTAACAGCAATCATAATTGAGCAGAATTTAACAGAACTCATTTTAAAAAAAAGATTGATTGAGCCATTGGTTTAAGGGTGGGGGGGGGAATCTATTTTAAACCTGGAGCTATTTTTGATCAAAACTTTATTTTGATCATTACCAGGAAATATAACAAGCCAGTTTGGTTTAGTGGTTAAGGCAATGGGCAAGAAAGCAACTGTAAATTCAAGTCCCACCTTCACTATGAAAGCTACAGTAGCTGGGTGATCTTTGACCAGTCCTCTTTCATCTAATCAACTTCACAGGGATGCTGTTGTGGAGAAAATAAGAAGAGGCAGCTATGTTGGATATGTTCCTCACCTTGAACTACAGTAAAATAGTAAAGGAAGGATATAAAAATAGTAGACTTCATAAAAATAGTAAAGGAAGGATATAAACAATCAAAGATATAAATAAATGACAGGTAAACAAGTAAAAAAGATACACAACACAAAAGAACAGACCAAAGTGATTCCTTAAACATAAATGCTATATGTTATGATAAAATATTGGTAACAGTAAAGCCTAAAACTAATACTTAAGAATCTAAAATACTGGTAATATACTGTAATATCATTATCGCCAAAACACTGAAATATAGCCAATACATATACCATTAAAGAGAGAAATGTGAAATCTCTTATTGGGATATCCAGCAGCAATGTCCTTTGTCATGAATCAATCAGTGTTTTTATTATAGTCAAAGGATGATGGGAATCAAATGGTATTACAATATAGAAGAAGCAATCAGTCCATGTCTAGTTCTGTAGGCGGAATAACAAAATTTGGCACACTCTAAAAGATGAAGCTATTATCATATTTACTCAGCACATGGTCTCTTCATACCCTCTGGCAAGAAGTCAAGCCAATACCTATTATATTCCAGATATTATAAGAAAGGGAAATATGAATAGCGTGCTTCTCGGTTTTCTTCCAATCCCTTAAAAGCAATTCTGCCTTGGGACGTGACTTAAAAGAAAAGGCAAGAAGGCATTCTTCGAGCCATTGACAACATTACAAACCACTGCCCATTGCTGCTCCATAGGGAGGAGGGCATCTGGGTACCCCCCCCCCAATTCCCAATTGTGGATAGTCCCAATTCCAAACTATTTTCAGAATTGATTCTTCAGTTATGTTTTCTCTCAGCATTCAAAATGTAGTCCTATTCTGTTTTATCTTACTGACAACAAACAGCTGGACAAGAAACCTTAGGAATTTTACATTATTTTTTTAGAGAAAAGTTTAGAAATTACAAAATTTATGCTTGAAAGCTGTATATGGATTTAATATTTACTCTTTTTTCTTCAGTTTACTTTGCTTAAATAATATTATGATGTGCAAATATAATTTATTTATTTATAGTTTGTGTTGGAAAGGACTCAGGGGGTTTTCTAGTCCTGGTTCAGGAGACCTTAGAGTATAAATACAGTACATAATTGTGGAATGCTGTGAAAGTCATCTGTAATTTTTTCAGCCCTGTTATAATTTTATAATTTATAATTTTGAATTACTAATTATATAAATAGTTCTAATTATTTGTAATTCATAATTTATATAAACTGTATTTATAAGTCCTGCGAGTTTCCATTGATTTTAGCTAAGATAACATGGTAAGCAGTTATTTGCAATGAACAGTCCAGTGTGAATATCTACAAGATAAAATTTGGTGCAGACCACAGAATATGCAAATATCCATAGGAAGATGATATCATTTGAATGACCAGCTTCCTATAAAAATTTGCATATCTTGACTGATATCTGTGTCTTACCAGGGGGCTTTCCAGGAAAGTCCCCACATGCATATTTCCAATATCAGAACGCCTGAACAGAACTTAAAGTGTCCATAAGAGGTGAACATTGGAAATTTTGTTTTAAACATCTTCATTTTCATTTTCTCCACCTTGCAATTTCACTTGACATTTAGACTGAAGTTCAGAATATGCATTTTGCATTTAGCAACATTATGCTAAAATGTTCCTTCCTTTTTGTTATTTCATGTTTTGTTCTGTAAATGGTCTGTATATCAGAATGAATGCAAGCTGACATTCTAAAATGTGATAAAAGTCATATAAGCATATTTCCTCTCATCCAAAACAAAATTGATGCACTTAGCCTATTCCAGCATACTTCTGCCAGCTTTCTATTTTTACAGTTTTAAATTCTGTCATTCAGTCATAACACAAATCTGTCACCTTTATATTAGATTTCTGTCTCACCTGCTATCAACAGAATGCATATCTATTACAATTTTAGACTAACAGTCACTTTCTATTGTTCTCTCCTTCTTTCTCCCCTTCACACACACAGAAACAGACAGACACGTGGTCCCAGACATTCTATAGCAGGGGTGTCAAACTTGTGGCATCATGGTGGTGTCATGTGACACATCAGGGGTTTTCCCCCTTGGTTAAACTGGGTGTGGGTGAGACTAGCGCCTGACACATCTGGCCCATGGGCCATGAGTTTAACAGCCCTGTTCTATAGCATTTATTCTATCGGGCTAATCTTTTGATTTTCAAAGCTAGGCAAGTGTAAGGAAGGACAGTTTAATTATTACCCTTTAAAAGAGAATTTGATCAAACAGAATGTAAGAGAAATTTCCTGGAAGGTGTAAAATGAAGAACATCAAAGTTTTAACCATCTAGTCTGATGAATTACTAATAGAAGTTTGAATACAGTTTATTATTAAACTACACTTTCTCAATAAAATTTAAGAAAGTTTATCAAAAAGTTTTCATCTTATATTGAAAGTTTTATTGGGAAAAATTAAATGACAACACAAATGTTGAAAGAAGAAAGCAAGTAAAGAAAAGTAATAAGTAAGTGAAAATTTGCAAAGAAAAAGTGGAAGAAAAAATAATTCCTTTCTTTCCATGCCTTTACTAATCATAAATCCATGCATAAAAACCATTTTGAACCAAAATGAACCAAAAGTTCTTTTTTTTGTTCCGCAAAAAGTCTATAAAGGGTTTCCAATCATTAATAAATGTAGTAATCATCCTTTTTCTAATCAAACATGTCGATTTTGCTATCTCTGCTACTGCTGTCATCTTCATCAGACATTCCTCTGTTTGGGGTAGTTCAGAGTCTTTTGCGGGTAGTATTGCATATAATAGTCTTGCAGCCGTTATCTTACAACTCCTCTGTCTATGCACTAGTTAAAAATTTTTAAAAATTAACTTTTGAATTTAATTAAGGACTTGGCAAATCAAGAAAGTGGTGTCATCTTTCTGCAACACTAGATACACATATGAAGGGGTGTAGCTTGTGCAATAATGTTGCAACTCTGCTTTTGAGATAGAAGCCTTCTACTTCCTGATCTACTGAGCTTATAGTCCAAGGATTCCTCCTATAAATCAATAGGTTTCATATCTGAGATTTTAATTGAAAGGCTTCTTTTTGGCAAGATTCAGTGTTTTGCATTAAAGGTTTTAGAGGAAGAATTGATCATCCTATAGTTAGCTGACTTTCCTGATGCTGATGGATTTCAACAATAATAGGACTGTAACTTTCTCAACCTTGCTTTATTTCAGGTTTCCACAACTGGAATCTGGACATCAAAACTTTCTCCTAGAAATGAAATAAAATGCATATACCGTAATCTGGGAATGTAGTCAGCTGCTTATTTGATTTCCTTTTCATACTAATAAGGACATAATATTTTCACGAAGCAATATAACAGATAAGACATTTTAATAACCCATCTATTCTGTTCAGTCATTAGGGAAATCTATAACAACTACAGCCGTGAAGTATTCCTTGTTCTTTCAAGTTACTTGTTACAAGTGACATAAGTATATGCACTAATTGTATTATAACTCCCCACAAAATCAATTTAAATAGAATCAATTTCACAGATTTTTAAAAACATTTTTCATTATAAAATTGTCAATATACTTGACTTGTTTTAGTTTCAGAGATCACTGCTGGAGAAGTGCTAAATTAGTAGCAAATTTATAAATTCAAACTGTAGAAGTATGCACATTGCTGTACTCATAATTTAGTTGGGTATTGGGCACAACACTGTATAATAAATGCTTATCCTAGCACTACAAGTGTTACTTATTTTCAACCATCTTTACTCACCCAAACAAGTACAACTTCTGAAAAATCAAAATTCAGCCTTAAAACAATGTATCAAAACAACTGTCCTCAACAAAAACTCCACAACCATCCTCCACTCAACTCAAGAAGCATTCAGGCTTCTGATAGGTGGTAGCACAGATATTTGTGATTACAAGTAAAACACATATTGCTCTGATTCATACCAGCTACTTATCATGTTGGCATATCCAAAATGCAATGCCACTAAATTAGATTAGTACATTTCATTTAGTTAATCGTACATGGCTCATTGCCACTATGGTTGATAGCAGTCCAACTTGATTTTTTTCAGAAGCATGGCCATAAATATAGTACAGAATCATAACCATTTTATGAGTTATTGAAAGATTCAGCACTGCTATCTGACAAACTACAATGAAGGAAATTAAGATGTTAGCTAGGAAGGAAAGACTCCATCTTTCTGTAGTGTGTTGGGAGACCACTAGGGGGCAGCTCGGGAAGCAGGAAAGTTAATAATTACTGATTGGTTGGGCCGCCTGACAGCCAACTATAAAAGCAGCTGTCAGGCAGAAGTTACCTCAGTTCCATGTTATCTGGCATCAGATAAATACTTACCTGTTTCTTCAGCGGCTGGATTCATTACCGATTATTACACCCACCTAGATCACCTATACAGCACTTGCTTGTCACCTGGGACATTTCTCAAGATACAATGTTAGTATTTCTTGAAAATGTCATTTCTGAGGTGTTGCCTGCTACATGTCAAATGCATTATTAAATGTTTAGATAATGATTACATATTTATTGAATTTATTTACTTTATAAAATTTATTTGCTGCCCATCTTAGTTTTTAAATTATTCTGGACAGGTATTTAAATGTTCTAAAAACTTCTAAAAATGCATCTACATTTGGGACCCCAGACCTCACTGTTAAATTTCACATATATTCCATTGAAAGATTTGCTATTCAGCAAAATAAGTTTGAGGTGCCAAATTTGGTGCAAATGTGTATGTTTTTTTTCTCCTTACCAGATTGCAGTTTTGCCAGAAAGAGATTGCTTTATTCTTTGCACTTATCGTGAATTAAAAGCATATAACGTTCATTCAGAGTGCATATCAATCTCTAAAAGCAATTAAGGCAGAAGCATTGGGAATAATGATAGATACTGTAACTCCAAATTCACAAACTTGTGGGATATTTAATCACATGAGGGAAAGGAAAGAAGCTGTATAATAAGCTGTTGTCTGGGAAAATACAAGAGTGATGACCAAAAGGGCTGGAATAGACACATAAGATAGATTTTTGGCTTTAGGCTGTCACATTTAACAATGTAAATCCTTAAATTTACAAGGCAACTCTAATGGCAAACAAGTTGAAGGTTTGGAATGAATATTTACTACATAGGACAAAGAAAACTGTAAAAATAGCAATTTATTGTAAAAAGAAGGTAGAGATGCACATGCATTTTAAAATGCTATTTCCTTAGTTAAATTCATTTATTTAATAAAACTCTATTGGATTTTTACTATTATGGTGGTATAGAAGGCATAATAAAAATACAGAAGCTACAGAAGTTCATATCTTGGTGACCCAATTCATTTAGCAAACTGTTTTTAAGCCCACAAGGATTTTTATTTTTTTAAAAAAAGGGGGGGATAGAAAAGTTCATCACAGACAGAGCTAGAATTGGAGTTCAGTTTTTAATGATACTGGCTCTTGCCTTTTTTATCCAAGCTGCTCAACGCATATCATCCATCTGAACTTACTGGGTCTAGTTCATAGCTGAGATTATAGTTTGAAGGGAGAAGGAGAAGGTATTACTTTCATAACCTTTAACAATGAGGAGAGGGGGACCTTTTTGTTTTTTGATAAATCAAAAATTTCGGTATTTTGAATCAGTAAGTGCGAGATCAAGCACAATTTTGCTTCCCGCACCTACGCAGGTAGCAAAACCTTGCATGGGGATGCACACATGCGCGTGTTTCAGCATGCAGGAAAGTAAAAAAACCCACTGAAACGTGTGCGCAATTAACCGTACCGGCAGGAACCCACCACTGTTTTGCATGTATCATTCTCAAACAAACAATTATTTCAACAGGAAAATAAAGCTATGATGAACAGCTAGAAAACAAGTATAGCACATAAGAAATAAATATCATATAATGATATGATATTTTACATATATTTTTATGATTAGGAGATTGAGCTTCAGCTGTAGGTTTTGTTTTGTTTTTTCCCCTTCCATATATTTCTCAGAGCTCAGTTCCTAATATTTTAGAATATTTATAACCACAATTACAAAAAAGCAATAATAAAACATCACCATGCATAAAATTTAAATAATTCAAGGGAGAAGGAAAGATATTAATTTCTTAATTCTGCCTTTACTTTTTGAGGTATTTATTTATTTACTCACTAACTTACTTACTTACTTACTTACTTACCTACTTACATACTTACTTACTTATAAGATTTCTATGCCGCCCTTCTCGAAACGACTCAGTAGTAAACAAATTTACTACTTCAAAAGACTGAAAGGGACATGCATAAGTGCACCAACGTTCCTACCATCCCTGTCCTAATATCCCTTTTTATTCATATCCTTTTCATGTATTCAAAATCATGTTTATACTTTCAGCTGTTATCTTTCATATGCTTGACAAAATAAATAAATAAATAAAATGAAAAGGCTATTTAACAGGCATATTTAAACAAGCTCTTGAGAGAAATGTGCAACAGGAAATCCTTTTCTCCTAGTTCAATTTAAGCAATTAGCAGCAGAGCAATTGTCAAGAATTGGCAATTACCATATTCTCCATCATGCAGTCACATAGACATTTTATCTTATTAACAGACCGAAAGGATGCTACTTAATATTGAGAGCTTACAGAATAGATTAAAAGATCATGACTGTGGCAGGCAGCATTTATTACATGTAAAGTCATATGAAATTTTGAAGTCAGGCCATGATAATCAAAGGTACTATTTTTTATCACAGCAGCTGTGTAAATATCCAAGCACTTTTAAGTATGCATCTGCCTAACTACTCACCTTTAGCGCATATATATATATATATATATATATATATATATATATATATATATATATATATATATATATATCCACAATAAGCCTCTTTCTAATGGGGAGAAGCAGTCATTCAAATACTCCAGTCAAATGCCATCTAGGACTTCATATGTTACCATCAGCACCTTGAATTAGATCCAGAAGCAAAATGGTAACAAATGAACTGACAGATAGAGGTGTAACATGCTCATCTAGGCTCATATATAACTGTCCATACTGCTGCATTTTGCACCAACTGAAGCTTCTAAAAACATTTGATGGGTAACTCTATATAGAATGCATTATGTTAATCCACACAGGGATTAACGAATGACTCAGCATAGAAGCCATGATCAAGGAATTGGAACAACTGGTGCACAAGTGGAAGCTATACCCTCCTAGCCATGACTGCCACTTGCTCTTTGAATAAGTTATAAGTCCAGAAGAACCTCCAGATTTCACACAGTTCTCTCTCAGGAAGTGCAATCTAGAGCCAAAGATAGTAAATTCACAGATTCAGGTGGCCCTAAAATCCAAAGCCATTAAGTCTTAAATCCTGTAATTCCCCACATTCATATCCCTACATTTTCCAAATACCAAGACAAGACATTGGCGGTAGTGCTTCTCCAGGAGAGAAGATATATATCTGGGTAAGAATGATACCTCGCCCCATGTTCAAGGATGACATCACCAAACAGATTCATATAGATGTTAAATAAAGCAGGGAAACCTATAACACCCACAATTTAGAGGCCAAAGGGGGGGGGGAACCTCTTGCCCCAATCAATACCAACTGAAGCTGACCTTGGAAGAAAGAAGAGAACCAGCTTAGTGTCCACTCCTAAGCTACACAGCCAGACCAGATGGATATTAGGGTTAATGGTATCAAAGGTTGCTGGAGGTCAAAAAGGGTAGGAATGGATGCCCAAGTCCCATTCTGCTCTTACTGGAAGACTTTGACAAATTTGTCAAGAAACACACATCTTTCTTATTTTATTTTCCATTTGTTAAGCATAAAGTTTAAAGTTAAATTCTTACCCTTCAAATGAAAATGTATTTTTATGCTAATTTTTTCTAATATGCCTCCATAGAGCTATAAAAAAGAAAAATAAGTAAAGAAGAATAGGGATATAGGGAATAAATAAAAACAAAATATGATTATTCACTAGATTTACATTCCAATTTCAAAAGAGCAGGATAGTAGAAATAACACTTTCAACCTCCAGATTACTTCAAAACAACCTATGAAGTTGGCAAGCCTACAGAGAAAGTCATCCACTCAAAGTCATCCAATCAGCTTTCCTACTTGAGGGTGACTTCAACCTCATTCATTTTATACCAGACTAGATTTCATCATAGAAATTATTCTTCTTGTTAAGGTCTGTTTGAAAAAAACAGCAGAACCCAATTTATGAGTCGATGAATGTGAAAAAGATAAGTGTGAAAAGCAGTGAAGTCATTTTTTCAGTGCCATTGTAACTTTGAGCTGTCACTAAATGAACTGTTGAAAGTTGAGGACTACCTGTATTGTCGTTAATGTATTATAACAAAGGGGGGGAGTATTGTATCCTATTTTTACACTAAACAATTAATGTGTTCCTAAAACTACTAGTTAACTTAGAAAAACATATTTATATTATGTATTCTCCTGTTCCGTGTCTACCCATAATTGGAATATATGCAGTTCAAAGATACTAATATTATTTATTCTAAGAGAGTCACTTTTCAATTTCTTCCCGCTAGAAGCAGCCCAGAAACATGTCTAATTTGGAGTTACCTATTACAAACCATAATAAGCTGGATCTAAACCAACATTGCAATAAAATTATTGGACTAAATTAGTTATTGCTTAAGTCCATTGATCTTACTATAAACTAAATGAAACTAATATAGTCTGTATCTGATGAAGTTTGTAATGAACCTTAACAAAAACTGTCATCACACCACTGCATTATGAAAATTTTAGCTATAGTTTTAGCTAAATTTAAAAAAAGTGATATCACATTGCTGAATTACACCACTGGATACTAATGTTGACTAATGTTGTAGTGAATCACAGTCTTCAGGCAACATTCATTATTTTGTGACACAATCAACAGGTAATTCCAGCAGTTTCATGAGAAAAACTCATGGAATGGACAGATATGTGAACCATATGAAACAGACAAGAAAGGCTTGAAAAAACCAGCTGCTATGAGGAGGCCACACGAAACTACCAAGAGCCACTGCGATCAAGCAGCAAAAGAGGAGAAAATGTAGGTACATAGCTTATAGGCAGGGGTGAGTTCCTCCCAATTCGGATTGTCCAAACCAGGGAAGGCAAAGTTGGCTCTTCTATGACTTGTGGACTTCAACTTCCAGAATTCCTGAGCCAATCATGCTAGCTCAGGAATTCTGGGAGTTGAAGTCCACATGTCAGAGAAGAGCCAACTTTGCCTATCCCTGGTCCAAACCATTAGCGACCCACTGGTGAGGTACTTTTGGTGTTACAGATCCGGTTCTGTCCGTGCCAGTTCATGCTTGCCGCCATCTTTTTTTCGGAATTTTCAGCCAATTTTCCTGTGTTCTAATGGCTTCGCCACATTCTGTACTCCTGTCCGCCCCTGATTAATTATTTCTTTGCCTGAAGCACAGTTGATCAGCTCCTCGGCTCTCTTTCAGGCTCAATCTACCTTCTGAGCATGCACGGAAGTGAAATCACAGGAGGGGATGTGCACGCAATGCTAACTGGTGGCAAAGGTAAGTAGAACCCACCCCTGCTTATAGGAAGAAGAGGGAAGCCTAATAGGAGGGTTTAAATATTTAAATAAATAAATTCCCATAGACAAAGTCTTGTTATTTGCAGTTAAGTTATTGGAAAAGCCCCCCTGCACATAGTTGCAAACCACTTGCCAAGTGCCTGAATCCTGAGCCTGTGTGGGGTAACACTGTGACAGCCACAACTATGAGACATAGTGTATGTTCCCTTGTTCAGTTCCATTGCAAAAGTCCCTTAATCACTCATTGAGGGTTACCTGTGCCAAGCATTTTTTTTTCATTTTTTTCCATAGCATAACTCCACACATTTTTTCAACATTTCTTTGCACTGCATTAAAAACAGCTTCTTATTTCCTCTCATCTACTTTCGATTTTCGAATGTGAGAGATAATTTATCTTACATTTCTTCATTCAAGGCTCATATTTTACCTTCCTGCAAAGGTTCCGTTTTAACTCTCACTTCTTTTCTTTTTCTTCCATGCTCGTTTTATTCCAACACTGCCATTCAGAACTTCTCTTCCTCATGAATTCTACACATTTTTTCAATCATTCCTTTTAAACAATAAAATGAATCACACTTTTAGATTTAAATCCAATCACTTATCATGCATATATACGACTAGACATCTGCTTGAATTATGTATTCAAAACAAACAGGTCTATTTCGAAGCAATATTCAAAAAGCAGTCACAGTTCTCCTTTGTTCTTAGGTCTCTTAATAACCCAATCACTTTTTCAATACTCTCCTGTCTTATCCCTACATAAGTACTTAGGAAAATAGTTTTTCACTCTAGATAACATTAATTTAGAAGGTTGAACACTTTTTCCAAAATTTATCTGTGGTTCTTTATCAGTATTCAATAGAATCTGTAACTATCACCAACTTGAAGGCTTCTACTTCTACAGTATATACATCTATATGAATTGTATGGTGTGTGTCGGTGTGTATATGCATACATTATATTGTATAATGTATACTACTTTTTAATGAGCTTTGGGGAAGCACAGATAGACTGACTGCAGCTGACACAAATATTTCAAAAATTGACAAAAATGCAATAAATGAATTATGAGACATAGTTGTGCAGCAAGCAAAACATGCTACAGAAAACTTCATTTTGGCACTAAGTATTATATGAGGATTAAATGATGTTGCAGGCCAATGCACATCAGACCAAAATGGATTGAGTAAAATTCTCTTTCTCAATAAATATGTATATCCTAAACTATGCATAAAAGGACTTGTTTGTATTGCTGAATGTCTAAAATGTTTATAAGACTGCAGTTTTTAATGTCATGTCATATACATCTCGCTAGTCATAGAAATCTAAAAGTTTTCATAATGTGCATTTCAACTAAATATAGGAAATATTTGCTTTCAAACTGCTAAAAGATATGCTATATATATGCTATATATCTAGCAACATACAACAACATAATGTATCAAACATTTCTTAAGTAGTAGCCTTATTTAGCTACAGAAATATTGGCAAGATAAATTTTAAGAATCGTATCAGTCCATTGGTGAAATTCAAAAATTTTCCTTACTGGTACTGTGGGTTTGATATGACTGGGTGGATGTGGTCTACTTTTTAAAATACTTTTTAAAGCAATTTTACTACTTATTCGCTGGAAACAGTAGTAAAAAATGCTTTAAAAAAGTTTTTTAAAGGTTCCAATAATCGTGCAGCACAGCTGATTGTCACAACTGATTTTTGGAAACTTTTTTTGTTTTTAACTTTAAAAAAATATTTTTTGGCTACCAGTTCAAACTAATAGGTAGCATTATTTACTACCGGTTGGGTTGAACTGTCTGAACTGGTAGCATTTAAGCCCTGGGTCAGACTAGAACCACAAAGATCAGAGCCTAATATGCATTCTACATACAGTGGTATCTCTAAGAACGCCTCTACTTATGAACTTTCCTAGATAAGAACCAGGTATTCAAGATTTTTTTGCTTCTTCTCAAGAACCATTTTCCACTTACAAACCCGAGCTTCCGAAACTGTAACCGGAAAAGGCAGGGAGAAGCCTCCGTGGAGCCTCTCTAAGAATCTCCTGGGAGGAAACAGGGCCGGAAAAAGTGGGGAGACGCCTCCATGGGGCCTCTCTAGGAATCTCTGTAACCAGAAAAGGCCTCACCCTCCCTGTGGTTTCCTCAATCACACACATTATTTGCTTTTACATTGATTCCTATGGGAAAAATTGCTTCTTCTTACAAACCTTTTTATTTAATTCACTGAACGAATTAAATTCGTAAATAGAGGTACCCCTGTAAAACTAGTGAAATTACAATTTATAAACTTGCCTGAAGGATATATAAAAATACTATTAAAGCTTTCTTAAAACATTCAGAATTCAGACAAACCCAAGGACACTTATTATGAAAGCTCTCCTTCAAAATATTTTTGGAACCACTTGAAATACATGATATGGCAAAGCCATTCCCATTATATTTTGAATTTGTTCATTTCACCTTGTTCCATTTCAACTATAACTAAAGTTACATACCAAATCATTAGAAAGACAAATGAACACTAAGACAGTGTTCTAGTATTCTACTTAAAATATCTGTGTAAATCATGCAAGAATACATAACAAGAACTTCAGAATTACATATTCTGTTTATATTATATATTAATAATACAAAATTTATAATGTACAAAGTTATACAATTTATGATAAATGGCTTGAAATTAAAGCCAGCACTAGTATGTTGCCAGAATTCCTAAAGTATTCTGATTCCAGTCTATTTAAAGCTTTTAAATTCATTGTTAGGTTTATGAGCAAACTGGTAGCCCATGAAACTAAAGGATAACAAAGCATAATCAAAACTGCAGAAAAAACAAGGACCTGTATACTGCATGAGTCAAAAAGGTTGTGAAAATATTTACAGATGCACTGCACACTAGAACAACTAGACACAAGAATAGTTTTTCCCAGAACACCATCACTCTGCTAAACAAATAATTCCCTCAATACTGTCAAACTATTTACTAAGTCTCCACTACAGTACTATTAGTCTTCTCATTGTTCCCATCACCCATCTCCTTCCACAAATGTATGACTGTAACTTTGTTGGTTCCTTACAATTTGACTGGTTCCTAATATGTTTTAATTGCTTATTTGTACCCGGACTATCATTAAGTGTTGTACCTTATGATTCTTGATGAACTTATCTTTTATTTTATATACACTAAGAGAATATGCACCAAAGAAAAATTTTCCTAGTGTGGCCAATCGCACTTGGCCAATAAAATTCTATTCTATACTATTCTATTCTAAAATCAATTTTGCATAATCTAGGAATAATGTACATGGTTATCATCACAGTTACATTTTAAATCAAATAAGTAATACTGTGTTCAACCTTTGTATAAATCATACTCGGAAATGAAAATAAGTGAAATTGCCAAATGCAAGCTTCTTTTTTCCACAAAAGTGACAATGAAGTAAGTTTAGGCTGCAATTAGGACTCCTGTCTCATTTCTGTGAAAAGCAGAAGTATCAACAGTCTAAATATCAAGGGAAATTGAAGCTATCAAAATAATAAAAAAAAAACAAGTAGAGGATTTAGATGTTACACAAAAATCTAAGATACTATGGATACAATGTTCCAGAATCTTTCAGCACTGAAAAGAACCTATGAAGTAAAAATGTGTTCTATTAAATTAGAGCAAATCGTTTACAACATGAAAAATATTCGATTAAATAAATGATCAGATCCTATTAATCAGGCATTGAATAGACCATGCATGTATTATTATCCCACATGTATTATTTTTTAATTAATTCATAATAGTCTTTCTTCTTCCTATTTTTGTCACAATAACAAGACTGGGAGTTGGACTATGTTGAGAAAGTGTGACTGGCCCCAAATTACCCAGCTTTCTTTTATATCTAAGTTCTAAGGATTCAAAATTTCCAGATTTCTTGCCTAGTGCCTTTACTATCTGGACCAAACTGGCTCGGTTAAGAATATATCTTAAGTATCTTAAGGATACTATCTTAAGGATATAACACTAAATCCTATTTCCTTAGATCATAGGAGGTCACTGAATAGAAATATCTACCCATCAGAAATATTCAATGTCGTAAACAAACTTGAAGGTATCCCTTTGAGGCAAGGAGAGGCCAGGCACCCTAACCCTAACCCTAACCCAAACACTTGATGTGAGTGACGTCAAGAGTGCCACCTTTAAGCCATTCATATGACCTTTAAGCTACTCCGGTCACATGATCATCAAGCCACTCCCACCTGGTCACATGGCAGGCAAGCCATACTCACAAAATAGCCCGCAGTCTGGTAGTAAAACAATTTGCAAGCCTTCATTGGATACCCTTTACAACTTTGTCACCTGTACATATTATCTACAGAGAAGAAAGCCCCTTTGGCAGGAGTGGGCCCCCATTAACCATAGGGATAAATGGCTGAGGCAGGGGACAGGATAGTGATAGTATGGGGTGGGGAGGCAGCAGCAGGGACTGGAGAGGCAGTGGCCTCTGGTGGAGTGACACAGTGGTAGCAGACAAAAAGGGTGTGAGGTGGGTTGGGTCGGCTTCTCATGTTGGCCCTTTGGGAAATTAATTGCCATCCCTGCTATAGAGCTTCTATCAAGGAGTATTCAAAATAATGAACAATTGCAAACAGTATTGTATGTATGCTGCACTTTTTTTATTTTACCCAACAAAAGAACTAATTATTAATTATTAATTCAAGAAGTTAACAACCATTAAAATTATTAAATTTTTAACTAGGTATAGGTTCTAAGACTCATAAAGAAATTAAGAAGCAATACAACATGAAAAAATTATCTAAAGTCAGTTAGATTCCGAGGAATTAGTATTCCAACATTCCTATTTGGTAGTTAAATTAGTCCCAGAGTTGCTTGAAGGAGAGATGGGTAGCATAGACATTTCATAAAATAAAGACATAAATAATAATATTTTACTGAAAACATTTTTTTTTAAATCTAGAAAATGATCTTGTGGTAGAAATAAGCTGCATCAAAATTATCAGTGTTTCCAAAGTGGTCGCATTAGTTACAAAATATCGTAAAATATATTTGAATTCTAAGACCTTGAATGTTTGGCAGCAAATGCTTATTAAAAAAATTATTCAACAAAAGTAGATTGAAAGTAATAAAAAAACTATTATTTTTAAAATCACCCAAATGGGATAGGACTTCGCAAATAAATATTTATATTTTAGATCATTTCCACTTAGACTACATATACACAGAGGAACTGAGCTGAAATGGAGACAGACAAATCAAAGAATAGAATTGGTATCTTTTTGAAAGTGACAGATATTAAAACTTTTAAGTATTCTCTGAAGATTTGGAAGTACTGGGAGAAATTTAGTTCCATCTCCTTGCCTATTAATGTTAATTATGGGCTATGAATCTTTCCCAAACAATTTAGCAGGGCTACCTATTAGTAGACAGAGTGGTTAGGTTAAGGGTTTATTTTATAAATGATAAAAGAATTCCAGAATATATATTTAAATCAGAAACTGATATGTATGAATCTTAATTGATTTCAACTTATCAAAATGGAAACTTTTGGTTACAAAAATAACGTGTAAGATAGCAGTACTATGACCATTAACAATCTTTGAAAATCTTAAGGTACTTGAGATTCTCTAAGCCCCTAAAAAGTTTTTGTTAAAACTTGTTGAAGTTTAACCAATATCTCTCAAAGAAGTATAAGAATAAAATACAAGTGTTATTATTTCTGACAAACCATGGGCTACACTTTGGAAGAACTCTATGTTATCAATAGTACAGTATTAGCAAAATCAGTAGAAATTCCTTAAAAGTCTGGGTTGTCAAACTCTATGTGTCACGCGCAGTCCATGCCCACCCCAGCTCCACAAAGGGAAGAAACATTGTGAAATGTCATGTGACAGCAATGTGACACTGTGGCCTAAACCTATTCATGGGCAGTTTGGCCTAGACCAGACCTGGGCAAGATGTGGCCCGAGGGCCAGATGCGGCCCACCTGCTATCTGTGACCTGCCCGCGGATGTCGGTACAACTTTTCTAGATAAGAACCGGGTGTTCAAGATATAATATATAATATATAATATATAATTATACAATGTATATTATAATTTATAATATACAGTATTGGGTAGAACGGAGTTAATTATATTAGTCCGGCCCTCTAAAACCATCCCACTTTCACATGCGGCACTATGGCAAAATTAATTGCCCACCCCTGGCCTAGACCTATTCATAGGCAGTATTCTGCCCTATATAAATAAGAATAAATACTAGAAAATATTCATCTAAATGCTGAAAGAGTTGCAAAGTAAAGAACACCTACAGGCAAGTATGGTGGTTCTGTAAAGTTGTACAAAGATTGTAGTAGTAGTAGTAGTAGTAGTAATAATAATAATAAGAAGAAGAAGAAGAATGATAATAATAATAATGTATAAGAATAAGAAAAAGAATAAGAATCCAGTAGATTCATGCAAATATTATTATTACAGTAGAACCCCGACTTACGAGACTAATTGGTTCCGGAAGGAGGCTCGTAAGTCGGAACGCTCGTATGACGAAACATTGTTTCCCATAGGAAACAATGTAAAGTCAATTAATCCGTGCAACAACAAAAAAAACCGCTGCCGCCGAACGCGGAAGTTAGCGTTTGGCTTCAGGAGACAGCTGCGAAGCGGCGTGGGTGTTTTAAAACGTCGCAGCCGGCCTGGGGGGCTCAGGGGCTTCCCCCCGAGCCCCCCAGGCCGGCTGCGATGTTTTAAAACACCCGCGCCGCTTCGCAGCTGTCTCCTGAAGCCGAACGCGGAAGTTAGCGTTCGGCTTCAGGAGACAGCTGCGAAGCGGCACGCGTGTTTTAAAAGGTTGCAGCCGGCCTGGGGGGCTTGCCAGCACCCCAGCGAGCCCCCCAGGCCGGCTGCAACCTTTTAAAACACGCGGGATACGAGCGCCAAGGAGCTGTCTCCTGAAGCCGAACGCGGAATCCCGAATGTGAGCTCGGGAGGCGAACAAAATGTCGCTCCCCTCCCAGCTCTTATCTCGAGTAGCTCGTAAGTAGAGCTGCTCGTATGTCGAGGTTCCACTGTAATATATTTGTTTACAATAAATCAAAATTTTAGTTAAATAGTTGGCAATTTTTGGCTGCTTTGAGGGCTTTAAAGTGACAGGTTTTTTGCAGTTCATTCTATTTCACTTCTTTAGTTTTACTTTAGGGTGGGGTTTAGGCTAGGGTTAGGATCAGGTGTAGGCTTATGATTTCTCTAACCCTAACTTTAAGTCTAAACCTAAACCTAAGTATTGAAAAGACATATACGGAAATGAAAGGAATGCCAAATAAAGTACATCAGTTCATGTTTGCTGCTCCTTGAAAATATCAATGTGCAATAGAAATTAAAGCTGCTAAAAAGAAGTATATGCTCCACATCCTCTAATTGGTTATGCACAAGAATCCATTTTTACTATTTTCCACAATGTTAAAAAATATATGACAGTAATATTTTGCATGTTTATTAAATAGGAATTATCAATAGTTTTAAAACATGCAAAAATTATTCGGTAAGTCAATCAAAAGGTGGGAGATTTGAAGCATAAATGGATTCAGTGATACACAAAAATTGCAAGTGTAATGGCAGGCAATCAACTAAATAAATTGTTATCATAGACAAATTTGAATGAAGCTAAAACAATTATGCACAATAACCTCTATTTTTCTTATAATACAGATAATCTTTATTTGGAGAGTTTTCTGCTGATTCCTGGCAACACCTATCAGGTCTGTTTCAATTTGATAAAACACCAACGCTCACTTATTTTTTATTAAAAGTTACGCAAATAAATTGCAAAAAATTGTTCTAGTAGATACTTTATATCCAAAATAATATTTTCATGTGTTACAATGCAATGGAATTATCAAATGAAAGACTGCAAAATGTCTGAATTATGATATTACTTGTCTCTTTCTTTCTTTTCCCGAAGCTGTCTACAGTGAAATAAAATAAAAATATTTCAACAGCAAGCATATTTATTTATTCATTTTCTCTTAAACACATATTTCTATTCTGAAATATTTGAAACACACTTTAACAAAGTCAGTTTATTCAATTGGCAAGAATATAGATGATACAATTTTGCATTTTTACAACATATCAATAGATCAGGGGTATCAAATTCAAGGTCCAAGGGCCGGATCCAGCCCAGAGCCACTCTGGAAATAGCGAAGGACCAGTCCATGGTGCTTCTGCTACAAAAATAGAACTTGGGTGGACTGCACATGGCCATTCCAAGCTCCATTTTAACTTGCAGAGGTTTGCAGGAAACATCCCAGCTGAAAATGGAGCTTGGTAGCCCGTTTTCTCTGGCAGAGTGCTCAGTGCACTACAAGCGTCCCTCCCCGACATGAGTGACTCATGCTGGCCATGCCCAGCCTGGCATCCTGAGATCTAACAGAATCCTGATGCGATCCTCCTCAAGAGTTTGACATCCGTGCAATAGATACTATCTCAAACTGGTAGAAAAGTTAAAAATAGATATTATGCTAAAGTAATTTAACAATCAGGGAATAAGTCCTGCAAAATCTGAATAGAATTGCACATAACTGGGTAGGTAGACAATGCTAAATTACCACTCCATGCTTTACTGATATGTGTGAGACCATTTCCATTTTTCCCTCTTTTCCATACTTTCCATATTACTCTCTCTCTCTCTGTATAGATGTGTGTGGTTTGCTTGTGCCTGTGTGTGTGTGTGTGCGTGTTTGAGAGAGAAAGATAGAGTTATCAGTATATGGACATAGTAAAAGTAAGATTTGAAAGACAGAAAGCTATGAAAAGGTAAACGATTTTAAAACAAAGTAGGCATAGTTAAATTTCCGTTTCTTTCTCTTATCTTCGATTTATTTTTTTGCTCAAAAGTTTTATATAGTATTATTTACCCTCAAAATGAATATTGTGATGGGCATGTATGGATTTTTCTAGTGGCACAGAACACAAACAAAAGCAAATCAATGTTCTCTGCTTGAAGAAACTTTGTAAAACAACATAATTTTCCTTGTATGTAATTCAGGTCTGCCAACTACTTATGAGAAACAGATGTGCAGAGAATCCTGAAGTGCTGTATATTCCCATTAGCACATTCTGTTGCATGAATTCTGTGGATTCTGCTTTTCATAATGGGGAACCAGCAAGTGGAGATGCTGTATAATATAAATAAGTACCGTAAGTAGGATGTTGCTGCAAAATTTGGTATTTCTCATTAATATGGGTGGATGAATTATTTCTATTATTATTACTACTGTAAGTATGGTCTAGTGAAGAGAATACTAATTTGAATATTTGTTTCATTGTAAAGTTCCCTGGGTGACCTACAGCAAATGATTTCAACAGAATTGTTTCTAGTATGAAAAAAAATATATGACTGTCTTAATTTCTCTGAGAAACTCAGCATGGAATTTTAAAAAGTTAGAACTAGACACTAATTCTTCTATTTCTCTCTAACATCATTCAAGTTAGTGCTGGTACTCTTATATAAAATTCCTTTTACTGTTTTCACATACCATATGTTTCGGAGTACAAGATGCACCTTTTCCCCCACTAAAAGAGGAAATGTTGGTGCATCTTATACAGCAAATGCAGCTGTTTTTGGTCTCCCAAAGCCCTACCTGCACTTTTTTGCAAAAAATGAGCCTGGGTTTTTTTTTCCAAAAATTGATGCTTAGAGGATTTGGGAGGCCAGCAGAGTGCCCCTGGGGCATAGTTCCCTCTAAGCTGAGCAGTGAGCAATCGCTCACTTAAAAATCATCATCAACTCAGAGTTTTCCAAACCTGCCCAGAAGCTGAGAGGGAAAGAGTGAGAGGGAAGGAGAGAGAGAGGAAGAGAGGAAGAGAGAGAAACAGATAGAAAAAAGAGAGGAAGGAAAAGAGAAAGAAAAAGAATGAGAGTAAGGAAGAGAGAAAGAAAATCAAAATCTAGTTTGAAACTAGCTCAACTATTTAAGTGGCATTTTGATATTGATAGAGTTGCCCTATTATGAACTCACTGTTATAGACACACAGTATAGTATTTTATTTGTTTGTTTGTTTGTTTGTTTGTTTGTTTATTATTTCTGTGCCGCCCAGTCCCGAAGGGACTGCCGCTCAGACACTATACTTTTCTGCCCACCTCCCAAAAAAATTAGAGGGAACACTGCCCTGGGGGCTGGATGACGGCAAAAACATCCCCATTTTTTGCGGAGAAAAATGGGCAAAAAATGGACTTTTTTTCCAAAAATGGGGGTGTTTCTGTCTTATCCAGCCCCCAGGAGCACTGTACATACTTCCAAAACCCTCTGTGTGCCCTGTTTTTTTGCAAAAATGGATAAAAAAGGGCCTGTTTTTGCAAAAAACAGAATGCACAGAAGGTTTCAGGGGCCTGCAGAATACTCCTGGTGGCTGGGGAAAGATAAAAGTATCCCCATTTAAAAAAAGGGGGCAATTTTTGAAAAATATGGGGCATGTGGAGGCTTGCAGAGTGCTCCTGAAGACCAAGGATGACCAAAACTTTTTTCTCTTACTTACCTCTGTGTTTCATAGTCCAAAAAATACAGTAATACTAGAACCCAGATTCAGCTATTAAGCCTCACTGAACGATAGTTCACGAACTATAGAACCATTTTCTGAGATACAATTCATTAGATTTGAGATGTAATATTCATTAAGAAAATCTACCTCAATTCATAACTGGGATTGTTCAAAAATTTGCTGTGGTCAGTAACATTTACATGTATTAGATAAAACCATATGGATATTACTACCATACTTAGGATTTTTACATTGTCCCCATAGTCTCCTAAATCTATTGAATCCTAAATATTGACTTAGGTAGTTGGCTAAGTTCCTTAACAATTCAAATAGCATATTACGAAGTTTGAGCTAACAAAGCCAAACCCTGATACTGCTAAAGGCTGAGCCAGCAAAACATTTCACTGAACATTTCAGTTCAAAATTAGCAGTCCTTTGAACCTAAATTTACACAGCTTCTCATATCTAATTCCTCTAACAGAAAAGATCTAAATCTTTTGCAGATTACACACAGATAAACCCTAGGTGACACTATAAATTATACAGCTGATAGAAGATATATGAGGTCGCAGATTATTCAACATAATGCCTTGAATAGGATAAGCACTCTTCAGACTTTCACAAATTTACATTTGATCTGTTTAGTAATAAATTATGTATACATGTGTCTATCTACATATATGTATGTGTGTATGTATGCATGTATGTATGTATGTTGTATGTAACAGGCCTGTTTTTCTCCCAGTAGAATCTGCCAATGAAGTCTCCTCTGACCAAGGAAGCGTGAGTGACAGGGAAGAGGGGAGTTTGGCAGACAGCCCAGGAGGAGATCAGTCATCTATACTAGAGGTCCCCAACCTTTTTTGCACCAGGGACCGGCTTTCAGCTAGACCAGTTTTCCATGGCTCGGTGGGGGGGGGGGAGCTAGCTGTCAGCGGCGCCGTAAAAGGGGCGATCAAGAGAGGAATGGGTGAATGAATGGACGGAGGGTGGGAAGGAAGGAAGGAAAAAGGGAAGGTACAGGAACAGAAGAAGGGTGCAAAGAAGCAAAGAAAGGTGTGAAAGGGGAGAGTAAGAGAGGAAGGAGTGAAAGAAGGGAATGAGGGAGGAAAGAAGGGAGGAAGGAAAAGGAAAGCAAGAAATGGAGGGAGGAAAGGAAGGGAGGAAAGGAAGGAAGGAAGGAAGAAAGAAGGAAAGAGGGAAGGGACAGGAACAGAGGAAGGAAGCAAGGAAACTTATGAAAGGGGAGAGTAAGAGAGGAAGGACTGGAGGGAGGGAGGGAAGAAGGTAGGAAGGAGAAAGAAAAGAAATAGAGGAAGGAAAGGTAAAAGAGAGAAAGAAAAAGAGCAAGAAAGAAAGAAAGAAAGAGAAAGAAAGAAAGGCAGGCAACTTCAAAGAAAGGCTCACTGAGCATCTCTCACTCTCTCTCTCTTTCTATCCCTCTTTCTTTCTTTCTCTTCCTTTCTCTCTCTCCTCTTCCTTTATCTCCTCTTTCTCTCCCCCCTCTCTCCCCCTTTCCCTCTCTCTTTCTCTCTCCCTCTCTTGCTATCTCTCCCCCCTTTCCCTCTCTTTCTCCCTCTCTTTCTCTCTCTCCCCCTCTTTCTCTCTCTTCTTCTCACTTTCTCTCTCTTGTTTTCTTTCTGTCTCTTTTGCTTTCTCTCTCTCTCACTCTTTCTCTCTTGTTTTGTTTCTCACGCTCTTTCTCTCTCTTGTTCTCTCTCTCTTGCTATCTCTTTCTCTCCCCCCTTTCTCTCACTCTCTCTTTCTCACTTTCTCTCTATCTTGCTGTCTGTTGCTTTCACTCACTCTCGTTCTCTCTCCGTTCTTCTCAGCGGTGACGCGCGCACGCCCTGCCCGCCTCACATTTGCCGAGAGGACTTTCGCCCCGGGCTCTCAGCAAGGGGGTTTGCATGAGAGGCGGGGCCGGCGGAAGGTGATATTCAATGTCGGGGGCGCACGGGCGGTTTTGCGCGCGCTCCCTATCTCCCTGCTAGCCCACTCGGAATACGTATTCAAAATAAGAAAAGCCTTTGCCGGCGAAGGCTTTTCTTATTTTGAATACAGTATTCCGAGTGGGCTAGCAGGGAGATAGGGAGCGCGCGCAAAACCGCCCGTGCGCCCCCGACATTGAATATCACCTTCCGCCGGCCCCGCCTCTCATGCAGCCCCCTTGCTGAGAGCCCGGGGCGAAAGTCCTCTCGGCAAATGTGAGGCGGGCAGGGCGTGCGTTCCGGGTGCGGGAGGAGCTGCGGTGAAAGGCAGGAGGTGGCAGAGGAGCAGAGGGGGCAAATCGGGTGGGCGGTGGGCAGCGCGGAAAGGCCGAGGGGGCCCTGGTGCCGCGGACCGGCTGAAAACCCCCAACGGCCCGGTCCCGGTCCGCGGACCGGCGGTTGGAGACCCCTGATCTATACCATCCCTGGATTCTGAACAAGAATTAATGACACATCCACGCATGCGTAGAGTGATGCATAGGAGACAACAACTGAAGGACTATTACAAGAGAAAATGAGGCCACCTGTGGTTGGATGGGGCTACTACAGATAAAAGTGCAGCCTGGTGTTTTAGCCTCATGGCACTTTATCTGATACATTGTTTCGTCAAGATCGTGGTTTTTGTTCTTCAGAATTGTGTGTGTGGACTCTCTGGACTTTAGAATTGGACTCAATTTCCCAGTTATTGGGTGAGCAATTGGACTGCATTTAACCTGTGCCTTGTGTGTACCAGAAAATCCCTTTGACATTTAAAAAGGGAGATGTTTCTGTTTTTCTGCTTATAAAAACTTTTGGGTTTTCCTTTTATCGTGTGGTGTGTGTCTTCCTGGACTAATTACCCTGTAATTACGGCTGGGGGGGAGTTGGGGGGGGGGAAAGCTTTTTAAAAAACAGTACATTCAGCATATAAAACGCACCTGAATTTTCAGCCTCTTTTAGGGAGGAAAAGAGGTGCATCTTATACTCCACCTCCAGAATAGGGTCAGCACTTCTATTGTATGATCTCTTTGGTATAGTGGCCAAGATATATAATCTCTCACTTGAGCCCATGCTAATGGATGACATTTTCCTGTCCTTTTATGCTGATTTTAAAGAGAAGTGGGAATAGATAGCCCTGGAACTCAATAGAGTAAGTACCTCTGGAAGATATAACATCACCAACTACTACCAATTGGAATCAACCCCCATGAAAGAGGAAAAATCTACCAAAGAATTGGGGTGCTAAGTCCAGGCCCTCAGAGCTGTGCCATAAATAATGGTAGTGAAAACCACTGAGGTCAAGAGGGGGTCCTATGGGTTGGACTTTCTCCCAGTTCAGGCATCTCCAAACATTATCCATAATATAATGAGTTCAGACTGCTGTATCCCACATCATCTGAAGTCCTATGTTGTTGCAATACCATCACTTTCTCTACCATATTCTTATAAAAGAGATGGTTAGAAATTGATCCAAAGCTGTCCCATAACAATTGGATCAAGTGATGACTTCTTGAACAGAAAAAATGCCACAGCTTCTTCCAGAGGAGAGAGACAGAGAGGAAGAGAAAGGGGGAGGGGTTGATTGATTTCTCAAACTCTTTGGGAAGAATGGCTGCAAAACTGAGTTTTCTAAAGTGAACCACTAGACTCCTAAACAACTGAAAAAATGATATAGTAAAAGAAAAGCCAACCAAGACAGCAACATAAAAACAAAAGCAAATAAAACACCAGCAATAACAAAACAAATTAAAGTTTAATTGGTGTGCATTGTGTAATGGACTGTTAAATTGGCCACACCCACCTAGCCAGTCCAGTCCCACCCCCAACAGCCTGAGGGACCATAAATTGGTCCCTGTATAAAAAGTTTGAAGATCCTTGCTCTATTCAAGAACCTCAAACATAATCTCAAATGCTGTTACTGCATCCATTTAAAAAATCTTATTTTAGAAGAACATTTTTGGGATCGCTATCTACATTCATCCTGAGGACCTTCCAGCTGGAGTTATCATTTCTTTGACATAAGTGGTTATTAAGAGATTTGTCCTACTAAAGCCGTCCCTCGTGGATCCAAAGGTAAAACAGACAAAAAATTAATGGTACAAAGATGGGAAAAGTTGCCTAAACCTTAACCCTTCTGCCATGCCAGAGAGTAGTAATACAAGGCAATTATTATTTTTATTATAAAGAGAGAGAAAATAAAGCCTAGCACTAGCCTTGATCTCATTTTCAGATCAATTCAGTCTCAAATTTGTTCTCAAATATATTTGAAAAGCAAGGCCTTTTCACGGGGCTCTCCTTGCTTCAATACCTTGTCTTTCAATCTTCAAAAATTTCCTGTCTCCCAGCTATTTTTTCCACATTCTTATTGTTTGGATGACTATTAACTCACTTCACAATTCTGCCACTTCTCTCAGCCATCTAGTCTCTAGGCTTTCACTTTTTAGCTTTGTTATTTCTTGAATTATTCACCCAGGTCTTTCTAAATTACCCAAGTCATTCTTTCTTTTCCTAGGGCCTACCCACATAAGATTTTTTTTCTCTTACTGTTACTTTGCAGCAATGATACTGTAGGCAGTCTAATCCTATCAGGTTCATCCTCTCATAAAACAGATTCACTAACATCCCAACAGTTCATTCAATTTGTAAAGTCCTCGAGGTACGACGGGTTGACTGTTCAAAAATACAACACATCCTTCAAAGCCAGCATACATGAGTTTTGCGGAACTCGCCCAATCATTTGCCCTTATGACTGACTACAGAAACAGGCCCTCACACGGGTCCAAACAACAGTACAGTGTTCCCTCGATTTTCGCGGGTTCGAACTTCACGAAAAGTCTATACCACGGTTTTAAAAAAATATTAATTAAAAAATACTTCGCGGGTTTTTTCCCTATACCACGGTTTTTCCCACCCGATGATGTCATATGTCATCTCCAAACTTTCGTCTGTCCTTAATAAATATTTTTTTAAATAAACTTTAATAAACAAACATGGTGAGTAATAATCTAAATGGTTACTAAGGGAATGGGAAATTATAATTTAGGGGTTTAAAGTGTTACGGGAAGGCTTGTGATACTGTTCATAGTCAAAAATAGTGTATTTACTTCCGCATCTCTACTTCGCGGAAATTCAACTTTCGCGGGTGGTCTCGGAACGCATGCCCCGCGAGAATTGAAGGAACACTGTACTTCAAAGAGAGAGAGGGAGACCACCTGTTTCTACTCCCCATCTTGGGAGAGCTATCTCAGATTTCAAAACTCCAAGATATGTCCGGGGACGGGGGCAGGAGGGGTTTTTTCCCCAGAGCTAGCTCAGATTTCAAAATACAGGGGTGCATGGAGGGGAAAGGGCTTCTTTGCTGGTGAATTAAATGGGTTTTTTTGCAAAGCACATGGCTTTCTCTGATCATGCTGTTCAGCTGCTTCATTGCTATGGGATGGGTAAACTTTTTCTTGTCATGTGCCGAAAGCACATGCATGCATGACCCCCCATGCTCCCCCTAAGCCCACCCTTGCACATACACATGCAAATCCCCACACTCCCCCAGCTCCCTGCACATATGAACATGATTTCCCCCCCTTCATTTTGGGCCCCTCCCTGCAGCCTCCTGGGACCAAAAATGGACAACTGGGGGCACACACACACATACTCCCCCCACCCCCCCACACATCCCAAAAATCAGCTGGCTGGCGGGAGGCATGTGGATCCATGCACAGTGAAGCTGAGCTGGGCGACAGCTCAGAAGACCGTAGAGAGGGTTCTGCATGCCAGCTGTGGCACACATTTCACAGGTTCGACATCAGGGTCCTACAAAATCATCCCTGAGGCACCCAGGCACACAAAACAACCCATGCATTTGTTTAACAAATGCACTGGGGAGAGCAGGGATGGGGGGTCAATAATGGAGACAGTAATGGACAAACACTATTACTGCTGTACCTCAAGGATTACCTGTAAACCTGCTGTATGCTGCTTTATTTTTAAAAAAGAAAGAAAAGCTAATTTAAGCAATAAATCAAACACACTGCATTTATTTAGTATACAGTAAATGCACTGTACAGTATTTAGCTTCAGTGCCTGATGCTATGTTAAATCATATTCCCATTTACATACAACATTTCCATCATTATAATGCAAGACAAATATAAGAAACTATAAGAATACTTAGGACCCAACATAACTGAATTCACTGTAGTCATAATTAAAGTGGATTTATTGACACCAATTAAAATTAAGTGAAAAGTTACTAAATAAAAGCACATTGATTACAGTGTGAAATATACCTAAGTCTGGACCTAATCCACTATTTGAAAGAAAATATTAAAGACTGCTAAGAGAGATGATACATCATAGATAGAAATTATAGTTATAGTTTATTAGATTTGCATGCTGCCCCTCCGAAGAAATTACAACAAAGGAAGAAATAAAAGCTTTCATTCATGTGTATAAAGTGTACACATGTATATAAGATTCACAATGTTGCTCTTAAAGCTGCTTGCATAACTATACTCCTCTTTTTTAAGTTTCTAGTTGCATTGGACCAAACAGGACTAAAGGGAAAGGACAAAGGATAACAATTATCCAGATAAACACCATTCTCAGTACAAAATATACAGGTATTCTTATGCGCACTAGCTTAGAGCTATACCTCTATATATAATTAAGAATTATTATTATTATTATTATTTACAGGTAGACGCTCTTTTTTAATTAGACATTTAAAAATATAAAATTTAGTCTATCTTTCTTTTTTCAACAGAATGTCTGCTGGAAATCTACAATCAGAACATGAATTAAAAAGGACCTCACGTATATTTTCCTAGTACAGTGATACCTCGTCTTACGAACTTAATTGGTTCTGGGATGAAGTTTGTAAGGTGAAAAGCTTTTAAGATAAAACAATGTTTCCCATAGGAATCAATGGAAAAGCGATTAATGCGTGCAAGCCCAAAACTCACCCCTTTTGCCAGCTGAAGCACCCATTTTTGCGCTGCTGGGAATTCCCCTGAGGCTCCCCTCCATGGGAAACCCCACCTTCGGACTTCTGTGTTTTTATGATGCTGCAGGGAAATCCCAGCAGCGCAAAAACGGGTGCTTCGCAGGCAATGGAAGTCTGGAGGTGGGGTTTCCAGCGAGGGGAGCTTCAGCGAAATTGCAGCATCGCAAAAACACGAAAGACCTCAAAATCCCACCTCCAGACCTCCGTGTTTTTGTGATGCTGCGATTTGGCTGAGGCTCCCCTCGCTGGGAAACCCCACCTCCGGACTTCCGTTGCCAGCGAAGTGCACGTTTTTGCGCTGCTGGGATTCCCCTGCAGCATCGCAAAAACAGGGAAGTCCGGAGGTGGTGTTTCCCATGGAGGGGAGCCTCAGGGAAATCCCCGCAGCACAAAAATGGGCGCTTTGCTGGCAACAGAAGTCCGGAGGCGGGGCATCCCAGTGGTGGCGGCATGGGTTTGTAAGGTCAAAATAGTTTGGAAGAAGAGGCAAAAAAATCTTAAACCCCGGGTTTGTATCTTGAAAAGTTTGTATGATGAGGGGTTTGTAAGATGAGGTATCACTGTACTGGGAGTTATTCTGCTACATTATTGAAAGGAATATACAGCATTGCAATTAGAAAATTTTCCCAGCTTCTACATTTTGAATTAATATTTTCATCAATCACCATCAAAACTGATAAATACAACATTATGATTTTGGTTTGTTTTAAAAATGTACTTTTTTAAAAAAAATATGCATTTGCTTTATTAATGCTGACTCCCTATTTTAACAAAAATTATAACTGTTTTCCTTCATTAAGGAGATGTAGTGGCTCAATGGCTAAGACACTGAGCTTGTCAATCAGCAGTTCGGCAGTTTGAATCCCTAGTGCCGCGTAAGGAGTGAGCTCCTGTTACTTGCCCTGGCTTCTGCCAACCTAGCAGTTCGAAAGCATGTAAAAATGCAAGTAGAAAAACAGGGATCACCTTGGTGGGAAGGTAACAGCTTTCTGTGTGCTTTTGGCGTTTAATCATGCCAGCCACATCACTACGGAATCGTCATCAGACAGCATTGGCTCTTTTGCTTAGAAATGGAAATAAGCACCACCCCTTAGTGTCGGGAACGACTAGCACCTATGTATGAGCGGAACCTTTACTTTTACCTTTTCCTTCGTTGTTCTAGTCACTTTACTAATCATTTGATGTCATTAACAATTATGCTCAAATCATAACTCCTCACTTCAAACCATTCATATTCAAGTCACATCAATTCCAGTTTAGTTCCTTAGGGAAATACTATATTTAATCTACTTACTCCAAGAAGATATGCTATATTCCTATTCTTCATTTCTGTTCTTTTACCAGTTACAGATTTCTAATTTTTTTCCCTATGACTACTAAATTTGTTCAGAAATATGTAGTGAGAATCACAATCATTTAGAAAGCTATGTAAGGAATGTTCTATTGAGTCACCTCTTCCATAAGTTGTTGATATTTTCAGAAGATTTTGAGAGATAAGATTTACCTTTACTTGCAAAAAAGGTGCCATTCTATATGGTTGTAAATTTCTATCAGCTTTATTAAATAACTATTATTTATTATAGAATAATATATATATATATATATATATATATATATATATATATATATATATATATATATATATACACACACACACATACATACATACATATATACATATATATTAGTTATTATTAAGTAACTAGTACTCCTTCTTTAGAGTAGCCATATTCCCCCTGACTGAGATTTTTATAGCACTTCACAGTGCTTTACACAGTATTGGCTAAGTAGTTTACAGAGTCAGTATATTGCAACCAACATCTGGGTCCTCATTTCCAATATGGTCAACTACAGATAGTCCAAAATTGAGCCCAAAATTTATGCTGCTAAATGAGAAATTTGTTAAGTAGGTTTTGCCCCATTTTACAACTTTTCTTGCTTTTCTTGCTTTATTAAGTGAACCCACTGCACTTGTTAAATTAATAACCCAGTTGTTAAGTGTATGGGTTCCCAAAAATTGACTTTGGTTGCCAAGGTCAACAAAAGGAGATCACCTGACCCAGGAGCACTGCAGCTGTCATAAATGTGAGTCAGCTGTCAAGCATCGGAGTGTAAATCACATGACCATGGAGATATTGCAAAGGTATAAGTCTGAAAAATAGTTATGTCACTTTTTCCAGTGGCGTTGTAAATTAATACAGTCACTAAGCGAACTGTTGTACGTTGAAGACTACCTGTATCCTTTTGTACTTAAAAGACACAACATCAACATATTTTTAGAAATTGGTTTAAAACCCAATTTTGGAGGTATGAAGTAAAGGCATGTTATATATTAAAAGTTATTGAACTAAGCAGTGTCTCTTATGACTGCATGGAAAGCCATTCTGGTATATCATTTGCATGACTGGATTCCTCAAAAAAACAATGAAATATAGATGAAGTATAGATAAAATATACAATAAGTACAGAAGCTAATATTAAGTCTACATTTTTCACTGTTTGCTTAGCATTCAACAAGCTTTGCAACATAAGTTAATGAACAAACTTGGCATTCTGCAATTTCAAAGAAATCTTGGGTATCTAAGACAAGGCAAAATTTATATGATAATGAATATGGTCATATATTTTCCTGCAATAATCATTACATGATTACATATTGTTTTAGATGTCTATTATTATAATTCCATGCTTATATTTTTCTGATACATTTTTACTCTACAGCTTTCTACAAAAACCATCACAATTAGAGGCAAACAGTGTCTGGCAGCAAACACTAAAGGCAATATTTATTGCAACTGGATTTAGTGAAGCAGCCAACGATAATACTGTAGATCCAAGTCATAGTAAATATCATGTGACCTCTACTCACAGAAATCCTGCTTAGTTTCCAGAAAAAAAGCCCTTGGAAACCATAAAACACATTAAGGTGATAGAAAATAAGGGTTGGTTGCCAAACGCTAAAATGCATATACCAGCAGAATTAGTGATTAAATTTAAATATTAAAAGATAAAATTATTACTCAAACTGCTCACATGAAGATGATTAACATCCACATTCATTTAAAATATGCAGGGAGATTTCTCATTAGGATAACAAAACATTTTGCCAAAGAAAAATATCCAACAGGGTAAAGGAAGGGTTAACATTTCAGTTATTCCTGGATAATTGAAAGCTCTTCAAACTAAAAAGTGTTTCTAAAATTATTTAGAGACAAGATCACTTACAAATTTGAAAACAGAGGAAATGAGTTGTATAACATAAAGGGTTATTAAAAAATACATAAGTGCCTGCAATCAATATCCAGCACAAAATCCAAACATTTATCTACCAGCTTCATCAGCAAAATAAAATAACCAGTTAAAACTAAACAACTGAAAAAATAGAGAAGTTCTGAAAAGGAGATGAGTTGCATTATTTGAACTGTAATATTTGCTACTACAGAACATTTCCACTGTAATTCTCTCTGCAAATTAAACTAAAGGAGTTGACATTTGCCTGGCTAAAGGTTATATTACATTGGTTCCCAAGACATCTAAGACCAGCAGATATATAACATTTATTCTGTGATTCAACTTTACAATTCAGATTTTCCATTTTCATTTAGGATTTCATTTTCAAAGTATTAAATGATATTTATACATTTCCAACTGCCACTCCCCCGTACATTTACAACGAGCGAATCTCTATGTATTTAGCTATTTTAAAAACCTTCCTTGATGATATATATCATCCGTCTGCTTACCTGGGCAAAGATGTATAGTATTTAATTCAAGGAGCTTTATATTCAAGTAGTTGTATATCAGACTAAGTGGGTTTAATTCCTGAGACAAATTATAGATCTTTCCTAATGAAGCCTTAAGTTATGTCTGCATCTGATTCTAATTCCCTCTTGTCATTTAGTCCTATCCAATTCAGGTAACATAATGTCTTAAACATTAAGAACATAATATTAAACAAAGTGAAAGGTAAGATAGGTCATCATTCTTTCTCATAGCATTAATTTGATCAGAATGTACAAGTTTGGATAAATAAAAATACATCTGCTGATACCTTTTAAATACCCAAATAGACTTACATATGTTTGAATATACAGTAATTTGTAAGAAAAAGTGCCAGTTGCTACATAACTAGATCTACTACTTTTCTTGCTTCTATTGCACTGCAAACTCCATAATCTATCATATCCTATTAACCATCAAAGCAACACAAGAGGTCCAAAAACTGGAAAAAGACATTTTAAAAGGACCCAAGAGTGTACTGCCAAATTCTAGATCTAGATCATATGGAGCCAACAGCCTGAAGTTTGGGGGGGGGGGGGTGAGAAAAGCTGGAAGAGGAAGTATGGATGTGTTTTTAAAGTGAGTAGTTGGGGAATGGACTTTGGCTGGGAACTGAGGAATGTTATTCTTATTCCCAAATCTTTGCAGGCAGATTGCCTTTGACGTTTCCCCCACCCACCCACCCACACCCACACAGAAACACACCCACAGAACACAATTTGAGTCCTCGGAATAGAATCTGGCATCCAAGCAGGCCCACCTAAATTCCGCATAATCTCTCAGATTTAGATTACTTGCTTTGATCCTAACCTGCCTGTGGGAATATATCCCCGCTCTGCTAAAGACAGGAAATCTAATAAGTTTGTCCAGCTCCAAGCTGCGACCTCCCCCGACCTCTTAAAATAACATCCACAAAGCGCAAGAAGTGAAATTACAAGTAACCACCCTCAGGAAAAAAAAAAAGCCAAGGCATTTCGGTGGCGGCGTCGCCGGCTGTCAGGCAAGGAAGTGTCTCCGTAGCCAGAGAATTGCAGTGACTAAACCTAACACCCAAGTTACGCGAGGGGGGCGGCAGAGAGAGAGAGATGCCCACACACGGTTTAACATGAAGAGACGGAGAATAGCAACTCTCGCTGCTGCTGCTGCGGTTCGTCCGCCCGCCGTGCCCCCCCCCCCTCCCACCGCCGGCAACTTACGAGTGGATAGCAATGGGGAAAGCATCCATTGCTCCCCCGCCCCGTCAGTCTCAAGCCCCCCCTTCCCGAACTCGGAGGAGGTACTCCTTCCTCTGCTCTTAGTCATCCCCCAAAGCAAGCCAAAAGCCTGCGCCGCCGCGTCTCGACCCCATCCTCTCCGGAGCCTCGAAACCAAGAGAGCCGCCAGTTTGTGAGAGGAAGCCAAGCGAGCACCCTCAGAGCTCGCCAACCCGCCAAAAGCCAAAGCCAAAAGGCAGGGGCGGGGCGGGCTCGTCCACACGTACATACACACACTCGCTCCCAAAGAGGGGAGACACTAGTTGATTTCTGGCGGCCAGAAAAGTGTAACAAGTCTGGCGCAGTCCGGTCCACTCCTGCTTCGGCCAGTTTCCCCAGGAGTTGGGGCAGTCCGGGCTGCGGAAAGCGGGGAGAGAAGACCGGGCTTAGCCCAGGCGATGCTAGACCAGAGTTTGGGTGGCTTTGCCTTTTATTTCCTAGCCACGCCACCCAAGCTGGCGGTTCTCTCACCTCCTTGAGCTCCTTGGCCACGTCCTTCAGGTCCCCCAGGACTAATTCCAAATCGTCCACGATTATCTTGATCTGTTCCTTCACCTTGGCTTTGGGAGCTGGCGGCACCCCTTCGGCGGGAGAGGACACGGACGAAGAGGTGGCGGAGGACGAGGATGTGGTCCCCTTAGACTTGGCTGACATTCTTTGGGGGGAGCGCCGGGAGGGGTGGGGGAAAGGACGGCGAGGCAAGTCAGGAGAGCGGACTCGCCACGAGCGATGGACGACGCTGCCGGTCCCCGTGCCTCTTTCGAGCTCCGGAGCTGCTGCTGCTGCTGCAGCCGCTGCTGCCTCCGCTCTTCCTGCACATCTTGGGCTCCGGTCCCCGGGGCGTTGCGCTCCCGGCGCGCGCCGGCACTGCCATCAAACTGCAACTGAGCGAAGGGAGCCCCGGCTGCAGGAAGGAGAGCAGACGGGCGGGCGTTGCGCCTGCGCTGGTCTCCCTCCACCCTCTCTACCACCGCCACCCCTCCACCCCTCACACAGACATGCAGACACGCAGGGCGCTTCGCTCGCCCAGGGCTTCGGAAAGAAGGCGGGCGAGCGAGCGAGTGCCGGCGGCCCGCGTGGTTATTCTCAAAGCCCCCGCCACATGGTGCGTTAAAACTCACAACTCGCTCCAATCCTTCGGACCGGGTGAAGGAGAATCTGAAAAGGGGAGGAGAGTCGCTTTTGGCAAACTTTATCCCCGCCCTGAACTTAAAAAAAATAAGGAAAAAAACCGCTAGAAATGCCCCTCCCCCGGGATGGTTTGGCCCAGACTCGGGAAAGGCGTCAGGAAAATGTTTATTTTCTCTAGTGACTGCGGCGGGAAAGAGGTGTAAGTGCGTAAGAGCCAAAGAAGGCGGGGATAATTTTTTCCACACAAGACTCGCTTCTTCTCCCACCCCCATCCCACCCACCCCTTCCCGAAATGATTCCCCATTTGCTTGGCAGGGCGCAGTCCCCAATTCCGTCAGAAAGCGCGCTTGGGTACTAACGGCGGCAGACACTTCGGAGCAGCCCTGGCGTCGCGTCGGTTCTGTTTATTCAGGGGGTGAGGGGGGAGCTTCCCCTGTCAATCAAGAAGCGAAATTGACGACCAGATTTGTTGGCTTTGATTACTCGGGACGAATGTACTGCTTTTAACCCACGTCGCCGTTTCTTTTCCCTTTCTGCTTTAAAGAAGCGTTCTCTGAAAGGGGCGGCGGATGGCGGCGTGTTCCAGGCGCGTGCCACGCGGTGCCTTTTGGCGAGGGAAAGAAATGCGCCTAACTTCTCGAAGGAGACCTTTGTGACGATGCTTGATTTCTGCTGAACAGAGGAGGAGTGTGTTGATACTAAATTATGACATAACAGCTACTAGGATTCAATTACCTTTATTGCAGCGAGAGGGAGAGAGAGGAAAGGAAGGAACCTCTTGGCATATAACATTTGTGAAATGATTTCATAGGAACGGGCCGTAATAAATAAGAAAGACAAACTGGACAGGCTAGCAACCGTTCGGTCGGCTTTCGGGTTTCATAAGAGATTGTATTAAAAAAAAATTGTAGGGACTTTCTGGTCCAATAAGGCAGGTGAACACGGATCAAACCGAATAACAGACTCACTGGGAAACCAACTGTATTGTTAATAGAAAACCAAAACGAAACTTATATAATATAACCGATTGCACATCAAATTGTTGATTAAAAACCATGTTAAGCTATTAAGTTGAACTCCAGATAGTGTGTGAATTGTCAATAGTACGGCTTTAAGACAAACACCCTAAAGATACCGATGTAAGACCTGTGTAAAAGAAAATGTATACAGTATAGTATTAGAAATATTAAATGATGATAATATAGAAATATCATTATAGAAAATAAGAAAGGGGACTGCTACACATCATCCAATGTTTTTATAATGTTTTGTTTATGTTTGTTTTTGTATGTATATAATAAAACTTTTTGTATAAAAAAAAAAAGAAACACCTGAAGTGGTTATTGAATCCTACAGAAGCAAGTCAGAAATATTTTAGGGACTAATTGCAACAAGTGGCCCAAACGATGAAAAAATGCACCTGCCTTAAGAACTGAGACCCAAAAACTGAAGGCTTCAGGGTTACAAAACTGTATTAACAAATGATAACTGCCTTTTTTTTTCAGCACTCTAATACATAGGCAAGGATTATGCAAAATCATTAGATTGTGACAATCTAATCGTAATTTATTTCCTCATATAGTCTCTAACAGGATATATGGTTTACTCAAGAGATTTGTCATAAGTGCTTTTAAACTTTACCTAAGTTTCTAGTAAACCCACTACTTTCTAGTAAAAAAATTCTATATGGTTGAGTAATCCAAAGCAACATACAATAATTTCTGAGGAGTGAAAAACATTAAAATATTAATGATAAAATCAAAGTTTTGTTGTTTTGGTTGTTTTATTATAGATAGCTTGTGGAGACCATCCTTACAATGGTCGGTAGTAATATTCACAGAAAAATCTACTTCCGTTATTCTGCTGAAAATTTAAAATGTTATATTTTGGTTCTTAATTTATCATAGTTTCTGTATATTTCTTATTTTCAAGTTATTTCATATGTTTGCACTCATCAATAATGTCATTTATTTAAATATCTTTACACTCATTCTGCTTTGCTTTCACGTTCTAAAATTAGTCAACGTGTTGGGTTTTTTTTAACTCAAGGCAATCTGTCGGATATCTTTATCTAAGCACAGAAGGTTCAGGGAGAACCGCGTAATCATATCCATCTATAGTTACATTTACAAGTTAATCTCACAAAGACATTCACAATTTGTTTGACATATTTAAGTATTGCATAATTTTAAAAACCTTTCAGAACTCAAATCAGCAACTAAAAAATAATCATTTATAACAATTGAGCATAATTACATAAAATATATGAGATGAATAAGGAAAAAAACTAATAAAAAGAAAAGACCAGATAAAGTAAAGGTTGCTGCACGTTCAGATCAACTTAAAAAGGCTGAGCTTGACATTAATGCCACCATGAATTCTAGAGATGCTTTAGAAGGCATAGAAGTGAGCATGCTGAGCAAAGACTGATGAGTAACTTAGAAAGGAGAAAGAGCATTGTACAGTCAACAAATAAATCTTAGATGAGTAAAGTATAGCAGCAACAGAGATTTCAGTCATCTGCTCAGTTGCCTGAATTAGGAAGAGAGGACTTTATCTCTTCTACCATGGCTCAACATCATATTTTCAAGCATCCTCTCATACACCCACCACTCTGGGAAATCCTCATGTACAAGTAATTGTTTTTGCTGCTGTTGCTGTCCAAGCAAAAGCTGAGACAGCAGGCACTTAAAAATATCTCAAGTCTGCTAAAAAAAAAAAAAGTAGTGGTCCTTGAGTTGGAAGCTGTGCATCTAGATTTTATTTAATTCAGTTAATGAAAGCACACTAAAGGGCTAGCAGCCATACTGAAAGAAGAGAAAGAAGCAAGCTGTCCAACTTGTAGCAAGAGCTAATGCACTCAAGAACACTACAAGACTGGCGTTCTTGAATTGCTAGATAAAGTGCAAGTAGCAGAGATATGTTCTGTGATTCTATATCTGGAGCCAGTAAAGGTGGTATTTACTGGTTCACCAAGCTACTCAAAATTTCCTCTACTGGTTGTCCAAAACTGATCAGAACCTGCTGAAACCCACCTCTGATCCTGACCCATCCCAGTAGTTTTCTGAAATTATTTTGGCAATAACATCCTTTGGGAAACAAGTCACCTCACAAGTCTTGAGCCACATGCAACACTTCATGGCTCTTACCATGTGCATGCCCAGATGTGGGCTACTATCCGGATGGGGAGAATGCAGTGGGTTAGTGAAAATTGAGTTCCCACCTAGAGAGACCAATTTACACTGAAAGATGTTGAAAGAAAATGCATAAGCCACGCCCACAGTGTGGTAGTAAAAATTTTGGTAGCCCTTCACTGTGCATGCCTGATCTCTTTATGTGCATGCCTGATCTCTTTAGTTAGCAATGGGAGAGCTTGTGATTTTGTAAATTGAGAAATTCAAAATTTTGCCCAAGAGTACACGACTTGATGGAAAAGCTGATAGGCTGCATGAAACCCATATCCATCTCTACTTCCTGATAAAATGACTAGGATAAGGCAAGCAGAAATTATAAAGGTAGATTTGACTGAATTAGCACTGAATCAGACTGAGACTGGAATCTCAATATATTACATTAATTTAATAAAGATAACATGTAGAGACTGGGGAACTCCCTTAAGGTAGCACCCTTTTCTCCATGCTGTGGGGCCTGCACAGCGTGATGACTGGAGATGCTAGTAGCCAGAGAGGACTTACGCTAATATATTTTGCTAACCTTGAAATCTTCAGCCCACAATGTCCTTTGACTGAGAAATAGCTGTACAAAAGAATAGATGCCTGCAGTCATACATTGCAAAGGAGACCACCAGCAGACCACCTATTCTTTAATATTTTTTCCCATTTTATCCAAAGAAACCTGCCAAAAGAACAAATGATCAACTGACTTTGTTAAATCAGGTTCAGTCTCTTCGAGAAAGCTTTTCACAGACCTAAAGCAATTGTGCCAGTGCCAAATATGCAGGTCATTCATGACTAAAAATAAGTTGGAGCTTAAACTCAGGGGTACTGAAGGAACTGATAAGTCGTGTCTACTGTATAAGAAAAATTATCAGTTAAAGAAGTGCAGAGGTGAAAACTTTGCTTGAGCAATTATCATATTTGGGTTTGATGATGTGCCACTGCAAGCCATTTAACCAGAGGTGGAAATAAAGTGTAATGACTGAAGCAATGAAAGCTACATTTGCACCAAGACAAATTCCTTGTGTGTCCAATCACACTTGGCCAATAAAATTCTATTCTATTCTATTCTACATCTCTGCTCTCCATTCAGACTCATGCAAATAGAATATCACCCCATCTGCAGACAGTAATTGGGTTTGGAACTCTAATAAGTAATGGGAGCATAAGGTGTGATGTCACGCAACCATATTAGCACGGAGATAGAGGAATGACCCCCCCCCCATCTCAGGCTCACCAGAAATCATCCATCAGAGAAACCAAAGCAGGTTACATGCTGTAGCCAGGCTTGAAACTGATTGATAATCCGTTTCATCCAACAACCATAGGAGCTGGAGTACCACCACTTTTTCTACAACCTTTCCCACAAAGGGAAAGTTTGAGACTGGATGAAAGTTCATTAGTTCTGCTACATCCATGGAAGGCCTCATAACTGCCCCCTTTAATGGTTGTAGGACAAACCCCTCCCTCACGGAGGTGTTGACCAAAACTTGGAGCCAGCCTCGTGACACCTCCTTGCTGGACTAAACCAGCCAGGAGGGGCATGGGTCCAGCAAACAATGGAGGAACTCATTGCTCCCATAGCCTTGTTCATGTCCTCAGGTGTCATGGACTCAAATTCATCCCACACAATAGGACTAAAATCTGCCTGTGTCACCTCTGTCTGCATTGCCCAATCAGAGTGACTTATCCGACAGAAACTGTTCCAATACGTCAGCTCTGCCCTGCAAGGGCTCCTCCGTTCCCTCTACCTGAAGAAGAGAACGAGTCACCCTAAAAAGAGTGGCTGGGCGTGAGTCAGTGGATGCAATAAGTGTGGAAAAATGTGAACATTTTGCCACCTGTATCATCACTAAATAAGACCTAATAAAGGCTCTTAGTAGTGTTCCAGACCTCCAGCGTCTCTCTAGATCAGTGGTTCCCAACCTTGGCAACTTGAAGATATCTGGACTCCAACTCCCAGAATTCCCCAGCCAGCATTCTCTGGCTGGGGAATTCTGGGAGTTGAAGTCCAAATATCTTCAAGTTGCCAAGGTTGGGAAACACTGATCTAGATGTCTCTTTTGGCATTTCATCTCCTGGAGCTCCTCAGTAAACCAGTGAGCTTTCCTGGATCCACTGCCACAGCGAGATCACCTCCCTACAGGTCTATAATTGTTATGAAAACATTCATGCTTTTCAGACATAAAAATATGCTGGGTGTGTGAGATAGTGAGATATTATCAACTATTAACTATTAAAAACAATTATTCATGTCCATCTACTTCTGTAGGGTATTGTATACTACTCTTTACATAATTAACTAGTATATGAGCAGAAATGTAAGTTCATTAAATCCTTACATTCATAAAGTTAATAATTTCTACAAATTGTGATTGCCATATGCCAACCACATCTGCTGGAAGTTTGTTCCAAGTAGTAGATGCTTGGAACAAACTTTCAGCAGACATGGTTGGTAAATCCACAGTAACTGAATTTAAACATGCCTGGGATAAACATATATCCATCCTAAGATAAAATACAAGAAATAGTATAAGAGCAGACTAGATAGACCATGAGGTCTTTTTCTGCCGTCAATCTTCTATGTTTCTATGTTTCTAAGGAGAAGTGCGGCATAAAAAATCAAATAAAAAAATAAATAGGTAGGTAGATAGGTAGATAGGTAGATAGGTAGATAGATAGATAGATAGATAGATAGATAGATAGATAGATAGATAGATAGATAGATAGATAGATAAAATGAATGAATGAATACATAAATACATAAATAATATTCAAAAATCCAATCATCAATCGATGGCAATTTAAAAAAGGATCTTCTAAATTTCCATAATGTCTTCTAATGTTTATATATACTTCAACTAGCCTACTATTTTATCACAGGCTGTTTGGTCCAGAACATTGTTTTCAGCTCTTTGACAGGAGTTACACACATTTCTACCCTTAAAATGTCAGAATAATGAAGCAAATTACCCATTGTCATTATTTTTTCACATATATTCCCAGAATTGTTTAGTATAATTAAGCTACACACTTACTTAAATGCTATCTAAATGCCACCTATCTTTTTGAAGATAGCTAACCTAAGGCAGTATAATGAAAACAGTGCAGCAGTTTAGTCAAAGATGGATCTAAAGATGATAGAACTTACTGATTCTCAAAAATCCATGAATAGAGAATAAATCCATGAAAAAAACATAGATATCTGTTACTTGTCAGAAAGGCCATGACAGTGATGGTGAACCTTTTTTTCCATGGGTGCTGAAAAAGCATGCACATGTGCCTACACCCATAATTCAATGCCTGGGGAGGATGAAAACAGCTTCCCCTGCCCCCTGGAGACACTCTGGAGGCTGGAAACGGACTGTTTCCCAACTTCTGGTGGGCCCAGTAGGCTTGTGTTTCACCATCCCCAGGCTCCAAAGGCTTCCCTGGTAAAAATGCTCTCCCCCATCCCCCTGGACGCTCTCGGAAAGCCAAAAATGCTCTCCCAGAGCCTCTGTGCAATTCAAAAATCAGCTGGCCGGCACACACATGCACATTGGAGCTGAGCTAGGGCAACAGCCGGGGTGGCGCAGCAGGTAGAGTGCTGTACTGCAGGCCACTGAAGCTCACTGTAGATCTGAAGGTCAGCGGTTCAAATCTCATCACCGGCTCAAGGTTGACTCAATCTACATCCTTCCAAGGTGGGTAAAATGAGGACCCGGATTGTGGGGGCAATAACCTAGCTCTGTTTAAAAAGTGCTATTGCTAACATGTTGTAAGCCGCACTGAGTCTAAGGAGAAGGGCGGCATAAAAATCGAATAAATAAAATAAATAAACAGCTCACGTGCCAGCAGATATGGCTCCGCGTGCCACCTGTGGCACTCGTGTCATAGGTTCGCCATCACTGGGCTATGACATTTAAGTTCAGCTATATAATTCTAACTACATACATAAATTACCTTTGTAAAGGTCATATTTTAGTTCTGGTCATTATGTACAGGTGTGAAAGTTAGCCCATTAGAAAGGCTGAAGGAATAAAAACGGATACACCGAATTGTGACACTGAAGAAGATTACATGTATTGTGAATACCTTTAATTACAAGAACAACAAATAATTCACTATTACATGAAGTAAACAGACTACCTACTGGAAACTTAATAAAACTTTATAATATAATATATTTGGGATACATATAATGTGACGGCAAGAGTCACTGGAGAAGACCTTAATGCTTAAAAAAATTGAAGGAAATTGAAAAAGTCAGACAGAAGACAAAATGGCTAGATGTTATCTCTGATGACACAAGCATGAGCTTAGAAGAATTTTTAAAAAAACAGTTATTTATAGACAAACTGCTGAAATTATTGTCCATACGGCCATGAAGAGTCAGAAGTAACTGAATTGAACAAGAAGCAACATATCTATAACAATCTGATATCAAAGCTGCAGGGCTCTGGAAATTTATGAACTGTCAGCTAAAGATACAAATAGTCCTTGACCTACAACAATTCATTTAGTGACCTTCCAAAGTTGCAACAGCACTAAAAAAAAATTATGACCATTGTTCACATTTAAGACCACTGCAGCATCTCCTTGGTCATGTGATCAAAATTCAAACACTTGGCAACTGGCTTATATTTATGATATCTATAGCATCCTCAGTTCATGTGGTCACCTTTTGTGACCTTCTGAGAAGCAAAGTCAATGGAGAAGCTAGATTCACTTAACAGCCATGTGACTAACTTAACTGCAGTGATTTGCTTAACAAAAAGGGTCATAAAATGGAGCAAAACTCACAACTGTCTTGCTTAGTAACAGAAATGTTGTGCTCCATTGTAGTCATAAGTTGAGGACTACTTGTATTCTCATAAGCAACTTCATGGAGCGCTTTATTCAGAATTTCCTTTAGACACTTGCTGAGTCTTGTTACCTAACTTAATCCAAGGTGCAGTTCTTGACTCATATTGGGCTATTATCAGTGATGGGCTCCTATGTGAACGGTCAGGTACGTAGTACCGGTAGAAAAATTTTGATCAGGTACGCAGAACCGGTAGAAAAATTTTGAATTTTTTTTCTTTTTTTCTCTTCTGGGCTCTGGGTATGTTTTTCCTATAGCAGTAAATGAGATTTAATGTGTATAATTTTAGAAGAGCTATGCGTGTGTACATACACATACAGTTTATATAGTAGATAATGTATATTTTTGTGTGCCTGTGTGTAATATGTATGTACACATAGGGCATATATACGTAGAATTAAACAGTGTATTTGGATGTTCAGTAATCCAATTCAGTAAACGGATAGGGAAACTGTATCTCTTTGAGGCGAGGAGAACCCAAATCCTTGACATGAGTGATGTCAAGTTGATCACCTTTAAGCCAGTCACATGTACTTTAAGCCACCCCCTGGTCGCATGATCGTCAAGCCACTCCACCAGGTCACATGGCCTGCAAGCCACACCCACAAAATAAGCCATGCTCACAGTGTGGTAGTAACAAATTTTGTAGCCCTTCACTGGCTATTATATACTATGGAGTATCATTGAATAAATTGTAAAGTTGCACACATGCATCCAGTTTTCCAAGCTCAATTCATTTTAATTGACTGCATACATAACTGAGTGTAATCAGCTTGGATAAATTATATAAATACTCCACAATTAGCTTTGAATGCTTGTGGGACTTTCATGTTATAAATTAACCTGAATGTCCCCCACACATACCTTATTTCAAGTAAAAACCAAGTTATTGCAATTGAAGTTGTTGGCATTTCAAAGAACATTTCTATTTGCCACAACTTACTTATTTATTTACTTACTTATTTATTTATTTCATTACATTTATATGTCATCCATTTCCTCGCAGACTCAAAGCTTGTCAAAGCTTTATATAGATTCCTAGTTCAATTTGTTTGTTTGTCTGGGCTGCTAAAACCAGTACATCCTGAGATACCACAATCTATATTTACATAGAGTTTGGAACGATTATAAAACTTTCCTTGATTATTCAACAAAATTATAATGTAGAATTATTTTCAAATTTACTAAAAAGACAGCTAAATATGAAAAACAACTTTTAGTTATCTAAAGCTATACTTATTCTGAAAAATAATTTACAATGCATTATTTTTATGTTTGGTTTGCCTCATAATTGTAAAAATGATTGTTAATCTATTTAAACTTTTTAATGTGTATTTGCCCTCTACTGTATTTCTTTACTATTGTAGAAATAACATGTAAGCAATAGTGACATTTAGTTGGATTACAATTAATTTGGGTTTGTTCCAATATGTTGAAGAAATTCTCATCAAAATATGTATGTGAACTAAAAAATAAAGATACTAAATCGGTGGACTGAACTAAATATATTTCCTGTTGATTAGCAAGTTTCAAATCTTAAGATTCATAATCATATTTTCATTAGTACTATACATGCTTCAGAAAATATTCAGAAATACACCAGGCCTCATTAATGCTATTTGTTAAATTGGACTATTTTTTTCAGTTTGTATTATATCTTCTTAAAGCACCTCCATTTCTTGACCTAACTCCTCAAAACAGCTACATCTTTTTTCACATTTTAAGACTATGCTTATTTGGTTAGATAATAATGGAGCAGGGCCCCCTGGTGGCGGGTCACGGAGTGATGCCAGGGGAGCACGTGACCCTGGACAATGTGCTTTTTTTGCTGCAGGAAGCAGGTATTTTTTGCACTGCACAATAGCACACAGCACAAAATAGGAGATATGAAGTGCATATAACCTTTATGGAAAAATATTTAAACAGGGATGAAAAGAAAGGAGGAAAGAGACGGAGACAATGAGACAAACGTAAGTCTCTCGAAAGTTAAGATGAGGAAATATGATGAAGCATTGGCTTCAATGTGACTGCGGTGAGAGACGAGGAAAGACCGGACTGTTGACTGTGTCTAAAAATGTTGGCAGCGGACAGCATGAAGCCAAATAAATTAAGGCGTCACTTAAACACATTACACCCAATCACTCTGACAAACCGCTTGGTTTTTTTCAGTGAAAACGTGCCGAATATTGCAAACAATCGTCCCAGCGGAGAGTTGGGAGGTGCGTGAAATGCTTATTTCTTCTAAGGGGGGCGTAACAGAAAATAATTGAGAAACACTGAGTTAGAGAGAGCCATTTTGGTCTAGTGGAAAAAATACAGGCTACAAACCAGGAGATTATCAGTTCTAGCCCCGCGTATCCGACTCACACATACAAAACCTGCATGCACGCATGACCCCCTGGAAGTGCCCCACCCACACACATGCTCATGCAACCCCCATGTGCGACTCACCCCATGCATGCATGCATGATCCCCTGCACATGCTCTACCCCACGCATGCGTAGCAGAAACCCTATTACCAGTTGGCCAGAGGGAGGCCCATGGAATGTACGGCAGTTCTGAACCAGGACAATGGCTTGCATGCCCATAGAGAAGATGCTGTGGGCCACCTGTGCCATAAGTTGCCATCACAGATCTATGCCCTTCTAACTGCTCAAGAATTACTGCCTCTAAAATTACAAACTTGCAAATTCCTGCTAAAGGAAATGTAGCCTTCTGAGTGTTCATAATGTGTTCTGGAGATAGAAGAATTGAGTCCCTGGAATCAATTGTCCCACTCACTTAAAGCAGTAATCATTGTGGTCCCACCAACAAAGTAGTTAGCATATTCTGGATTGAGTCTGAAGTAATTGCTTAATTCTTCATTTCCATTCATAGCATTTGCCTTTTGAGTTCTGCTCAAGCTAATTATCAATCTCAACAGAAGGAATGTGGGCTGCATACTTAGAATAAACTCAAGATGTGCTTTATGATATTTGCTAGTCAAACCATTATGTGGATAATGCATATAAAACGCTGGAATTTTGAGCTTATGCAGTATTTCACTGCATGAAGATTTATACAAAATAACAGCTAAATGTCTAGCCTAAATATAAAATGAAAGACATATTTTTTCAAGAGGCATTGAAACATGGATAATTCACAGAACATCCATATCGAAAAACGAAAGGCTGATTTTTCTGAACAAAATGTAAGCAGACATTGCAGGAAGCTGGACTTACTCCTTAACAATTGGTTATGTTATATAGTACTGAAGGACTTATACTATATTTCTCTTCCTTTAAAACCTCAATGTATTTGTTCATACTTTTTTTTATAAGTTTCCTATTATTCTTTGAAAACAAACATACAAGTTCCAAAGAGTACTTTTTACAAGCATGCACATGTGTATTTAATTGTTTTATAGGGGAAAAAATAGAAATTTAGCCTGGCTTTTTGTCTTATGTTCATCTCTTGCTTCCTTTATTTCTTGGCATTTCAAAAAAGAAATGTCCTTTAGCAATATTATCATGGAGGAAAGGGAGAAAAAACTATCAGTTTGATGGTTAGCAGCTAAGCACAGGTACAAAATCTATTTCCAGCACTCTCCCTAATGATATCTATTCATTCCACTAGGTTCGATTCGGTTGTTATGCTCCAAGTCCCTTTTAGTGCCTTAGAATCACTGTTAACTCCTATCAGCTATCTGGACTAATTCCTACTCTTTTCTTGGCATTAATTTTCCATTGCCTACTTCTTAAGGCTGAGAAAGCCAGTGATTGGTTGAAGCTGACTTTATAGCAATAGCACTTAGGCTTATATACCACACCATAGTGCTTTACAGCATCCCGACTGATTTACAATGTCAGCATTTTGCCCCTATCAATTTGGATTCTCATTTTACTGATCTCAGAAGGATGGAAGGCTGAATCAACATCGAGCCATCTAGGATTGTATTACATATTGTGGACATAGTTAGTTTGCAAGTCTAAACACTGTGCCTCCAGGAATCCTTAAATGGGACTAGATTCACAGTCTCACAGTTTCTTACCAGATATCATAACCACAATACTAAATTGGCTGGAGAACCAAATAGCATCTGAGAGAATAAATCAACTTCCACGTCTTATTTTCTTTTAGCATAGGGTCCGATTTATTAACAAAGCCAATTTGGATTCTGCATGCTTAATTCCAATTTAAGGTCCCTTTAGATTATATCCAGGTCAAAAGCTGATCTCCCATCCCCACACCCACAAGTGCAATCATGAGGACAAATCCGATGCAGGGATTTCTAATTCCTTCCTGTGTTCAGTTTACTATTGGATTCTGTGTAAAGGAATGTGTGCTGCGTGGTATAAATCTCTCACTCTCTCACTCCGCCCTGTTCCTTTCTTACTATCAAAACTGTGTCAGGCCAGTCTTTGACTTCACATATTGACTTTGGGCCTGTCACTGGCTCTCCTCCCCATCAGGCTTCTGAAAAGCATTGAAGGCCTAACTTTTGCTACAAATGTTACAGTGGAGCGAGACTGGAGTACAATAAATTTCTTTGTGGATGCATGTGTGTATAATGATTTGGATGGGCCAAGAGTTTTTGTGATGATTGTTATGCTTTTTAATGTGTTTTAGTTTGTAAGTCACGTTAGATTTATTTAATTTATTTTTATGTATTAGATATAAAGTTTTTTAAATAAACAAAACAAATAGATCTGTTGCCCATTAGAAATAATTGGATTGCTGTCTTTGTCAGTCTTTGGTCATGCTATCCATATAGTATAATATATAGTCGTGATGGTAAACCTATGACACGTGTGCTGGAAGTGGCACACAGAACCATCTTTCCAGGCTACGATGCCGCAAAGTCTCTGAGGGGATCGAGGTCTTCAGAAGGACTCAGGGTGACCCAGACGCGTGGGGTCACTCACGAACGCGAATCCTAGAAAGAAAACTTGGACATATTTCTCTCCGGGTGAAATGACACAGTTTTGGGCTGTGCACTTCCTTTTATTGGGGGGAATATGCAAATTGGGTAAGGTTATACATATATGTCAAGTGGTATACAAACATCCCATAACATAACTCTAAGATATGACACAACTTCCGAGCCCTTCCTATCTACATATGGCACGTAACTAGTTTCTACTGAACAAATGTCTCTCATGGCCAATTTCCTGGGACCTTTGTTGTTAGAATGGCTATCTCCTGTTTACCTTAAAGCAAGGTCTTTTACTGCTGCCTTCGTCCTGTTTATCCCAGGAAATGTAAATATGCACCCTTTTATCACACAGTTCTCATCCTGCTGACACATTCTTGTTATTCAAGGAGGGCTGCCATGAACCGCTTTATGGCCAGTCACTTCCTCAAGCAGAGTTCACCAGAAATGCAGACTTTTCCTTATGTGGTTTTTACGTTCAGTCCTATTCTGGCTAATGGAATAAAAGTATATAAGACATTTATGTTAGAAGTCCAGATATTAAATCCTATCCTAACATGACCGGAACAATCTAGAACTGAACACACTCAAAACCGTAGCAATGGTGGTAGACTTTAAGAGAAACCCTTCCACCTCTCACAATACTAGACAACACAGTATCAACAGTAGAGACCTTCAAATTTCTAGGTTCTATCATATCTCAAGACCTAAAATGGTCACCTAACATCAAAAACATCATCAAAAAAGCACACAAAGAATGTTCTTTCTGCGCCAGCTCAGGAAGCTCAAACTGCCCAAAGAGCTGCTGATACAGTTCTACAGAGGAATCATTGAGTCTGTCATCTGCACCTCTATAACTGTCTGGTTTGGTGCTGCAACCCAACAGGACCGACACAGACTTCAGAGGATAATAAGAACTGCAGAAAAAGCAATTGCTGCCAACCTGCCTTCCATTGAGGACCTGTATACTGCACGAGTCAAAAAAAGGGCGGGGAAAATATTTATTGACCCCTCACATCCTGGACAGAAATTGTTTCAACTCCTACCCTCAAAACGTCGCTACAGAGCACTGCACACCAAGACAACTAGACACAAGAACAGTTTTTTTTCCGAACACCATCACTCTACTAAACAAATAATTCCCTCAACACTGTCAGACTTTCTACTAAATCTGCACTTCTATTCTACTAGTTTTTCTCATCATTCCTTTCACCCATTTCCTCCCATGTTGACTGTACAACTGTAACTTGTTGCTTATATCCTAAGATTTTTATTAATATTGCTTCTTCATTGCTTATTTGACCCCTATGACAATCATTAAGTGTTGTACCACATGATTCTTGACAAATGTATATTTTATTTTATGTACGCTGAGAGCATATGCACCAAGACAAATTCCTTGTGTGTCCAATCACACTTGGCCAATAAAATTCTATTCTATTCTATTTTATTCATATGGCAGCCACACCAGGCATGCCAGCTGTTGCCCATTACTCTTCTGGGTTCCAGCGCATACATGCACACTGGTCATTTGGTCCTCACTTGCACAAGTGTGCCAGAAACTGGAACATCAGCTTCTCAGCATATATGTGCATGTTAGGAAACTGAAGTTCCAGTTTCTGGTTTCTGGCATGCACATGCACGCGACCAGCCGGTCTTCGCATGCACATGCACACCAGAAACTGGAAGACCAGGTGATGGGTGCACATGTGAATGCCAGAAACTGGAAGCTCAGCTTCCTGCATGTGCATGGGGAACTGCTCTTCTGGTTTCTGGTGCTTCTCTGCACATGCACACATCCTCCCGTTTTGGCACTTGGTGCTGAAATGGTTCACCAACCCTGTATATAGCATCATGGAAACTACCAACATTCAGAAGACTTCGGATTCTATAGTGTGACTAGACTCCACAAAACTCTCCATTCCTCATGACCTCACTAGAAACTGATTTTGTGGGGAGAATTGTTCCAATTCTCCTACAATTTTGTATCTCTCTTACACAATCCATCATTTTTTGCCGATATAGCCATTTAAATATAAATATCTTAAGTGAAGAGAAGAGTTATACATTTTATACAGTTACTAAATAAGATGTTCCAGGTTTATAGTTGTTTATGGTCTTTATGGTCCCTGAGTGGCATGGTGATCTAGAGGTAGAGCTCTTGCCTCACAATCAGGAAGCTGTGAGTTCAACCCTAGGTAGCAGTAGATATTTCTCTCTCTGGACACAAAGTGTGAACTCTGTGTATCCATCAGGAAGGGCGTCAGACCAATAAACTCCAGGATCATTAAGAGATGTTCCCTCTCAAATTTGCCATGATCAACCAACAAGGGTCTAGGCTTAAAATTGATCCATCAGAAAACTCCATCAGTCTCCTTCTCTTCTTAAGATCTATTAAGATTACCTATAGTATATTTTTTCAATTATAAGTATTATCTATAGTTTCACTTGTAAACTTTATTTGTATGTGCAAATGTCAGATGAATCCAATTCAAATTTAGAATGAGGTCAAAAAATAGAGGAAAGATGCAATGGTACTTTTCTTAAGGATTTTTTTGAAAAAACATAAATGTAAAGATATTTGCTTCATAAGTGCTTGCAAAGAACATTTAAAACATCTATGAAGTCGTGAAAGCTTCATAATATGAAAACTATATTAAGGAAGCATCATCACCATTTTGAACTTTTCATTTTCGAGAAATGGAATGAAAGGTTTATATATTAACTGGCTAACCTCCTATTTCAAAATTAGTTCTAAAGTATTAAAATAGTTGTGACTGTAAATTAATAGCACATTTTATTGCTGTTCCTGTCTTACGCATCTATATTGTTTATTTTGTTAAAAGTAGCAAGCCTTAAGCATTTTAATTTTCTTGAATCATATTTGCACTGATTGAAATTCTCATTTGCACAAAAGAGCAATAGAAAATTAATTTAAAAACACATTTGGTTTCACATATGTTTTGCATAAAGCTGTTATTTTAAATTGACTTAATTAGAGACATTTGTCATACTTACTGGAAACTGGTGTAATGGCATGGTTTCAGCCACCAAATTTCGACAATGAGAAAGTAAAGTGAAAAGGCAATGTACTCTAAAATATATTTCCCAATAGTCATTGGAAACTTATAAAAACTTATTCTATTCTGTTTAACTGGCCTTAAAATGAGTAAATAAATATATGAATCTGTTTGTGTCATTTTGACGTCAGAGATGCAATGTATGGCCACAAAGGTGACTTTGCGAATTACATCATGCTTCACATATGCTCATTAAAATTGTATATGACTGGTTAATTAGGTGCCATGAAGTTACATAATTCTTTCATAGATGGTTTCAGTATGTTTGATCTCTCTTCAACATAGTCTTTTAGGTCTTCTTGGTTCCTTCTTTGTTGTTGTAATTAAATCCATCCACTTTGCTAATGCTTCTCTTTCCTTCAAATTTTCCCAGCCATAAAGACTTTTTAGTGGAGTTCACATAATGTGTCCAACATATGATACTGAGCCTAGTGATTTCTGTTACAAATGAAAATTCTAGGTTAATTTGTTTTATGATCTATTGGTTTATTCTCATGGCTATTGAAAAACTTCAATATTCTTTAATATTTTCTTTCTTTCTTTCTTTCTTTCTTTCCTTCCTTTCATTCATTCATTCATTCTTTCTTTCTTTCTTTCTTTATCTCTCTCTCTCTCTCTCTCTCTCTCTTTCTTTCTTTCTTTCTTAAAAAACCTAAAAATAGCCAAACAAATTAAATAACAGAGATAGAAAGAGAAAGAGGATCAGTCAAAATAAAAGAATAAGAGGGATACCTGTGTAAGATCTATAAATGCTGAAATGTATATAATAACAATATTTGTAGGTAATATGGAATAATTATAATATGAAATAAGTTACAGAATAGTCACAGTGTCCAATGTTTTTCAATGTGTGTTTATATTTTAATAAATAATACTTTTTATTTAAAAAAAAATACTCTATCACCTTTGGTCCCAATTATTATTTATTTTTATAAAATTACCAAATATAAATATCAAAATACACAACAATAACAAAATTTAACAATCCCCCAAAAAAGAAAATTGTAAAATTAAAACAGAAACAGATAACCTTCACTCTGCAAAAGACCGTGGTATACTCATATCAAATAACTTAAATCAGTGATGGGCTCCTAGGGATACGGTCAGGTACGCAGAACCAGTAGAAAAATTTTGGTCAGGTACGCAGAACCGAGGGGGAAAATTTTCTAATTTTTTTCTTTTTTTCTCTTCTAGGCTCTGGGTATGTTTTTCCTATCGCAATTAAATTATGTTGAATGTGTATAATTTTAGTACAGCTGTATGTACATGTGTTTGTGTACATACACATACCGTTTATATAGTAGATAATGTATATTTTTGTGTGTCTGTATATAATATGTATGTACACCTATGGCATGTATATATAAAATTAAATAGTATATTTTGGATGTTCAGTAATAGTAAATAGATAGGGAAATTGTATCTCTTTGAGGCGAAAAGAGGCTAGACATCCTAACCCTAACCCAAACCCTTGACGTGAGTGACGTCAAGTTGGCCACCTGTAAGCCAGTCACATGACCTTTAAGCCATCCCCCCGGTAGCATGATCATCAAGCCACTCCCACCTGGTCACATGGCTGGCAAACCACACCTACAAAATAAGCCACATCCACAGTGTGGTAGTAAAATTTTTTGCAGCCCTTCACTGACCTAAGTGCCACTGCAACAACATTGCCAAACAAGGATTCAAGAGTTGTTAACATAATCCCATGTAGCTTCTTCTCCAGTAATATCACACTTACTAACACTAACAACACATATAAAACTTTCACCAGACCAATCTTTGAATGCAGCTCATCTGTCTGGAACCCACAACACATTTTGGACATATATACATTAGAAAACATACAGAGATATTTTAACGCCATTCCAGTGGTGGAAATGAAGCACATAGCCTCGCTCCATTGCCACCGGCTGTGCACGCACCATGCACGCACAACCAGCATGATTCTGGGTTTTTTGCTTCCGTGCATGCGTGGAAGCAAACAAAATGGCACTTTTGCAGAAGAGACGGAGTAACGACACGGACACCAGAGCTGGATTTAAACTTGGGTCATTTTTATTAAAATAAATTTGCATAATTTATTAATTAAATTAGCATGAATTAGCATAAATTTGCATAAATCAACATATTCAACTATGACCCGGAAACAGTGGACCTGCAGGGTCAAACAAACACTTCCGGGGCGGAAATGACGTAAAAGGTCAACATTCCTGGGCAACTAAGGGCGTAGCTCGATGCTGGTCCAGGTGAGGGACCTCTCCCTCACCTGAGACCCTGCCATGCACTCGCATGAGGGGGGTCCCGCCGGCTCACCCCTACCCTGGGACTTCAATAGCGGGACCCAAAGACAGGTTCCCCCCAAGTGCGCAGGTAGCACCCCACCATGAGCTTGGAGAGAACCTGTCAATCATCCCCAAAGACGCCCAAGGGAGAACGCGCAGTTGCTGAACCACCACCCAGATTTCCGCCCCTAACCTGCCTACCCAAATGACCAAAGGTAAGCCAATTAACCTATTAAATGCAAGCACCCCCTAACCACACGTCCATCTCCCCAGTGTGGAATGGGCGAAAAAACAGCCCAGCCTAATGGGCGAGGCTGCAAAAAATTCCCATTCGGCCCCCGAGGGCGACCCACCAGGCACACTGCAAAATAGGGAAGGGCGGGTGGGTGTCTGCTCCTGTGCTGGGTCCGGGCGAAAAGGCTTGGCCCGAGGCCTGCCGCCCTTAAATAGGGGCGGCAAGCCCCGCCCGGTCCCCACGTCATGCCCGGCCACATGGGCCAGGCTTTCCCGGCCGAAATCTCGTCTCACGAGATTTCGGCCGAAAACAAGATGGCGGCCGCCATCGGAAGGGTCCAAGTCTGCCCGGCCCCTCTGCAAAAGCGCCGTGGGCCGGTAAGTCGAGCCGGCGATATTTGCCCAAGTTTCGCTGCCAGAAGAACATCCGTGCAAGATTTCGGCTGCTGCACATGCGCAGCAGCCAAATCTCGCTACGGTGCCTAGACCGGCAGCTGGGGCCAGCAGCAACAGTGGCCTGCCCAAGCTCCGGCTGTATGGCTTACTTTCTGGTCTCACTGCAAGCAAATGCCTGCGGCGTGGAGAGAACAGAACAAGCTGCGTAGCTGGAGCTCAGGACTGCACAGCCTCCTCCCCATGCCGCATGCCATCTTCCTCCCTGCACCACATGCAAGTACTGGAGAGAAAGGCATGGCAGGTGGCAGGCAAGCAGAAATGGTGAAGAAAAGGGCAAGGAAGATCAAGAACTGCACCAGGTGAAGATGAACTGTATTGTTTTTGGTAAAAACACAGTGTTAAGCAATTTAACAAATAGTTCAACGAGATGAAATTGAAGATAGGTTAACATCCAGATTTTCTTCTGGAAAATAATTGTTATATTTCAATATCATATTATGAAAATTAGCCTGGGTTTATTCTTCTCCTTTGGCATAACTTTGAACTTGCATGTGAGCAATGTGTTTATTCTACCTGGATCTATTAATATAGTCAATATGATTTTTATGTGCTCCATTTGATGATGTCCATACATATAGGCATCATTTGTTGGTTTGAAGAATATGTAGAAATGAAGAAGTGACTGAATTGGCAGAAACTACTACATCGTTCTCCTACTTTATTTTTCTTTCCTAGGCAAGACCAACTACATTTTTGCTTTTACTATTTTCAGTCTCAAACTAGCAACACATCTTACTCATACACTCTGTCAACCTCAGATTGAACTTGCTCATGAAACTCATCAACTTCCCCTTATTCTGCATCACTGGTTGGGATGTAAACATAAATAACTGTCATGTCCAGTTCCAATCCATTTCAATTCATTGATGCCCAAGATATCAATCTATTGTCAATTTATTTTATCTTTTACTGTCACAGTTTTTTCCATCTTCATGCTACTTAACATGCCATATTTCCACTACATTTCCACCTTTGCTGTTTCAGTTTTTCTTTTCCTATAAGGTAACTTGAGGAAGTAGGTATCTAAAATAGTATAATCTACTGCATCGTTAACATTATTAGTACTCTGAAAATCCCCGGCTTTTTACCAATAGAAAATTCAGTACAATTTTATTTCATATGGCATCTTTATTTCAATAATTTCTACCTTTCCTATCCATATGTTTTCCCTGGTAAAATTCAGGTATAGTTTACCATTGCCTTCTCCCATTTAGTATGAAAATTGCCTTTTTCACTCTCATCAAAGTGGTCATCTGTTTCCAGCACCTTTCTATATGACTCTTTTTCAATATACACACCTGCTTGCTTTGACTCTTTAGGTGACCCTAATAGGAATGTACATTCCAGCACATTTGATTCACGTCTCTCAGAAACATTGCCACCTCATTGTCTATCCAAATATCAGGACTTGAACAGGATGGTTGTATATTGTATATTGATAATCCAAAAGATTATCATAATCTCCATCTAAACCAGATAAATCTGGAAATTACAAAGTCTTGCCCTGCTTCATAAATCTGAAGTTTCCAAGTGCCCTGGGATGTATTTTGCACTTAACAATTCCACTTAGTTTTTCATTGGTGTCTACAATGCACTTGCTGTATTTAATATAGAGATGAGCAACCACTCTTTTGTCATGCTGAAGTAATACAAAGTTGCAACTGGATAGAAAAAAATATTACCTTTTGTATAAGGATGGTTAAGGGCAGAGGTGGTATTCAGTCAGTTTGGACCAGTTCAGGCAAACCAGTAATAGCAACCTGCTGCCTCTCCAGCGCTATGCCATCATACTTAGGCACATTGAAGCCATGTGCATGAGCGAAGCACATGCACGGAAGGCCACATGCTCACATTTGCGGACTGTTAGGGAAAATAAGTGAATACCATCCCTGGTTAAGGGGGTAATGATATAAATGAATGAGTTCTACACACAGCTAAGCTAAAAATAATAATAAAAACCACATTGCAGAAAATTGGCTGTTTTGCTCCCAGATATCATCTGTATTCTATTTTGGGGCACTTTGGGAGTCACAAATAGGCAGGAGAGCTATATGTTATCCAACCTAAAAGGATGGAGGATCAAAATATAGTTCTAGATTTTTAACTTTATCATTGTATAGTCTCATTTTGTTCCTATAGAGTGCAAGTTGTCCACATCATACCAGTCAACCTACTCTGCTAAAAGGGAGAGAAATAAATGAATGGTACACTTTTTGTTTCTATCAGTGTATAATTACAAGTTGTTGAGATTGCCAACAAGCCAAAAATACTTAACATACTGTATATTGATTTTTTTTTTTAGGAATAAACATTTGACAAAGTTGGGGAAAGAATCGCCGGCAGAGACAGAAGCTTTGCTCTGCAGAGTATAGTGGTTCTAAGGAATTGACCTACAACTGTTCCAGCAAGCTATCCATAACTCAGGATCATCTAAAATTGCATAGAAAGAAAGTAGCTCTTTAAGAAAATAATATTCCAGGAAGAGTAAAAAGCCTGACAGTTGCTTCAGGCCAATCCTTAAACTGCTTAGCTGTAACTAACAACCTTGAAAAAAAGCCAGCAAATATTAGGCCAGAACTGGCAGTACTCTCTGTATTTCAAATCTTTTTGTACCTTAACTCTTGGGGATGAGCGAAGCCCTGTTAATATCAAGACAGTGATGGATTTCAAAATATTGAGACTATTCTTTCTTTGATCCAAAGTAGGAGTTTTGGACTAACCATACAAAGGGATGGCAGCATATTGGACTTGCCCCTTATGTAATTAATGTGTAAGACTCCTGTCCCCATGCTTTGCCCATGGAAACTATTGTCTTTCTTTCTCCACTTAGTTATTCATTTTTTTCACTGAGTACAGTTCAGAACTTTTCCAATGAAAAAATAAAATTTGTCTATTTGTTCAACAAATTGCAAAGTTACTATTGGGAATTACTTCCTTATGATCAGCGCCACTCATTTAAATATCCTATTAAACATAAATAAATTATTTTGTAACTTTGTCAAAGTGGTGGTACTGCAGTACCTTCTCAAACATTTCTTGATATAGAGTTCTTCAGTCCAAATTATTGTGAGATTAGATTGCTGCACAGAGTATTGATAAAATACAATGTAATAATATTTATTGTGTTTTTAATATTGTATCTTTATATAAATGGACATGGCATAATTGAATTAACTGCAGTTAGGCATTTAGCCATGCTATCCAAGAATTTTGCGAGTTGTAGTCCCAGCAAAGCCAAAGAGTATCAATTTAGCAAACTCTAATATCATGTATTCTAAATGCAATGTCAAAGCAAAATATATTCTGCAGCCCTCTACTAATATTAGCTTTTTCACTGTGATATTTTGAAATCAGAAACCTAAAGGGATGACATGGATTTGTTTCTTTTCATTTATTAATTCTAACTTCTTATTTCAGAAAACAGAATTTGAAACCTGCATCACATGAGGATTGCTCAGCATATGATTCATACCATGAAAAGCCTTTCTTGTTGCCTAGGCTTTATAAAGTGTAAGCAACTTGTGCATTCAAAGGAAAATATCCTGCATATAAAATATATAAAAAGTGAAACAATACTATAACCACTTTATAAAGTAATTGAAAACAAATAAAAAAAATAACTAATGTTATAAAGATTATATTAAAATTATACCACAACCATTAGATACTTTAAATAGTAACTTTGTTTGTAATGTTATACATCTTGCACATTAGACCATTATTTCTTTGAACATATTTTGCCTTAATGCAATTGATACTTATTGCACAATGAAATTCTTGCAGTAATTTGTTTTGCTAGGCTTCTTAGCCAATGAATATTTTAAACTAACATTTTTTTTACTACTGTTTTCTAACTTCCTGTTCTAAAAACCAATTTTGTGTAATGGTAAATACATCAGGCTACATGCTGGGAGATTAAGTTCTAGTCCTACCAGCACAAAGACAACTGGATTATCTCTGGCCAGTTATTCTCTCTGAGTCCTAGGAAAGAGGCACTTCTGCAATCTTGTCCAAAAAATACTTGCCCAGTCAGTGCCAGGGGTCAACATTGACCTCCAAAAAATAATCAAAATAATATTTGCAACAAAACACTTTAATATGAAATTGTAATTTTCTCTTAAAATTGCAATTAGTAATTATTAAATGATGAAATCTTAATTTTTGATAATGAACGATTAGGATGAGCTTCAGTTTCTCTCTTCATGCAGATCCATTTTTGCAATTCTGGGCTTAGATACAAGTCATTTTCCAGCATGATTTCTTTGTTAGTTGATTTGTTTTACTTCTCAAGTATACAAGAACTACATTTCTCTAGGGTGATGTACAAATCCTTGTTTTCATAGACTGTAACACTAGAAAAGTAAGCACATTTCTTAGAAATCAATGTGACAAGACAAATAATGTTCTTTCATGTACACAACTCCAAAATCTTTTAGCCATGGGTAAAAGCAATGTGTATTTGTTGCTGCCAAGCCAAGCTGAACTTCAATATCCCACAGGCTAAAAAGAAAAACAAACAAGACTAGCTACAGATGAATTGAAATGTGATTAATCAGGTAAAAAAACAAGTCCCTTCAAAACATTCATTCTCTTTCCCCTTCTCCTCCTCCTCCTCCTCCTTCTCTTCCTCATCATCATCTGATTTACAAAAATGATTTCTCAGGATTTGTCTTAATGAGCATTTATAGGTCAAGCTACATTGGTACTTACTCTGTACGTCGAACAAGGACATGAGGCAGCAATCCTACTTATACTTATCAGGAAGTAGAAATGTATTCTTGGGGCTAAGAGGCTGTAGCCTCTTTGACTCATGTGCCACTATTTTGACCCATATTTCATAATTTTGCTAGACATTTGATATGCTGCCTTCATAACAACTAAAGAGTAGAAGTATAGTGGTGGAACTGATTTCCTGATGTCTTTTTTCCCACCAGAGTACTACAAATGGAATAGAATCACAAATAGAATGATGGCAATATGGCAATAGAAGCATACATACCATATCCAACGTACTCTTTTATCATCTGTTAGGGATGAATAAAACCTCCCAAGTGTTGGGGTGCTAATATAATGAACCCAGCAAGTGAACATAACAAAGATGTATTATTAAAGGCAAATTGTGAGATAACAGTAACAAATCTGATCAAAACATCGTATTTTCAATTAAGCAGAGCCTATTAAATAATCAAAGTAATTCTTAGGCAAATTGCTCATCCTGTTGCTTTTTTTAACTATTCCAAACTACCTCTGGAATCCTAAAATAATTTGTGCTTTCTTTTATTAATTTATTCCTATAGTTAAAAAAAGAAAAATGGAAAAAAGAAAAATGAAACTAGTTCATTTAGCATATACAGTATTATTCAATGTTCCTAATTTGATTTTCTTCTTTGCTATATTCTGTGGTTTTAATAATAAATCCTTCACTTTTATTCCAGCTGACTAACACATTCAGTCCCAGTACTTCAGATTGGAAGCAGATCTTACAGCTCTCATTATTATTTAATAGCTAATGTAAAACACATATTTGCTAGATAATAAGCTTCAATTAACAATTGGGGTTTCTTGGTTTTTTTGGTGCAGTGGTTAGAATGCAATATGCCTAACTGCCAACCGCCAGGAGTTCAATTCTGACTGGCTCAAAGTTTACTCAGTTTTCCATGTTCTGAGCTTGGTAAAATGAGGACAGAGATTATTGGGGGCAATATGCTCACATTGTAAACTGCTAATTATAAAGCACTGAAGCAATATAGATCTAAGTGTTATTGCTATTGCTACTCTTCCCAAAGACTTATATAGGGTTACACACTTTCAGTTTTCATTGAAAAACCCTTGCAATATTGAATTGTATTTAAACTATCTCTCCCATAGTTTTAATTAATGCACTAGGTAAGTAGCATCTTGGAAAAGACAAATATTGCCACTGTTACATTCTTTAGTCATTTCTCAATTTATATTATTATAATACTGTACTATTTCTGGCTGCAGATCTGTTATGGAATCTATATAACTATACTGTATTTTAAAAACGTTGTACATCATTAATTAATAGTTATTAATAAACCAACCCATTGGTCAACATATTCTACACAACCTACATTAAAACAACAAAATAAGAAAACAGAATATATGTGTGTGTGTGTGTGTGTGTGTGTGTGAACACACCCACAAATATGTGTGTGTGTGTGTATACACACCCACACATATACACAAACATATATACACCAGTATTTATAGAAGGAAGGCAGCTCAGGTCTCGCTGTGTTCGCCCTAGAACTAGGACAGAAACACCAGCCTGAAGATGATGAGTGGGACCTCGTCGAAATGTTGCCAGAAATTTCCAAATCCTACACGGGAAGAAACCCGAATATACCAAGACCGTCATATATATATATATATATATATATATATATATATATATATATATATATGTGTGTGTGTGTGTGTGTGTGTGTGTGTGTGTGTGTGTGTGTGTGTGTGTGTCACATGTTTAAGCTGAATTTGAAAATTAAGGGAGACTAGGATAGATCTATTTCGGCCTTATTTTGGCCTCATCAGCTAGCCATACCCACTGGGACTTGAACCTGCAACCTTTGCCTTGTAAGGCAGAGAATTATCCTCTAGGCTACAGTATCCAATCCCTTCAGCTCTGTACCAGGGAAGGATTACATTTTGTGTCGAATCACCCTAGAATATTGAAGGAACATCACAGCTCCTTTTTTGCCTCTCGGCCCAACCCAGAGCCATTTCCAAGGCAGTTAATTTTATTGATAGCCGACAATTCTATCTGTATATGTCACATGTTTAAGCTGAATTTGAAAATTAAGGGAGACTAGGATAGATCTATTTCGGCCTTATTTTGGCCTCATCAGCTAGCCATACCCACTGGGACTTGAACCTGCAACCTTTGCCTTGTAAGGCAGAGAATTATCCTCTAGGCTACAGTATCCAATCCCTTCAGCTCTGTACCAGGGAAGGGTTACATTTTGTGTCGAATCACCCTGGTATATTGAAGGAACATCACAGCTCCTTTTTTGCCTCTCGGCCCAACCCAGAGCCATTTCCAAGGCAGTTAATTTTATTGATAGCCGACAATTCTATCTGTATATGTCACATGTTTAAGCTGAATTTGAAAATTAAGGGAGACTAGGATAGATCTATTTCGGCCTTATTTTGGCCTCATCAGCTAGCCATACCCACTGGGACTTGAACCTGCAACCTTTGCCTTGTAAGGCAGAGAATTATCCTCTAGGCTACAGTATCCAATCCCTTCAGCTCTGCACCAGGGAAGGGTTACATATTTTGTGTCGAATCACCCTGGTGTATCGAAGGAACATCACAGCTCCTTATTTGCCTTATTTGCTGATAATGAAAAGGAAGGAAGACTACTATAGATCTATTTTGGGCTTATTTGCCTTCATCAGGTAGCCACACCCTTACTGGGATTTGAACCTGGGGCTCTGCCTTGTAAGGCCGTGACCTTAGCCTCTAGGCTACAGGCTCATCTCTTGTATTAGCTTGTACCAGGGAAGGGTTATGTGGGTAGTGTATTCCCAAATATGGGAGGAAGCAACTTTCTTTTCCTTTTGCCTCTTGGCCCCTCTTAGGGGCCATGTCCAAGACAGATAATTTTTTTTGTAGTTGACAACTATAATTTACATGGTTGTTATAAACAATGTAAACACACACACACACACACAATTGAAAACAAGTTATCCTGTTAACAATAATCTGGTTCATAAAATTAAAAGCATAATTTCTATACAGGACATTCCTGATTGGAATAATATATTCCTGATTACAAATAGACCATGTAACAATATTAATGATCTCCTAGATCTAGAGTATATAAAAAGCAAGCCTATAAAACAGATGTAAATTATTGAAGGGCACTAAAATACATGACACTATATTCTTGTGATAAATGAAGTTTTGTAAAGATTTCTACATTAAAAGAAGTAGACTTCAAGCTCTGTTAGTAAAGCATTACTGTATTTTGAAAGAATAATACAGAATATTCAGTTTTGGTGCACTAAGATGATTAAATGAGGAGAAGATTAGGAAACTTTTTTTTAAAAAAACCCTCTTTGAACAAAGGAACTATTGACCCTAACCATGATCCCTCTTTGATTTTATAAGAAAACTAGCAACAAAAAATGTTATGATTATGAAAATATAGCCAGCTGTGCTTGCCATTATTTCTATTTTGAGGTAGAGCTAATATAAGAAATTTCAGTACTATATTCCTGTATGCTGTAATAACAAACACCTGAAACTATTATGGATTAATCCAATATCCATAGTTCAAAGCTGTCATCATTAAAGAATGAAGCACTAAATTTATAATTTGTTTTTGTCTATAGATCCTATAATTACACTGATTTTGTTTATTTCTTGAATTATCAGGTTTCTGGGTTGAAATTCATAATTTAATTACTTCTTACTATTTTTGCTCAAATAAGCCATAATAAGACACTGAAAAAATAAATAAAACTTATCTGGTTTGGATGCTGTTTCAAGATAATTTATAAACCAATGATGCCATTCTGTTCATTTATGACAGATCAGATTTCTATAGATTGAATTTTAATTATTTCTTTATTTGTGGCCGGCATCCACATTTTTTGAAAAACATAAAAATAAAATAAGTTAAAATTTTATAAAACAGCTAAGGTTTATAAATATATTCAAATGATAAAATAATAAAATATTCATAATCAGTGAAGCAGTAGACTAATTTTTCTTCTCAAATAAAACAAACAAACATAAAATGACATTCCCTGCTTGATTAGAATACAGAAGCAAGTGAATATAGTGAAAAACCAAAAAGTAACTTCCAGATGCATTAGGAAGAGATGCTTGAATTTTATTTTTTCTTCTTCTGGCTTTTCTCAAATTGTTTAGCTTCTTGTCTAGACAACCCCCTCCTCTCTAGAGGTCCCCTAATCTGATTTCCTTATTGTCTTCTGACTGACTCCCTTTTTCCAGATACAAAACTAGAAGAAATCAGTTAAGAAGACTAGAAACAGAGAAAATAAGATCTGTGGAAATGGAGACCAAGGTAGTGATTAAGGGATGTGATTATTACATGGGGATATGATTATTACTCTACTCCTTTCTCCCTTTTGCAGGCAATTATCTTGTATCTACAACTTTTTAAAGTAGCAGCTGGCAGACAGCTTGGAGTCAGTAAAGAAACCAGAATTGGGGAACTCTAGAGGGGAGAGAGGTGTCTAGACAAGACAGTCAGAAAGGCGACAGAAGCCAGAAAGAAAATTAAGAGCCAGTAAAGATATAAAAAGTTGTAGATACAAGATAATCACCTGCAAAAGGGAGAAAGGACTACAGTAATAATTTTACCAGAAATCAATGAATATGAATAAGGAGAAAGAGATAAAGGGAATGAAAAGCAAAACTTTAAACCAATAGAGACAGACTACTCGGGGATAAACGAGGGGTAAAAGGAGGAAAATATGGTTTTTTCTCTCTGCCACAGGTTGCCTGGCTGGGATTCTACTTCCAGCAGCTGGAAAGGAGAGAGGGGCATCTTGGGGGGCTGCGAAGTTTTCAATAACACATCATGGAAATTACCAGAGATTTGAGGAGCTGAACAGAGGACAAACAGATCAGATTTAGATGAAGCAGTTTGAAGAAGGCTAATCCAGGAGTAGGAGTCCTACAGCCAGAACCGAAAATCTGCTATATGAGGATTTTACAGAATCAATTGTTGCTGCGAGCTTTTTCTATAAGAGGCTGTTAGTAGCACTGGTTTGTTAAAATACATAATGTGCTTTAAGGAATTTCCTCTATCTATACTGTATAAGTGTTGGCTCCGAGCAAACCTCCTTACAAGACCCAAGGAAAGCCTTGCCAATACAGTCAGTGGCTTATTTACCATTTAAAGTTATGTTTCTACTGCATGATACTGCCTATGTATCTCTATATTTGTTATTCTAGTGCAAGAAGAAAAAGTGTCTTCTTGTCATAATATTGTTCCAGTTAGTGCCTCGGAGGACAAGGAGAAAATTACTCTTTATACCACTCCCTCCCCACTAGCCGGCATTAAGTTTCTTTAAAGTGAATATGAGCTGGAGAGTCCTAAGATCTCTGGAAAGCCCATTCCTTGAACTCAGAACAGTTTATGTGTTAAAGCAGAAGCTGAAAATAATATTAAGAATATTTTCTTTGCTTCTTTATCACACTAATAACAAGACTTAGAACATTAAAAAAGGAAAATATTGTGAATTAAACTGTTGCTAGGAAACAAAATGAGTGTTTCTTTTCAAACCTGCCCAGTGTGGTTCTGCATATGGACCTCAATTAAGGCTGAATATCTATAAACATTCACTTGATATATAAGCCTATAATGGTGCCAATAATATTTCATAAATATTCTTAATAAACATTCACAGAATATGCTGAAAGTTAATTTCTAATGTTATGTCCATTCCAAACCACAACCGAATAGCCATTCTTCGATGCATATGGAACCTCTGACTTAGATACTTAATAAGAATTATCAGGGACAAGATCAACTACTGTCAAATGTATCTGGATTTTCAAAGAAAATACATATCCATTGTCTTATCTACCAGAATATGAATCATATCTAGTAGTTCAGTTTTTTGTTGTTCTTACTTATTTAGACATCCAAAGTAAAGGAAAGCTGCACAAGTCAGCACACAGATATTGTCCATTATAATATAACAGCGTTTTTCAATTATTTTCTGTTGTGCCCCCCCCAATGGAAGAAATAAATATTTTGTGCGCCCCCAACTCTCTGCCGGGATGATTGTTTGCAATATTCAGCACATATTCATTGAAAAAAACTCAAGCGGTTTATCAGCATGATTGGGGTGTAATGTGTTTAAGTGACGCCTTAATTTATTTGGCTTCATGCTGTCTGTGGCTAATATTTTTAGACACAGTAAACATACCAGTCTTTCTTCGTCTCCCACAGTAGTCACAGTGAAGCTAAGTGCTACATACGCTTCATCATATTTCCTCATCTTAGCTTTCGGGAGATTTACGTTTGTCACATTATCTCCATCTTTCTCCTCCTTTCTTTTCATCCATGTTAAATATTTTTCCATGGTGTCTCTTAAGGGTTTGTTAAATGCACTTCATATCTGTTACTCTGTATTATTGTTCAGTTCAAAAAACCCCTACTCCTTGTCATAGTTCCCTCTAAGCTGAGCAGTGAGCAATCGCTCACTTAAAAATCATCATCAACTCAGAGTTTTCCAAACCTGCCCAGAAGCCGAGAAGGAAAGAGTGAGAGGGAAGGAGAGAGAGAGGAAGAGAGGAAGAGAGAGAAACAGATAGAAAAAAGAGAGGAAGGAAAAGAGAAAGAAAAAGAATGGGAGTAAGGAAGAGAGAAAGAAAATCAAAATCTAGTTTGAAACTAGCTCAACTATTTAAGTGGCATTTTGATATTGATAGAGTTGCCCTATTATGAGCTCACTGTTATAAATACACAGTACAGTATTTTATTTTAAAATTCTCTGAGGCAAAACAGGGTGGGTTATTTATTTATTTATTTATTTGTTTGTTTGTTTGTTTGTTTGTTTATTTATATATTATTTCTGTGCCGCCCAGTCCCAAAGGGACTGCCCCTCAGACACTATACTTTTCCGCCCCCCCCCCAAAAAAATTAGAGGGAACACTGCTCCTTGTGCCAAAAAAGGACGTTCACCAGTGTCACACACAAACACACACACCATCGCTCTGCGCCCTCCAAGTGGCCCCCGCTCCACTATTTGAGAAACACTGCAATATAATAACTATACAACTCAATGACCTTGTAAATGTTTTCTAAGAAAAATACCTACTTACTCTACTAGGCAGGCAAATTTTTGTATTTTGTATTTGTTCCAGAATTGATGTGGTGGCTCATTGGCTAATACGCTGAGTTTGTCGATCAAAAGATGGGCAGTTCAGCATTTGGAATCCCTAGTGTTGCATAACGGGGTGAGCTCCCATTACTTGTCCCAGCTTCTGCCAGCCTAGCAGTTCAAAAGCATGTAAAATAAAATGCAAATAGAAAAATAGGGAGGTTCCATGCGCCTTTGGCATTTAATCCTGCTAGCCATATAACCACAGAGATATCTTCGGATAGTGCTGGTTCTTCGGCTTTGAAACGGAGATGAACACCACTCCCCTAGAACCAGGAATGACTAGCATGTATGTGTGAGGGGAACCTTTACCTTTATTTGTTCCAGAGGTTCAAAACAAATAGGTTACAAAATACTTGAAAAACTATAAATTCCTAGAGATAATAGCATAAATGGAAAAGCATCTGAATTTATATATTTATTTAAAGTCTGATGCTCCTTTTATGCATTGGCTGCTCAAACAAAGTTAAGTAATGTTTCTCATTCTCTCAAAAAATCCATGAAGGATTGGGAAACTGATCTTATATTTTTTTTTATTAATAAACATGTTAATGAAGTAAGGATGAAGATTCTGTTCCATTTTTTTTTGAACTTTTAAAATGGGTTCTTACACTTTCCTTCTCTTTTTTTCTGTCCTGGAATGTTTACATGACATGTAACATTGCCATATGAATAATATAAGAAATGCTGGACTGTTGTATCTAATGAATGTCTTGTTAAAGCTTTCCCTGAGTGAAACTCTCAAGATCTGCTTCCTAAAATATGTGGTAAAATTATTTTACCTTCCTAATGTTTTCTGGCAGATGTTTAATATATTTTTAACAAAACATTTTGACAGCTGAAGCATTGGGATTTACTGGCAACCTAGTAGGATGTTGATTGATGGATGCTGAGTAGAAATTGAAAACATTTGACTTCAGAAAATATTGCGGCTGTAGCACTGATAGGACAAAAATAGTTTATTGTCAGATGTTCTGGTTCAATGTAGGCCATACAGTATCAATGATTTAAAACAAAACAAAGGCAAGAGTTTAGAAACAAATAGTAAACAAAAGCCTACATTAGAAGGGTCAAACTGATGGCCCACAGGCCAGATGCATCATATGCACATCACACCCACCCTAGCTCCCCAAAAGCAAAAAAGGTCACAATACTTGATATGACATTACACAACGTGATTAAATTTGCACCCATTGCAAATGGGTGCAAATTGATGGCCTACATCAGCATTTCCCAACCGGTGTGCCGCGGCACACTGGTGTGCCGCGAGACATGGCCAGGTGTGCCGCCAAGCTGCAGCTGGGCGGGGCGCTGCCGGTACTTCCATCCTGGGGCTCCCGCTCGCAGCTGTCCCCCGCCTCCTGCTCGATGCCGCAGTTTTCGGCGCTCTCCTGCTGGGCGCCAAAGAAGGAAGGCAGGAAGAAGGAGAGCTCTATTCTTCGCGCCTTTTCCCCGCCTTCCTTCTTTGGGACCCAGCAGGAGAGCGCCGAAAACCGCGGCATCGAGCAGGAGCCGGTTGACAGCTGCGAGCGGGAGCCCCAAGATGGAAGTACCGGCAGCGCCCTGCCCAGCTGGAGCTTCTCCTGCGTCGACGGCAAGTTTCCTTTGTGGCCCGGCGGGAGGGCACTGGCGATGGGAGCGGGGGGCGGGGGCGGCCGCAGTGGCCGCAGGCAGTCGTGGGGAGATGGCGGCGGCGAGAGGGAGCGCTCTCTCTCTCTCTCTCAGCTGACTGCAAGCGGGAGCCCTGACGGTGGCGGTTGGACGTGCTGCTAGACGTCGTACATGCTGGCGCTGCGGGCCTGGCATATACGGTGTCCAGCAGCACGTCCAGCTGCCGCCGTCAGGGCTCCCGCTTGCAGTCAGCTGAGAGAGAGAGAGAGAAAGAAAGAGAGACATATAAGAGAGGCAGAGAGAGAGAGAAAGAGAGACATAGCAAGAGAGGCAGAGAAAGAGACAGAGCAAGAAAGAGAGGCAGAGAAAGAGACAGAGAGAAAGAGAGAGAGAAAGAGAGACATAGCAAGAGAGGCAGAGAGAGAGAGACAGAGTGAGAAAGAGAGACATAGCAAGAGAAACAGAGAGAGAGAAAAAGAAAGAGAGACATAGCAAGAGAAAAAGAGAGACTTAGCAAGAGAGGCACAGAGAGAGAGAGAGAGAGAAAGAAAGAGAGACATAGCAAGAGAGACAGAGAGAGAGAAAGAGAGAAAGAGAAAGAAAGAGAGATAGCAAGAGAGGCAAAGAGAAAGAAAGAGACATATAGCAAGACAGTGAAAGAGAGAGAGAGAGCAAGAGAGAGAGAAAAGCAAGAAAGAGATAGCAAGAGAGACAGAGAGAGAGAGAGAGCAAAGGAGAGAGAAAGACATAGAGGAAGGGAAGGAGGGAGAGAGAAAGAGAGCAAAAAAGAGAGTAAGAAAGAAAGAGGGATGGAGAGAGAGAAAGAAGGGAAGGAAGGAAAAGAGAAAGAGGGAGAAATAGAGCGAAAGGGAGGAAGAGAGAGGGTTTTTTGTCCAAACTTTTCTTTAGCCCTCCCCCCCGCCCCGCCCCCCCCTTTCAGTGTTCCCCGGGATTTTGAAAATATGAATAATGTGCCGCGGCTCAAAAAAGGTTGGGAAACACTGGCCTACATCAATGCCTTTTCATTACTTCAAGTCCTAATGGGTATTGGCAATTGGGTAAGTCAACTGAGAGCAGCTGAAATAAGAGAGCATCAAAAAATCAGGAAGTTCTTTGCCAGCTAGTTTAGTTAGACCTATTTTAAAAAGGATTTCTGATTTCTTAATACAGTGCTCCCTGCTGAAGTAAAATTAGTGAGATTATTCCAACTACAAATTATTCATTAAGCACAGCTATATTCCATGGGATGGAAAAGCTTGAATTACTTAGTGAGGTTTGGTATGGTTTGGTGATAAAGGTTCTGGAATTTGTTTTTAAAATGTAATAGATATACCATAAATGGATTATTTCATAAATGGACAAAGATTTATAATCTGTAACCAAACCAAAATAAAGCATACGATAGTTATCTATGCCGTAACTCTATTTCATTTATGATTCAGAAATCCCCACTGTAATCTTATCAAAGATCTGAGTTTGTAATCTTACTGTATATGCATATATTCCCACACAAGTCTTGGAAATAATCAGTCAACGTTAGCCTAACATATTTCTGCCTTCCTCTCCAGTTTGTCCCTCAAAATTTTGACTTTCCTCCAAATGAAATCTTTGACTGCCATTTCTAAAGTGTTTGGCTCATGAAAATGTAGAATTTTAATTAAAACATGATTCACCATAATAACTTGAAATGTAGGACATGGAATCTGTCTGTTGCTTTTCTTTCTTTTGTGAAGAACTAATTAGAGCTATTATGTTAAAAAGAACATTTTTCTGGTTTTCTTCATGAATGTTACAAGTTTTTATTAACCTAAAAAGCTGCACCAGAAAGCTGTCTTTAGCCTACTGAAACAGGCTATGATTTCAAAGCACAGAATAAAATGGGAGCAAAGAGACTTTAAATTTGCATCCCATTTTGTTTCTACGAAGATAACATGGAACCAAATGAAGAACAGATTTTCATCAGTTTAGAATGTTTCTGAATAAATTCTTACATTCTTATTTTGTTTTCACTAAGATAACTATTTTACAGTCTTTTTACATAATCTACAAATTTTTCCCCAAGGATTTTCTATTGCAGCAGTTTAATATATTTTATCAAAAGTTAGACTGTTTTATAAATCTAATAAATAAATAAATAAATAGATAGATAGATAGATAGTTAAATAAATAAATAAATAAATAAATAAATAAATAAATAAATACTCTTATGGTATTATTTTCATTATGTCTATAAATATATTATGGTATCTATTTTTATTTTATTCTAATATTATTCTTTTTATTACTTTATATTTATTACTATATAATAATAATATATAAATATTATATTATTATAAATTATTCTTTTACTCTTTTAACTGCTACCTTCTTCTTGGTTCTTTATTGTTGTGGATGTATTATAAGTAAAATTAATTTTTTTAATTAGTTTGCATTTATTGATTTGCATCTTGATTTTTATCTCCTTAAAAAACTTTTAAAAATAGAAACAAAAGAATAATTCAATTGGTATGAAAAATGCATTTTTCACTATTGGTTTCTATAGAAAAACCTGAATTAGAGTAAGATTTGTTTAACTATTATTACTGAGATTTCATTTCTAAGACATAATTAATATATGTATTAGCATTCTAAGCTGTAGAAAAAGCAAAGAAAAATTCTGAAGAAGACAATTTATCTTCCTTATCCTAAAAAGTGAATTAGATCATTTAATTCTTGATCAGCCATAACAGTAGCTATAAAATCCAGTAAACTAGTCATGACATAGATTCTATTAAAATATCATTAAAGATCACCTGCCATATTTATTCAATATGTTTATGGACAATTTATGAACAACTTGGCTGAATTATGGGCTTAAGACTTCTGCATTTATATCTTATTAAGGTACACATTTATTTTTACTTTTTTCCCTAATAAAGCAATGTACTTCAATGTATAAATGTAAGATGAAATGAAAACTATAATTAATATTGGCCCATGGTCAACAAAATGGAAAATATACTTCACATTATGCATTTTAATCAAACATTACAAATTCTCTATTTCCATGTACAGAACATGAGGCCCTGAATCCAATATGAAGTGACCAATGGATTAAGATAAAAGAAAACCAATTTTGCAATCCAAAAAAATCCAATTTTATATGAACAAAAGCCAAAAAGCCTGGAAATTTAGTAATTTTCAGTGCAGCGGAATATGACTTTTGTTAGAAATCTGGAGCATCCGGTTAAATTTAAATTATAAAATTGTATCACAAATGAAGCTGAATATATATGTTCCAGGATAATGTTGCAGGATCCAATCTGGGTTGATGACCAGGAGCAGAGATTTTATCGTCTGAGCTTTTAGATTTGTGCTGGAGCCCATTCTCAGGGAACTTCTCACTAGCAGAGTGGGTCATACATTCTCCTAGAGACAAGTTCCTCCAAGATGTAACTGACTCTGAATGGATCCTTATAAAAATCTATCCCAATTCAAATCAGAATCAGATTTTGTTCTAAATTGTAAGATTCTCTTAGTAGCTGCATATAATAGCTAAACAACGTTGCAGAATATTGACAGAAAATAAATTAGTAGTAAAATCATTAACTGTAACAAACTACGTGGAGAGTTTGATAACTTGTAATAGTTAATTATCACACTGTTCTAATAAATAAAATTGTTAGGGAAAAGTAATGCACTGACAAATAATACACGATTCAATCATACATCCTTAAAGCTCTTTCATTGATTTCAGTGAGCTTCTCAAAGATTAGTTTTGGAAAGATTATTTTCTTTGTTTCTGGATTAAAACCAGCATGGTGTACAGCATTTTAAACAAATGGCCAGAATGTTTCCTGATTCAAGTAAATCTTCTTTATACACGCAAAAGCAATAAACCCCATCATGTAAGAAATGAAATAAAAATGTTTTAATCATAGACAAAAATAGTTATCAGAACATGAAAAATCAAGAATGGATGTAGTTTAATGGACCAATGTTATATAATCCTCTGGTTCGTTTCATAAGTGTATAGTAATAGAATAAGTAACTTAGGTCGTATATTTTGTCTGCTTATAATATTATATTGCTACACTATTAAAATTTCAGCCATGAACTTACGCTAAGATCATAATCATAGAAATATCAGAGCTTAAATCAAAGTTATTTTCAAAGTCACAGCAAGATATATTTGTCTATTGTGCATGACTGAAAACCATGTTTCTTTTAATTTTTTGTAGAATTGTTATTAAGAAACTTCCTGTTTCTCACATTTGAAGTTTTGCCATCATGAATGTGATTTGATGCCATTTATAGTTTGATCATTTAAGGTACAGCAATCATTATTTTAGTCATTTTATCTTTCTGTTTTTCCTTCCATTGATCCAAGTTTCCATTTTTGTCCTATCCTCTCATAAGGCACATCACTATATGTTTAATGAATCTTTGGTATGCTTGTGATGAATGACACTAAGGACATTAGACAAAATGAATTTTGAAAGTAGGATTGAAACAATATCATAAGTGAGATGAGTCTAAAGAAAATTTAAAGAATGTAAATTAATGTAAAGAGGGCGGGGGTTCATTTGGTGAGAAATTTAAAGGAAAAACAAATTCCAGAGTAATATTTCCCAGTTGCTTGATAGAAGAAGGCATCCTAGAAAGGAAGTTTTGTTACTATATCTGCAGTTTATTTTCTGCCATTGAAGTCAGACCCAGACTGGTTTTACATCATTCAGAAATTTGTACAATTTATTAGAATACATTGGTATGAAAGGGAAATATATTTGTCATATCGTTACATTCAATATCTCATAAAATTGTGTGATGATCTTGTTTGATACAGAGAATAAAAGACACAAACCCTAAAATTCAATATATCTGCAAAGATTCTGGATTCAGTTAAGCAGCATACAGATTAATTTTTCCTTCTAGTCAAGCCAATTGACTAGAAACCAAGTTCTATATATAAAAAAGACTGTTCTGGTAAACTGGTTTTACAATACATTTCTCCTAAACTTACTTAATCATAACATCAATGTATATAAATAAGTAAAACTACACTGTGATTGTGAGCTTTTGAATAACTAATAAAAAGGGTTTTATGTACCCAGCATGAATATCACTTTAACCTTTGGGTCAAGGGGAAAAATTAGGCTGCAGCAGAACCTCAGTCAAATGAATAATTTCTTCATTTCATCTGTTTGCATTCCTGTAACAGGCAGAGCAATAACCCACACTACAAGCAAAATTGCCTGGTTTGCAATCTTAATTTTTTCATAATCTTGAGCAAGTTTTTTCTAGTATAGTTAACCTCTTTTTCAAATACTCAAGCATGGGTGACTTTTAAAATGGAAAATCTGTCTTCTTAAGATAATGATAATTAATACAGGAGATGGAAACAACCTTTATACAGGCTTTACTTAACAAACTAATTGCAAAGAATATTTGAAGAAAAAAAGAAGTATCACACTTGTTACTTTAGAGAAGATCTGACAGACAATTCAGAAACACCACTGAGGGAAGAACTTGAATAATTTCCATTTTCTCACTAGATAATTGTGCAGTTCCAAATAGGATGTGACTAGTTGGTTGCAACAACGTTTAGCAGATTGTTAACTATGATTCACAGACGTTCTTTCTCAAACGAGGGCAATCTCAGTACATCCATTCATTACAGTTCTTTTTCACTAAACTCTTTGAAAAAAACATAACTGGTCAGATTGACAGATGAACATTTAAGGAAAAATATATTTTCACACTGAAAATGTCAGTAGCACAATCTGGTGAACCATAGTTGTCCCACTCTTGCCCACCAAGCAGCTGTTCATCGTGGTTAGCGTTATCATATGTATGTCACACACTCCTCGTGTCTTCATTCCCAGCCTTCAGTTCTCTTGATGCTGGGGGCATGATTTGTACCTTTAAAAAAAAAATGAATTCAGCATGCAGCACATAAGCACAAGAGACTCTCTATTCTTGTTCTCAATCTGAGCTGTCTTCCCTCACTTTTTCTGATTGGTTGCCATAGATTCTGCTAATGAAATGTATTGTCAACTTTCTAAGGTGGTCCTTACATGAAGTATACCCCAAAATATTAGGTTTACTTACTTTGCAAAAGGATATTCAAAATATTTTCAGACTAATTTATATATAAAGTGAAAATAATTGCACACAGCCAGGTTTTGGGGGGAGGGATTTTCTGAGCAAAATAAACAAATAAGCATCATTTTTTTCAGTTCATTTATTTATTTATTTTTATGATCAGGAATGTTCAATTTAGTATATCAATGCCAAAGGTATAAAAAATATTTGTGATTTGGAACCTTAAAAAATATAAACTGAAAAAATTGCACACAGGCATGGGAGGGGGGGTGCTTTTCTGAGCAAAATAAACAAATAAGCATCAATTTTTTTCATTTCAACTTTCATTTGGTTGTGATCAGGAATGTTCAATTTAGTATACCAATGCCAAAGCTTTAAAAATATTTGAAATTTGGATCCTAAAAAAAATATAAAGTGAAAATGATTGCACACAGCCAGGGATAGGGAGGCCCCTTTTCTGAGCAAAATAAACAACTAAGCATTATTTTTTTCATTTCATTTCTATTTTTCTTATGATCAGTTCAAACTAGTAATCCAATGCCAAAGTTTTTAAAAATATTTGGAATTTGGAGCCTAAAATATATATAAATTGAAACAATTGCACACCGCTGGGGGGGAGCTTTACTGAACAAAATAAACAACTAAGCATCAATTTTTTCATTTCATTTCTATTTTTCCTATGATCAGGGATGTTCATATTAGTAATCCAATGCAAAACATTTTCAAAAAAGTTGGAAGGGGCAGGCTAATATAGATAAAAATGAACAAAATTTCACAAAAACTGGCAAGGGTTTTTTTATGAGCAATATAAAAAATAAGCATTAATTTTTTCATTTCATTGTGTTCAGAAATGTTCAAATTCTAGCAAAAAAGTTTTCAAAAAACCTAAATTTACAGTAAGTAGCTAAAATGAACCATTTTTAATCCGGGTCATATTGACCCGGGAACAGTACAAGTGTGGCTTTTTTTGCCCAGCAAAAACTAAGCCCCCCCACCAAATACTAATAGAAAGAACCTCTCAAATGACGCAAAGTCATGAAATTTCAAGTTTCAGATATGCAGGGAATTTTTTTTGCAGGGTCTCAAACTTTGTTTCGGGTCACATACGACCCAAACAGAATAGCAAAATCCCAGATAGGTGGTTACATAGTTTCATCTGAACACAAAGAAAAGAAACCCATCACTTTTCTAGATGATTGGCTCCATTGTCAAACCAAATTTATTTATTTACTTATTAAACAATTTTAAATAGCTACCCAAACTCACACATAGATGATTTCAGGTGGCTTACAAAATTATAAGATGGCAGTCACACAGTAGTGTTAGTTGCTATTGCTGTGTGTTGGTACCAGTGAAATGGAAATAAATCTTGGTACAATGAAATTATGAGTTGAATACTCTTAAACAATTCTTTTATCTATCTCTTTTCCCTTGCTTACAATCCATCTGAGCAAAGCATTGGGGACATCCACCAGCTTCCAATGCCCAATGTATACAAGAAGTGGCAATGGGATCGCAAAGTTTATTCCTGTAAATTAGTAAGAAAATAAAATAAGAGTAACAATATAGAGAAGGAAGGAATAGAAAATGTTAATACACTTTGTATGATACACATCTATGTCTATGGAGAGGGGCGGCATACAAATCCAATAAATTATTATTATTATTATTATTATTATTATTATTATTATTATTATTATTATTATTTATTTATTTATTTTTTTACTGGAAAAAAGATGAAAGATTCTCAGTTTATTGGATTCTGCCTTATTAATGACAGATTCATCATAGGTTAGCTCTTTCATCTTCTTTTTGGAAAATTCAACCAGGGTCAGACTGAACACAGATGCAAATATTAATTTATGTGACTTTTATAAGTAGCCCTTGACTTATGACTGGTTGCCTAGCAATCATTCAATGTTCCAATGGAGGGTACTTATGGTTTCAAAGTTCCAATGGTTCCCTTGCAGTCATATGCCTGAACTTTGGGTGCTTGGCAACCAGGCTGTTTTTGAAGCCATTTGTAATGCCCTGCAGTGACATGGCTGTGTTTTCCTTTCAATTTTCATCAGACTTATTTGTGCTCATAGCAAACCACTGATTTGTTTAATGATCATGGCATTTGCTTAATGACCGCTGCAAGAAAGTCATAAACCAAACAACTTTACGGCTGTCATGAGTTACAATCATGATAGGCAGGCTTCATTATGGGCATAACTTGAAAACGATCTGTATATAACTCTAATATGAACCGAATAAGATCCAATGGCCACACAATCCTCTATCCTAAAGGAACCACACGTTTCAATCAAGCTAAAAATTGTACTTTTTGTTCAAAAATCATTATTTTGAATATCATTTGAAAACTACATTTCGTAAAAATGTGACTACTAAAGCTTTATCTGTCAAGGCCAATATTTACAGTACATAGAATATTTATGTAAAACCGTTTTCTCCTTTTCTATCATAAAATTGCAATATATTATTTCACTACTGGCTTCTTCATTTTCAATGACAAAAAAAGCACAGTGAATTTTTCCTGATACTTGGAGACAGAATCACTTTAGAATATCAGAGTTACAATTCAGATATGGGTTCTCAAACTATGATTCACAGTCATGTGCAGATTGCAAACAAGGAAGGGGAAGATTTCTATTTTTAAAAAGTATAATTGATTAAGCTTATGCAGACTAAATAGAAACACTGTCAAATGTTGCTCTTTCTTCCTCATTTTGACCCTTTAAGATCAAACTGCCCAAGGAGCTGTTCCACAGAGGAATTACTGAGTCTGTCATCTGTACCTCTGTAACTGACTGGTTTGGTTCTGCAACCCAACAAAACCGACACAGACTTTAGAGGATAATCAGAACTGCAGAAAAAACAATTACTGCCAACCTGCCTTCCATTGAGGACCTATATACTGCACAAGTCAAAAAAAGGGCCATGAAAATATTTATGGGTCCCTCATATCCTCAAGATAAATTATTTCAACTCCTACCTTCAAAATGTCATTATAGAGCATTGCACACCAAGACAACTAGACACAAGAATAGTTTCCCCCCCAAATGACATCACTCTGCTAAACAAATAACTCCCTCACCACTGTCAAACTATTCACCAAGGCTGCATTACTATTACTATTAGTTTTTCTAATCATTCCTATCACCTATCTCCTCACATTTAAGACCGTATGACTGTAATTTGTTGCTGTATCCTTACAATTTATGTTAATATTGTTTCCTGATTGCTTATTTGAACCCCTATGAGAATCATTATATGTTGTACATCATGATTCTTGACAAATGATTTTTTTTCTTTTAGGTACACTGAGAGCATATGCACCAAAGACAAATTCCTTGTGTGTCCAATCTCACTTGGCCAATAAAGAATTATATTCTATTCTATTCTCTGCAAGGCAGTGCTGTCAACTTGGAGAACTCCTATTAACCTGTTTCCCAAAAAATAAGACATCCCCTGATAATAAGCCCAATCAGGCTTTTGAGTGCATGGCAATAAGGCCAAATGCTTATTTCATGGTTCAAAAAATATAAGACAGGGTCTTATTTTGGGGAAAACACGGTATATATACATGAAAATAGAATTATATTTTAAAAATATATTTCTTGTTGAATCCAAAACACATGAAATCACAACTTTATTTATGAAAAGGGATTGCAAGTTTATTTACCCTTCGGGGTGTTGTCATATGCAAAGTTTGAGATCTCTTTGGCTAGACCAAAAATTGGAAAACTTCCCAGCAGAAAGCATTGGCAAAGCACTCTTGTAATACTGTGAAGGACATTATATATCAAGTTAAATAAGACTTTAGAATGGCACATTAGCTAGCAGTTGATTTCTGGGCAAAATTCTACTTGTTGTTACTGATAAAGAAAACAATTTAAAGGATTTACTAGTTAAATAGCATTAGCTGCAATCCTAAATTCACTATTCAGATGGAATTGGATTGATATAATCCAATTGTAGGGGCATGTGTACACAGAAAATTTGGGATAAATATTCATTCATAAATCACTGTTCTGCACATTGGGTCTATTCAAAACCAATCAATAGAAGTCCCAGTATTTTTAATAGAATTAGAACTCAAGAATCACAATTTTTCTGGAAAAGCAAGGTTATTGCAGTATTTTTGGCTTATCTACTGTAATACGTGCGAAATATAACAACTGGTTCTCACAAACTATATTGAACTGGCTTAATAATACCCCAGTTGTTTACAGATCTGCTTCACATTATATTTTTTATTATGCTTGTAAAAAGAAGTTTGTTTTCCTTAGGATAATAATTTAAATATTTTGTGTGCCAGAAAAAATAGTTGAAAAGAATTAAATCACAGAACTGAAGATGTAAATTTTAAAATTAATTAAACATATGTTTATTGGATGTTTGTCATAGTAAGCCTTATTTGCACATAATCAGACATTTAGACAGATGAACAGTTAATAGTATCATAAAACTTCACATGTAGTAAAATGTTTTTATTGTCCTTTCTCTATATTAATTTAACAGATCTGAGCATAAAATTGAAAACGATACTACACTGACAGTGTTTTCAAAACAATATACATTGCTCTTGAAATGTATGGTTAATGGTTGTTGACTAATAATAAATGAATGATTTGATATATTATGTTAATCGCATTGAAGAAAAGAAGACATATACTTCTGATAGTTAACAATTGGCTCTAAAATGGACCAAGCTGAAATAGTATTAACAGTTTACAGTATTAATACCGGTAGTTTTCAATAAAATTGAATTTATTATCTTATACTTGGCACTGAAAAACTATTATGCTTGAAAAATGACTATGCTAGATATTAAACATAGTCCCTGGATTACAACAATATTATAATAGAAAAGAATAGGTCAGGGTCCTACTATGAAAACCTTGGAGCATGTTTATTTGTTTGTATATCAAACAGTCCCTTGATTACATCAATATTATGTAGTCCTTGGAGCATGATTGTTTGTTTACAGACATTACTTGACTAGGTAACATCAAAGAATTACCAAAAACCATGCCCTTATTAATACTGGCATAGCTAACTACTGTATGTATGTATGTATGTATGTATGTATGTATGTATGTATGTACAGTATGTATATATGTACATATATGTATGTATGCAGGGTGGGGCAGCAGGCAGGATGGAGTAGAATGCAGTTCCACCAGCGGAAATGAAGATGCGTACACAGCTCCAGCTGATCGGCTGCTGTCACTTCCTGGATTACTGGTCTTGGTTTGGCTCTCCTTTTTCTCCCTGCTAATGCTGCTGTGTATACTTTCCTTGCTTTTTTCCTCTTTTCCCCTTCCTGGTCTTGGACAAGCTTCTTTCTCTTCTGTCCGGCTCCCCTACGGCCTCAAGTGGCCACCTGCTGCCTGAAATGCAAGCAGAAGGTGTGAGTGGAAGTGGCGCTGGCAGCATTTATGCTTCTGGCAGCACCCGTTCACCTAGCTACCCAGCCTGAGGTGGGGGGACCCAGGAAGGAGAGGGCAGGAAACGCGAAGGAAATTGTCACCCCAGCGAGCAACACTGGTAAGTTTGTAAGTCAAGGACTTAACAGTTCACTTGAACGATGATGGTTCAAGCCGCTCCCACCTGATAACATGGCCGGCAAGCCACTCTTACCCATTCACATGACCATTAAGCCACACCCACAAAATAAGCCATACCCCACAGTGTGGCAGTAAAATTTTTGGCTGCCCATTACTGTATGTATATATGTATGTGCATACGTACATACTGTACATACATATGTATGTATGTATGAATGTATATACCAGTATGGTTTTCCTCTTGGTAGTTCCTTGATGTTACCTAGTCAAGTAATGTCTGTAAACAAACAATCATACTCCAAGGACTACATACTACAACCCTGAGCTATTCTCTTCTATTATAATATTGATGTAATCAAGGGACTGTGTTTGATTCGTAGGATAGTCATTTATCAAGCATAATAGTTTTTTCAGCGCCAAGTGCAAGGTAATAAATTTCATTTTATTGAAAACTACCAATATTAATACTGTAATCTGTTAATACTATTTCATCTTATTATATGTAAAATACAAACAGACACACACAAACGCTATAAGTATGGTATTCATACATCATAAAGTGTGTTATTTATAAATAATCCCAACATAGCAATAGCACTTAGACTTATGTAACGCTTTCCAGTGCTTTTTAACACACTTTATGCAGTTTACAGAATAAGCATATTGCCCCCAACAATCTGGCTCCTCATTTTACCTCCCTTAGAAGGATGGAAGTCTGACAACCTTGAGCCTGGTGAGATTTGATCTACCAAATTGCTGGCAGCCAGTGATCAGCAGATGTAGCCTGCACTCTAACCACTGTGCCACTGCAGCTCTTACATGCATTAAATTATATTGTGATACAAGAAAGGTTTCTGTGAGCTTAATGCTTAATCAATGTTTTTTATTTCTGTAGGACATTAAGATGGTGATTGTTAAGCCAATATGGAGTCTGAATAACTTTGGTGTGCTTCGCAGAAGACAATTCGTACGTTCTTGTGGCTTGCCAAGTTAGGCAGCTGGGTCTGTCAGAAGGCTGGCAGTCCATGACTAATCACAGCTACATAATATGCCAAACTGTTTTGCTGTGTCACTGAAATAATTCATGATGTTACAGTATTCATAGCATAGCTACAAACTTTGCTATACAATCTCTGGTAAGAGAGTGATAAAGTGCACAGTTGCCCCATAAAATTAACTTATATAATGAATTCTCTCTTAACACCCATTATGTAATTATATGGCATCAAAACTGCAAGATATTCTTGCTCCCTTAAATCTTATAATTTATTGTTCCTAAGCATGATTCCAGGTGGAATATTATATTGCTACACAACCAACAGACTTTGAAAAACCCACTCAAAACAGCAAACAGTCAAGTGCATCTGCATTTATTATATAGTTCCTGTAAAATAGCATATAGGCTCAGCCAAAATGGAAACATAGCTTACAGAGTCATAGTTGCCTCTCCCTTTTCACTGTCAGACAGGTAAGCAATCTTGGTTGGAAACAGAGAAATTAGGAAACAGGATTTCATTTCACTATAGTCAAGGACATTCTACCCTGCACCTGGTGCGCAGTGACTGGAAGGCATCTCCAGTTTGGACAGTGCCTTGATTGGGCCATGTGATGGACATGTGAGTGCTGGGGCAGGGTCTTGGACTTTCTTTTGGGTGGGGAAAACCTGGAAATTTTCAGATTCGGGTTTTCACAGATGTACCAATGTGACATCTCTGATAAAATGGAACTTTGAGGAACTTCAAGCCTCAGAGTCTTTTATTGGAGTGTTACTTGTAACCTATCTATCTATCTATCTATCTGTCTGTCTGTCTGTCCGTCCGTCCGTCCGTCCTTCCGTCCTTCCTTCCTTCCTTCCTTCCATCCATCCATCCATCCATCCATCCATCCATCCATCCATCTATCTATCTATCTATCTATCTATCTATCTATCTATCTATCACCTCTCTTTCCATTGTGAAATTAGTACACTGCTGTTTAGATTATGTTAATAGCAGTTAGTTGAGAGTAGTTGCAGAATCTATCTATATATATATATATATATATATATATATATATATATATATATGTCACATGTTTAAGCTGAATTTGAAAATTTTATATATATATATATATATATATATATATATATATATATATATATATATATATATATATATATATAACGTTTGTTCAGTCTGTAGCCCAGATCTTTTGTATATCAGGAAAGGCCTGGGCGTTTTCCTTATCTATTGCATCACCAGTGCACTCTCTCCAACCTGCATGACATCTCTGGCACTCTATCACACATCCAAATCCCTCCCACCTACATAGCACCTTTCACGTAAACTGGTAATGAATGAATGAATGAATGAATGAATGAATGAATGAATGAATGAATGAATGAATGAATGAAAGTAATCTGCACTCAGGCCATGATTTGAAGATAAGGCTCTTTTTGGCCATGACAAAAAGTGTATAATGTGAAAAGCTAAAGCAGAATTTGATCGGAAAAATTTGGATATGACGAGCTTCTCCTATTATAAATGAAAAAGCAAAAATAGTTCAAAGTTAAATTCTGGTATCCTTATTGTCTGCACCAAAAAGAATCCCATAACATTCCAGGAAATTCTTAAACTCATATTGTATCAACATTACCATCCAGGGAGAAAATAATAAATGTACTGATTGCAATCCAGACATATTTGATAAGAGCCTTTCCGTGAAATATAAAGTGAATTGCAACCAATGGGTTTTAGGTAAATAAACTGAATGTTCTACTGAAACAAATAACTGTAGGACAAGCAAGCAAAAAAAGGGTAGTGTTTTTTTCAGACAATCAAGCCATCTGTGCTCTTAAATGCTCATCTGTGATATATTTCTACCACAAGGAGCAATTTATGCAATTTGCAGATCTGTTACTACATAGGAGAGAAGGCAATAGTGATTTAAGAATAATAAATAAAACATTAGTACTGGAGTCAAGATTGTGAAGGATAAGTGACTTTTTAAAATGAAATGTGGGTGAAGGAAGTCTCCAACTTATGCTGCACAAGGAAAACATATGTTTCCTTCATACAATATGGAAATATTGTTTGGAAAGGGTAAATGAGAAATAGGAAGCTTTATAACACAGTTTGGAACAGCCTGCTGTTTAACAGAATAAAGTAGTTTTTCAGCGAGTTGCCAAGAAGTGTGCTATAAAGCAGAACATTTTTACCTCTGAAGATTCCAACCACAGTTGCTGGCAAAACATCAGGATACCAACTAATGAGATCATGGCTTATTAGCCCAGAAGCTCAGCACCACTGCATAAGCTCAGTAATAGACCAGAGAAATATATTTTGTCCTCATGCCTCTATTTTGAAGGGAAGCCAACCTTCTTCATTATACCTATTCTTCTGTATACAGCAATGTTAATGTTGTTCCAGGAAGAAACCAAGCTCTTTTGCTAATTGTCAGCTTCTAACTGGTCGGAAGTCAAGATTGCTCTAACAAGTTTGATGCATAAGTAGTTCACAGGTGGGTGGGTGGGGGGGGAATGGACTGAATTGGTTGTACAAATTGTGTGTATCTTGAGCCTAGAACATATATATAGTCCTTTAAAAAAGCCATAAGACCTGACTCGTGGAATGTAATGTCAGGACAACTATTGTGGGACCAAGAGAAAGAAGCAGTTAAATGATGCAAGCAAAGAAGATAAAAGGTGATGTTTTCTTTCAAGACAGACATACTGCAATGGTTTCTACATGGGGCTATCTTTGAAAAGTTTTCAGAGACTGCAGGTAGTACAGAATGCAGCCGTGTGAGCAATCATGGGCTTCCAGAGATATGCCCCTGTCTCTACAGCACTCCACAAGCTGCACTGGCTACCGATTACTCTCTGAACACAATTCAAAATGTTGGTTATGACCTATAAAGTCCTACATGGCATGGGACCAGATTACCTATGGGACAGTCTTCTGCTTCATACATCCCAGCGGCCAGTCAAGTACTACAGAGTCGGCTTTCTTCAGGTCCCGTCAGCCAGACAATGTTGTCTGGCAGGGCCTAGAGGACTCTGTGGCAGTCCCAGCCCTCTGGAAAGAGCTTCCCTTGGAGATTCGTTCTGGCCAACTCTGCCTGCCTTCCGTAACCCTTTAAAGGCCCTCTTCTGGCAGGTCTGGGACCATTGAAATTTTAACACCCAATGAATGAATGTGTGATGTATGATGGATAAATCTGTTGTTAACTTTTAATTATAGGGATTTTAATCTGTAAATTTTATTTAGATTTCTACATGTTGTTAGCCACCCTGAGTCTCAGGAGAAGGAGGGCATAGGAATCAAATCAATCAAACAAACAAACAAACAAACTGGGGATACATTGTGTGAAAAGATGGTGAAAATTAAAGAAGCTTAGAGGAAAGGAAGAAGGGGCAATCTGCAATTTAAGGAATAGTGGCAGAAGTAAAAACAGGGGCTCTTATATGAAGTCAATCCACCATGTTAGGGAGAACACTGGGTACTCTGTAAATAAGTTTATAACAAAATATTGGAGTAGACCACATGGTAAAAGATTAGAATTAACAGCTTAATAAATCTTAAATGCAATGGTGCATCCATGCAGCAATAAATAGACTCATTTGCAGGTGAAACCTTTACCTAATTCTCCGAGCCATTCAAATTTACCTAATTCTTCAACCATCCAAACTGTCTATCGAACACGGCAGAAAAATTTCACAATCAATTTTCCCAAGTTTCATTAAAACTAACACTAAAATTATTATTTTAGTTTGTTGTATAATTGAAAACTGTCTAGAAACAAATTAAATGAGCAAGCATAAAAATGATGCAATAAAATTAATATAAAAATGATGTTTGGTATCATATTGAAAAGTTTGTCTTCTTTGCCCATTCTCTATTTCCTGTTGATTGATCTAGAATTGTATCTTTAAGCCATTTTGTTAAAGTTTCTGTTAAGGACAGGAATATAAGTAAATGGATACATTTACTTAAATTCCCGACAAATAGATAAATGGAAACACAGGAAAAGTTAGTTTCACTACTATAATAATGTTGGCTAGCTTTTACTTGAATTTTGTCTTCCTCTGTTCTGAAGAACAGAGAAAAAGTCTTTGGCTTTATGGCTATGGTGGTACAGTGGTTAGAGTGCATTACTGCAGGCTATTTCTGCTGACTACTAGTTGTCTGCAATTTGGCAGTTCAAATCTCATCAGGCTCAAAGTTGACTCAGCCTTCCATCCTTTCAAGGTGGGTAAAACGAGGACCCATATTGTTGGGGGCAATATGCTGACTGGGGTAAAGTGTTTATAGAGGGCTGTAAAGCACTGTAAAGGCATATATAAGTGCTTATTGGTATTGCTATTATTTCACGTATTTGAAGGTGCTATCAATTTAGGAAGATTTGAAGGGTTAGGGATAACTCCTTCTCAGGAATAAGTATTCCAAATTTCCACAATTTCTCTTCATAGGATTTAGTTCTCTGATCACACTCATTACCCTGTTCTGAACATACTCTGGTTGGTTTGAAAGTCTAGAAAGGAATTGCCCATTAATTGGCACAATACTCAAGACAGGATCTGACCAACTTTGAACTATCAATTCTGGTGATTTAGAAACTATTCTGTTGATGTTCCCTAAAATTCCATTTTTTTTCTTTTTTCTGAAAAATCATTATGTTGAATAAAATTAGATAAGTAACTCTTATTCTTATTTTTTTTCCACAAGTACCATACCATAGTCAGGTATCGTCCATTCTATATTGTGCTCATTTAGTTTCTGTTTCTCACATCAAACAGTCTGCAATGAAATTTTGTCTCATTACTTTCAATACATTTCACTAGTGTACCAATATGCTAAATTATATTTTTCCTCAAAAGTACTAGCTCCCTAAAGTAGTTTTATGAATATTTGATAAGCGCCCTTAACATAATTATTCAGGTCAACAAAGAGTGAAGGATTCCAGAGTGAACCTTTCAGGATTTTACTTGATAATCATCCAGTTTAATGAGAGCACATTTATGAGTACATTTTGAGTATGATTTTCAGGTCAGCTTATTTGATTAGTTTATTGATCAGAATGTCATGAGATACTTTTCAAACTCTTTTTTAAAATTTCTGATATCTTCAAATGAAGTTGTCTAATCAAAAAATGATGAAAGGTTTATGTAAGACTTATATTTAATTCATCATGATACCTGGTAATAATTGCATTATTAAAGATTCTCTCAAACAAGCTTTGTACTATACTATAAAAGTTTCCTGAGTATTAATGTCAGTTTGACATTAGTCTGTAGTTCATCAGAGTCCCAATTTTCTCCTCTTTTGAAAATATAGGTGGTAACATTTGCCTTTCTCAAGTCAGTTGGCCTCCATTCATCAGAATTCCTCAAAGGTAAAACAGAGTTTTGGGCAAACAATCAATAACCTGGGATGCAATTAATCTGGTACAAGAGGTTCAAAGTAATTAAAATTAAATAGATATCCCCTGCCAAGATAACTCAACTTCTATTACTGCCTCTTTATCCTTCCTGCTATTCACAATTATCTGGTGAAACATGTACTCTCTAGGGGAAGACTGAACTAAAGTACTTTTTCTTTGTTAGCTTTTTGCCTTATTCAATGAGCAGTGTGTATACTGATCCCTTTCTCTTTTTTCCCCTTTTGAACTTATCTCAGATAAGAAACCCTTCTTGTTTTTGGTCTCTTTTGCTAAACTCAGCTTCTTCTGAGCTCTGTGTCTTTAAAATTTCGTGCTACATCTAAGTGCTTTTTTCCCATGCATCTGAAGTTGTTTTCAATTCATTGCCTTTTTTTGAGCCACATTGGCCCTTTCTGGTATCCAACTTTTTATGTATATGTGTATATGTACATAATGGTATGTGGAATTGTTCTTAACGGTCCTTTAACTGGACTTGTACATATATTACTTGTGTTTATATAACTTAAATAACTTGTATTTATATATTAATTGGACTTGTATGCCACCCAAAGTCCTTGGAGGGTCCAATTAATAATAATAATAAATACATAAATAAATAAATCTGTATACTCTTTTTAATGATTTCCCATTAATCTTTAATCCTTTTCCTTATTTATTTATTTATTTATTTATTTATTATTTAGATTTGTATGCCGCCCCTCTCCGTGGACTCGGGGCAGCTCACAACAAGGCATAAACAAATTGTAACAAATCCAAATAAATTTAAATATTTTAAAAAGTTTAAAAAGAACCCCAATATACTAACAAGCACACACACAAACATACCATACATAAATTGTACATGCCCGGGAGAGATGTTTCAGTTCCCCCATGCCTGACGGCAAAGGTGGGTTTTAAGAGCTTTACAGAAGGCAGGGAGAGTAGGGGCAGTTCTAATCTCCAGGGGGAGTTGGTTCCAGAGAGTCGGGGCCGCCACAGAGAAGGCTCTTCCCCTGGGTCCCGCCAACCGACATTGTTTAGTTGATGGGACCCGGAGAAGGCCCACTCTGTGGGACCTAATCGGTCACTGGGATTCGTGCAGCAGGAGGCGGTCTCGGAGGTATTCTGGTCCAATGCCATATTCTTATCCTGACAAAGAATCATATTGCTATTTCCTTTAAGCTATTTTTTCACCTGAGTTCTATGATAGCCATTAAATTTATTTATTTAAATTTATTAAATATAACATTTAATTTAGAAAAAGTTACTTAAATATGACTTCAGTAACCGAGTTGTCGAAGCGTGGAACTCATTACCGGACTCCATAGTGTCATCCCGAATCCCCCAACAATTTACCCTTGGATTATCCACGGTTGACCTATCCAGATTCCTAAGAGGTCAGTAAGGGGCGAGTACAAGTGCACCTGAGTGCCTTCCGTCCCCTGTCCTATTGCTCTCCTATATCTCCTATATCTTTCTTCTATTCCTATATCTCTTCTTCTATTCTTTCATTGATATGTTCTATTACTATATCTTCTTTTCTATTCTTTCTTAGATATATTTTACTATATATATATATATACCCACTAAAACCCTCATTGTGTATTGGACAAAATAAATAAACAAATAAATAAATAAAAAATCTATTCAGCATTAGTTAAACTCAAGAACTCCAGCATTATAAGCTCACTTTCCCTTATTTAATAATGATACTGGTATCTCCACTTCTTTGATTGAATTTTCCTTATTATTTAGTATCAGAACAAAAATAATTGATCATCTTATGAATTCCTCCACCCTCTAATGACAAACAGTATTAGCAATTCAAGTTAGAAGTTTATATTAAAGTTCATGAAAGATTCTCATCTAACAGATCTTAAGAGAATTTAAAGTTTATCACTACTCTTCTTTCATGGTTGTTGAAACATCTACAGTTTGTTTTAACAGATTTAACAGATTAACAGAATTGGAAGGGACCTTGTTGAAAGTATGTTCCATATCTTTATCTTATTTGAGCAGGTGATAGCTACTGTATTTGTCCCTTCACTTGTTTCAGCTGTGGTGCTAGATAATTCATTTGGATATTTGAGCAGATGTAGCTACTGTATATTTAACATAGAGTGTAACTCATTTCCTCCTTCTATTGTTTCTGTTCCAAAATCTTCCCAAGTTATATTTATTAATTCATAAGAACTTATACCTATTAATTTAAAAGAACTAGCTCTTTCCCATATGCTGAGCATTATGGGAAAAGTCATTTTTTAAAATGATTAATTTTAAGACAATTTTTAAAGTAATTATTCTATTAATTGGCTTAGAAATGTTTTATATTGTATCTTTTTTATTGAAAATGTTGTGAGCCGCCCCAAGTCCACGGAGAGGGGCGGCATATAAGTCCAATTAATAATTAATTAATTAATTAATTAATTCACAAAGAACAAGACCATGAACTTTATCAACTAATGTTCTTCCATTATGTGTGTGTGTGTGTGTGTGTGTGTGTGTGTTTGTTTGTTTGTTGGTTGGTTGGTTTGGATTTTTAGGTCACCCTTCTCCAGGGGACTCAGGACGGCTATTTCATTTAAAAGCCCAAGAAATCAAATCAGTTACTTTCATACTTTTTCTTAGAATTCATTTTTTTTACTAGATTAAAAAATGCCTCAGAATTATCTACACAGGTAGTCTTCAGTTAACCATCAGTTGCTTAATGACCATTCATAGTTATGATGGAAAGCTACCTATAACCTATTTTCTAATTTTTGAAGGCTGAACATCTCCCCACACTGCTGTTGTTACATCCATCCATTTTGGGTTCTTGGCAATCAGTTCACATGTCTTATTTATTATTACTTGCTATTTTTTCCAAGCCTCCAATCTCCCATATAAGATGACTACATGATGTTTGCAGCATCTTGCCATTGGGTCACTGTAATTTTTGCTGGTTTCTAGCATTTCACTTTTCTTGCAAAAATGACAATTGGCGAAATGGATTTGTTTAATGACTAGTATGTTCAAAGTTGCTTAATTACTGTCGCATTTGCTTAACAGCTTCCACAAAAAGGGCATAAAATTGGGCATGATCACATGGTCAAACACTTAACAGCCACAATAACTTATGACCATAACTCTCAGTAATTGCTGTTATTCTGTCTACTAGAATTCTGACATTTGTTTCTAAGTTATCTTATAATATCTACAAATCTTCTTTTAAAATAGGCACTCAAGATGATGGTAAAATAACATATTCAACATAATAATTATAATAATGTTAAATAATGTAAGTTACTTTCTCTGGATGATGTGGCATGGAAAGATTATGTCATAGAGCAAATTAAAGAAAGCAGCTGAGGAAACCTAATTGTTTATCTATAATTGTCAATTTGTTTCTACAGTTGCAAATTAAAAATAGCACTGAGTAAGCTTATCACAGTCATATTAATCTAATGTCAATATAGGCATTGCCAGATTTTTGTGAACCATGGTGTATCAAATGGCTTATTAATCAAAAGAATAAAAAGAATAGAAAATAAAAAGTACTCAAAATAAAACATGTTGAGCAGTCATTATGACTGATACATTTATAGCTTCATTTACATTTGAAATAAAGTCATTTTAGTCACTGATTCTCAACAAATGGAGAGAAAGCTAAAACACAGTGCCACTTAATAATAGAATAATATGATGTAGTAGGCCACAATTGATTGGGCTCATACCAAAAATTAAGGCAGAGCCCAGAGGTATAGTACCATAGTAACAGGGCTTTCATAGCACATAAGCAATTTTTTTTAAAAAAAAAACTTCATTATATCTTAGCATGTTCTATCATACTAGGTTGTGCCATTACAGTTATTTTTTTTTAGGTAATGCTATTTCAGAAGCTATATTTTACAAACCACAATGGTGAGGTTCTAAAAAGTATTGAGTTAAAATTAAACTAATTCTGTGTGAATCAAGGAAAACTGTGACAAACGATGTAGGCATTATCTAGCTAATTTAATTTAATTTAATTTAATTTAATAATTTAATTTAATTTAATTTAATTTAATTTAACTTAACTTAACTTAACTTAACTTAATTTAATTTAATTTAATTTAATTTAATAATTTAATTTAATTTATTCAACTTCTATGCCACCCAATCCCATAGGACTCAGGGAAGCTTACAACAATTAAAAAACAATACAATGATACAATGATAAAAAAAAGGACCCAAACAACAATAATTTAAACCTCAAAACCATAACAAACCCAAATTATAACCTCTGCCCCCCCACTAACACTGACTGCGAACGACCGGAGAGATAGCAGTACAACCACCATAAAACAGTGCCTCCCACTCCCAATCCCTCCAGCTGTCGCAGAAAGATAATTTGTTAAATTTTTTTGAACAATTTGTTAATTTTTCCTCTCACGGAAGAGACAGAAACTCAACAGGCTTTCTTTCAGCAATGAGATCAACATACCTCAGGCAGTACAGTGGTCCCTCACCTATCGCTGGTGTTACGTTCCAGACCTGGCCGCGATAGGTGAAATCCGCGATGGGGAATTTATCGACTGATAGTACTTATTTAAGTATTTATATTGTAATTGTTTGGTAAGTTTTCATTGTTTTAAGTGTTTATAAACCCTTCCCACACAGTATTTATTTTAGATACAGTATTTAAATACGGTATTTACAATTTTAGATTTTTTTTTTTTTAAACCTGCCGATCGAGTTCGGCGAGCTGTTTAAATCTGCCGATCGGCTTCCTCAGAAACCCCGATTAAGTGAAGCCGCAGTAGGTGAAGCACTGTATAGCGAGGGACTACTGTATTGCATTTTTTCTAAAACTAATTATTAAAACTTCCTTTTTTTAATTTTTAGTTGCAGCTTTCACATAGTTTATTTTAGTCCATTTTATCCCCATTACTATCTTTCAAGGACAAAAATATCTTTCCTGCATCTGCCAAGATTTGAACCTGGTCCTCACAACCCTCTCCTTGAAATATTCATTGTGTTTGACATAAATCCCATACAATAAATTTTTTCTATGCTTTTAATGTAAATGGTGATAATAGAGCCTTGGTAGCGCAGTGGTTAGAGTGCAGTACTGCAAGCTACTTCTGCTGATCACCGGCTGCCAGCAGTTTGGCAGATCGAATCTCAGTAGGCTCAAGGTTGACTCACTCTTCCATCCTCCAAGATTGGTAAAATCAGTCCCCAGATTGTTGGGGGCAATATACTTACTCTTTATAAACTGCTCAGAGAGGGCGGTACAGCACTGTGAAGCTGCATATAAGTCTAAATGCTAAGTCTAAATACTAATAATAGGTTTGTGCAAAATCAACAATAACCTTTTTCCAGTTGCAATCAATCATCTTAAAAAAGTACTCTGACAATCTTCCTCCTCACCCACTCCTTTGTCCTCCTGACATTGCCTTTATTTTGTCCCTAGCTTTTATTTACCAATATTGATATTAGAACAGTCTATTGTCTTTTATTGCACTGCCCAAAGTAACCATGGTTCACTGATGCAGCTCTGGAACAAGTCTAGTCCAGAATTAAAATTAAACCTACCAACCAAGCTGGAGGAAGAGAAAGAGCTGCAATAAAACTGTTCTTTCCCTTATTCAGAATGGAATGGAATGGAATGGAATGGAATAGAATAGAATAGAATAGAGATAACATTCAGGTAACATTCCGGCAGCTGGGGCATTCAAGATTAATGTAATATGCTACCGAAGAGCACCAAATATTTGAAACAATTTTCAAAGCTGGCACAGAAGGAAGAATTTTATCAACCTAAGAGATTTTTTTATTTTATTTATTTATTTATTTTGTCCAATACACAATGAGGGTTTTAGTGGGTATATATCTATATACACATAGTAAAATGCATGATGAAGGTTATAGAGGAGATACTCATAGTAAAACATATCTAAGAAATAATAGAAGAGAAGATATAGTAATAAAACATTTCAATGAAAGAATAGAAGAAGAGATATAGGAATAGAAGAAAGGAATAGGAGATATAGGAGAAAAATAGGACAGGGGATGGAAGGCACTCTGGTGCACTTGTACTCACCCCTTACTGACCTCTTAGGAATCTGGATAGGTTAACCGTAGATAATCTAAGGGTAAAGTGTTGGGGGTTTGGAGATGATACTATGGAGTCTGGTAATGAGTTCCACGCTTCGACAACTCAGTTACTGTAGTCATATTTTTTACAGTCAAGTTTGGAGCGGTTAATATTAAGTTTAAATCTGTTGTGTGCTCTTGTGTTGTTGTGGTTGAAGGTGAAGTAGTCGTCGACAGGCAGGACGTTGCAGCTTTTGATCTTGTGGGCAATACTTAGATCTTGTTTAAGGCGTCTTAGTTCTAAACTTTCTAGGCCCAGGATTGAAAGTCTAGTCTCGTAGGGTATTCTATTTTGAGTGTAGGAGTGAAGAGCTCTTCTGGTGAAGTATCTTTGGACATTTTCAAGGGTGTTAATGTCTGAGATCTGATATGGGTTCCAAACAGATGAGCTGTATTCGAGGATGGGTCTGGCAAAAGTTTTGTAAGCTCTGGTAAGTAGTGTGAGTTTGCCAGAGCAGAAGCTACGTAGGATTAGGTTTACAACTCTTGAAGCCTTCTTTGCTATATTGTTGCAGTGGGCTTTGGCACTTAAATCTTTTGTTATTAGTATACCAAGGTCTTTAACCGAGTGGGGATTATCTGTGATAATTTGATCATTCAATTCGTATTTGGAGTTCAGATTCTTCTTCCCAATGTGTAGGACAGAGCATTTGCTAGTTAATCATATGAATTGCCCTTAATCAATGATATTTAGTTTTAATTAAATTTAATCAAATAATATTTTAGAAGGGATATATTTTAGGTCATAGGACAGCAGCAGAAGTCAATGCTTGCAACAGTGGTGAATATATGTAACTCGGGTGTAGTATGAAGGTGAAGGTTCATTCTCCGAGCTTCTGGGTTGTTTTTTGAATGCTTTGTTACCAGTTTATGTTACCTAGGCTGATAATGAAACAGTCAGAAACCAACGCACAAGTATCAAAAATGAACCTTCACCCTCAGAGGTCAATGCATCAAATCACCTTGGGGAAGAGTTATAAACTTAGTCCTCAAAAGTAACTGAAGTATTTTATATATTATGAAAATGGGGTGCTAATTAATTTTCAGATTTTTGTCTTATATTTCAGTCATTTACTTCCAATTATTCTGTGGACGTGGGTCTTTATAATCTTATCTCTCTCCCTCTCCCTCCCCCCCCCTCTCTCTGAAGATGACAAATCTATTCTTTCTGCCTATGTTCATTTACTAAGCCTGGAAGGAAAATGAAAGCCGCAGGAAAAAAATGTGGCAAGCTACTACATCACACTGTTTCACAGGGATTTTTAAATTAATACTATGGACTGTAAAATCAATCGTGCATTAGATTATGCACTGAAAAGCAGGTATTAGTCAATGCTACCATACTAATCCTGTCCAAGATACTTTATTTATTTATTTATTTTATTTCTATGCCACCCAATTCCTGAAGGACTCTGGGCAGTTTACAACAGGATATAAAATATATTTTAAAACATCATAAAAGATTAAGAAAAAACAGTTTAAAAATAATACACTGTTCTGTCTGGGTTCCCCCAGACGTCAACACCAACTAAAAAGAGTATCCAGACACGCTGGTAAAAAGCAAAGTCATTTTATATCTTTGAAAACAAACACAGATAACAAAAAATGTTCTTACAAACTGGAATGCTATGAAGCTTCACAGAAAAGTCACGACGGCCAGACAATACAACAGGCTTCTTGCTGGCACACACACCACTGTAGATAATAAAACCCACGCCTCTCCCAAGTTTTCAGCCTTCGAGGCCACAAGCCAGAATCAGAGACGCCAAGGATCGAAGCAAGGTCACAGGACTCCCAAAAGATAACTCTCCACAATACAGGAAGGGCGGGCCTGCCTTTTCAACCTTTCTGAGGAGAACCACACCCAAACCCAGCTGTTGCCTATTAGGGATGGAAATACCTGGCTAATTGTCCCCTTCGTTGTGCTGCCCTTCTCTGCCTCATATCTATGATGGCTTGTGCGTTCTCATCTAATGACTCCAGGCTACTCGCTGGGGAGAGCTCCCCCCCGGGGGTCTCAGGCTGTTCTCCCTCCTCCTCATCCTGACATTCCTCTTCCCCATCTGCCTGGTCCTCCTCCTCCTCCTGTTCATCGTCCTCTCCCTCTGAGCATGGAGCCGGCAGAGTTCCAGCCGTTCCCTGAGGAGCCTCAGACTGAATCACAACATACACATACATATCATTCAAGGCCGAACTTGGTAAAATTGCGAGATCAGTTGTCCCAAGCCAGCTGGAAAAGCCAAGTTTTCAATGCTTTCCAGAAGGCCAATAGAATGGGGTCAGCCGGATCTCATGGGGTAGTTGGTTCCAAAGATCCAGGGCAACCACAGAGAAGGCTGTTCCCTGTGAGCCCGCCAGCCAAAACTGTTTAGCTGAAGGTACCTAGAGGATACCAGCCCTGTGGGATCCTACTGATTGCTGGGAACTATGAGGTAGAAGGCAGTCTTGAAGATAACCTGGCCCTAAATCATGTAGGAGTTTAAAAGTAATAACCAACACCTTGAATTGAACCCGGAGACCAATAGGGAGCCAGTGCAGTGAGAAGGATTGGTGTAATGTGAGTGTACACCCACACCCACTCGTGCAGCTGCATTCTGGACCAATTGTAATCTTCGAATGCCCTTCAGGGGTAGCCCCATTTAGAGTGTGTTGCAATAATCCAACTGTAAGGTGATAAGGGCATGGGTGACTGTGTGGAGAGCCATCGCAATTGGTGCACCAGACAAACCTGTGCAAAGGTCCCCTTAGATGTTGGTCCAATCTTAGCTGTGGGTCTAGGAGGACACCCAAATTGCGAACCTGTTCTGAGGGGGACAATTTCTCTCCCCTCCCCCATAGCCAAGGATGGACAGTCGATACAGGAAGAAATACCCATAGCCACTCAGTCTTATTTGGGTTAAGACTGAGCTTGTTGACACTCATCTAAACCCTTTCCAGGCACCAGGGAAGACTACTTGAGGAGGAGTCTCACATCCGCCTCCTTTAAAGGTTATGGAAAGGACCCCTCACTCAAGGACGTGTTAACTAAAGCCTGAAACCAGTCTCGTATTACCTCCTTGCTGCCCAAAACCAGTTAGGAGGGGCATGGGTTCAACAAACAAATGGAGGAACTCATTGCTCACACAGCCTTGTCTACATCCGCAGGAATCACAGGCTCAAATTCATCCCATACAATAGGACTAAGACCTGCCCCTGTCATGTCAGTTGGAATTGCCCAATTGGAGTCCAGGTCTGTCCGAATCTGAGCAATTTTAACCAATAGATACTAAACAAACTCCTCAGTTCTACCCCGCAGGGGCTCTTACATTCCCCCTACATTAAGGCAGGCATGAGTCATCCTAAATAGGGCAGCTGGACATGAATCTTATCGTTTTTTTCATATTAATCCAATTCACAATAACAGTACTGTATTAGTAATGAAAATAGCACTTCAAACAGTAATTTCCACTTGAAGTTCAGACAAGAAAAGTAGAAAAACTATAACTGTTTCATACAATTGATTTTATATGGAAGGGTAATTTTCATTGTAATGCCAGTGATAGTGTTAATCCAAAGGGTGGTGTCATGTGTGTATGTATAGCAGGATTGATTGGACATTAAAAAATATTAACACATCAAAACCACTTTGCAAACAAGTTATTATTTTTCTTCCCTCAAGGTAGTAAAATTTGGTTTCTTTTAGAATTTTACTTTTACAGTTTTATAACTGTGTAGCTGCTATGTAGTGAAAGCAAATAAATAGATCTTCAAATACTCCTTTCTTTTTTTGGCCTAATTGCTGTAAAAAAGTGAAATGCAGTAAAAATAATTACCATATTTTTCAGAGTATATGATGCACCAGAGTATAAATTATTTAAATAGATCTACTCCAAACATGACTAAGTCGGGATTTAGCTCAGCTGCTTTATCTTAATACTAAACAGGACATTGTTACATTTCAGACTATATTCGTACAGAGATGTTAAAATTTATGTGGCTTTGCTGAAGTATATATTATTCTCGGATTTTTAAACACAAGATACAAAAGCACTGGGCATCTTCAGATTAAGCATTTATTTTAAAAAGCTTCTTCATTTTGTTAAGTTGTCTAGAACAATAATAAAGCAGTTTTTTTTTAAAAAAAAGTCTAACAATTTGAACATTCTACAGACATTTCTAGTTATTACTTATCTCCTTGCATCCAGATTCAGTAACTGATTACCACAAGAAAATAAATTCTGCCTCTACCTCTCCCTCCCAATCTCCCTCATTGCAGCTTTAGTTTCACTTTCATTTTAGAACATGGCTTGCCTGCAGCCTCACATCAGCGGAGGGTTGAGAAGCTGCTAATCATTTGCTTGGGTTAACATGCTTTGCGCTGTTTATTGCAAGGAGGTAAATTGCTGGGAGGCAGAGGCCAAAGGGTGGGGATGGCTGGCTGGCTGGGACTACATTTGGTGTGTAAGATGCACTGAGGTTTTCACCCTCTTTTTGAGTGAAAAAAGCTTCATCTTATACTCAGAAAAATACGGTAATACTTCTATGACTCTGTGGTTCAGTGGTTAACTACCTTGCCTGCAAAGTAATGTTTTTTTCTGTAATCAGAATACATAAACTAATTCTATATAGGTATTATCAATAAAGGTATTTGTATATTAGTATCATCATCAATAAGTAGCTTTCATTACAGCTATATATTTTTCCATCTTCAGTTATCTTTCTTTCGCCAAGATTCTCTAGAATTACACAAATATTTCTTTACTTTATATTTCACTTAATTTCTTCTATTGCTTTTCCTTATTTTCCTTTTTCTTCTTCTCCTTCTTCTTTCTCTTCCTCCTCCATCAATCATCATCCATCATCTATTATCCATCATCTGTCATCCCTCATCAATCATCAACTGACTGGCAAAAATGACTTCTTTTCAGGTTTTGTCCTAATGGGCATTTATACAGCAGGTGAATCTAAATTGATACATACTCTCCACTTCAAACAAGAAGATGAGGAAGCAACCCTCCCCCTTTCCTCCTTTTCCTCTTTTTCCCCTCCTACTCTTTCTTCTTCCTCTTCCTCTTCATCCTTCGTCTTCTCTTTTTTTCCCTTTCCTTCACTGCTAGAGACAATCATCAGTGTGTCTGGAATAGCGTATGGCATTCTGTCACGAATAATAGAACAAATAGTTGATTATTGATTTCATCAACTTCTTATTAGTCATCAACACAAAATTAAATTAATTTAGGAGGTTGTACAAATCATCCAAAATCAAGCCATGTATTAGTGTCTATGGAGATTTTCAGTCAACCAGGTCACGGTTGTCCCAAAAGTCCTTTTTCAAGAGGCAACTGAACTTTCTACTCCAGTTGCTTCTTGAAAAAGCACCTTTGGGATATCTATATATTAGTGAACTTTTTTTTTCTTGGTCTTACCTCTCTATAAGGCAGGGATCTCAAACTCAATTTACCCTGAGGCCACTGGAGGTAGAGGCTGGGTGTGGCTGGGCCACATCAGGTTTTCCACAAGAAGAGCTCTTGCAAAAAATTCCAACGTTATCAAATGTCTTTACTTTTTCATCTTATTTTGTGTTAAAAAATTAAAATAAAATAAATTCATAAGAAAAAAATAAATAAATCAGTAATAAATAAATAAAATGATAAGGATAATAATATAGCAGATAAAGAAGACTGAAAAAACCACATATAGTTGCTGACTAGAGAAATGTAATTATTATTATTCAGATTCAAATGTCTGTATTAACAGTTCTTTAACATTTAACTTTCTGAACATGAGTGGAACATTGAACTATAAACTGTTTTGAACATGGCTTCTTCTGCCTACTTCCTGCTGCTAGAGATCTGGCAGCGCTTACTCTCACATAGCATTTGGCTTAAGGGAGGAAGCAGTTGAGACCCTCAGTAGGGCTTGAAGATGCTCATCAGTACGTCTGGACCTGTACTTGGACTTATTGAAGTTCAAGATAGAGAAGAGCTTTTTGCACAAGTATGTGCTCCCAAAAAGACACATGGTCTGCTTTAACATTTGGGAAAACTCAGGGAAGCTGGGGGGCAATTCTCTCAAAAATTTCCTTGTGCTTGTCTGCTTTTCCACTCACCTCCCTGAACTTGGCTTTGAGTTCAGAGTTGCATTGCAGGTCAAAGAGCACCATTTGAAGCACAGGAGGGGCATCTTGCACATCAAAGGAGAAGGGGTCCACAAAAATTTGAAATGTGGCTCTGTGCGTCTTGAAGTCTGCAAATCTGTGATCAAATTCCTCCTGTAACTCCAAAATGACATCCACATACTCCTTACCACTGAATGGTGTGCCTGCATCCATGAGTGCCTTGCATGCTGGGAAATGGCAAAAGGTTTGTCTGAGAAAGCTGGGCTTTCCATAACATAGGTTTTGTAGAGAATGCTCTCACGTTGTCATAGGCAGCACTGACAAGTTGCCCCTGGCCTTGTAACTCCTTGTTCAGTACATTAAGCTCATGTATTGATATTAACCAAAAAAGCTAAGTCCATAAGCCATTTTGGATCACTTAGCACAGCAACAGCAACCCCATCTTTCTCTATGAAGGTTTTCACTTCCGCTCTCAACTCAAAAAATCTCTTCAATATGTTTCCCCTGCTGAGCCAATGTACTTAGATGAAGTAGAGCACATCCCCATATTCTGACTCCATTTCCTCTAAAAAAAGCACAAAATCTTATGTGCTTTAAGCCCCTGAATCTTATACTCCTCAGTCTAGTTGTGTAATGATGTTTCAAATTGTATTCTTTGTGCACCGCAACTTTCTCTGTGCAAATAAGACATGTCGGAATGCCCCTATGCTCAACAAAGAAATATTGCACTATCCACTTTTCCTGAAATTGTCTGTGCTCATCACCAACCTTTCCTTCACTGCAGGCTTTGAAAAAGACATGTTTGGGACTGTGTAATATATAATTCCACTTGGTGTCACTGTTTCAGTGTTTAGCGGCTAAACTTTAGCCGATGCGTCTTTTCCACTTTTCTTTTCTGTCTCATTGAGTAGCAATTTCTGCGTCCGCCTCCGCTTTTGAGCCCGTGGTAATGGCGCAAGTTTGCAATAAGACCGGCTGATGTCCTGCCTCTGAGAGCAATATACCCCATTGTGATTGGTAGGTTCATTCAGCTCCGCACACAACACTGAAAAGTGCCATTCGTATCAAACTAGGGCCGCACTAACATTAAACTTTGATATTGAGGTGGGGGCCGTAACCTTTTGTCCTGAGGGCTGCAGTTGCTCGTGGACTGCAAGTTTGAGACCCCTGCTATAAGGGATGTGTATGTGTGTGTTTCCAAGGAATGAGAACTTTTAATGTGAATATGAGTTTATACTTTTGCAACGGCATGAAATTTAAAGAAATGAAGAAGACAGAAAGAAAAAAACCAACAATTTTATGCATTCCTACATATTTGTTTGATGCTTTCATTTTGTTTGCTCCCATATAACCTGATTTCTTTCTTGATCTAAAATAATTATAGACTAATTTCAGCAAGATCAATGTTCTTACTGCAACTACAATTTGTTTAAATTGTGTGTTTCACTATGAGATCGGATTGCTTTTGAGAACATCTTCAAAAGGCTTTGGCAAATGGGCTGATCAATGTTTTTATTCATAAGAAGGATAGTAAGTATAACACCTACAGATAATTCATTGAAAAGAAGAATCAAAAATTAAAAACAAACGATATTATGAAGCTAGATTTATTGCTGGCTTACATATCAATCTATTTGTTCATATTGATATTGCATAAGATCCATTCCATTAGTAGTGCGAGAGTGGAGTCTTAGCATAAAGGCAGAATAGCACCAAATAGAACTGATTGTTCAGTTCTTTGTGCTTGTTGACAATGAAGCGTATTTGATCAACTAATGAAAAGTTGTACTACAGTACATATGGAAGTAATTAGGGTAAAAGCCAATGGATTCTGAAGCATTTACTCAGTAATAAAAAAAAATCACAACTTGTATGAAAGAGCAGAGTGAGAAGTAAAAAATAATTGGAAGCATACATTATAAAGCAGAAAACTAGAAAGTATCTTATTACTTAATTTTGTAAAAAATCATGTATACTATAGATATTTTCCAGTTTTTACATTAGACACAGCAGCAAAATAACAGACTTTAGAACTTTTGTTAGAAATTAATTTCAGACGTACCACTATGTATAATCAACTCTAATATCTTTGAAGCTCCTAAAGGGCTGTGTGTAGAGTTAAGTTCTTTCTCATTTTTTTATTTTGCCTTTGTTGCCAGGGTAACAATTATTAATTTGATGTTTCCTGGCACATCTGAGTTAATGCAACCATATGGGATTCATCATGTTTTAAATTTTCCGTTTGTAAATGCAAGACTATTTTATCATATTTATAGAAAGCAAAGAGTACATTTCTAGATACATTTCTAGATACATTCTGGGTTTTTAAAAACTACTTCTTCTTTAATAGCTTTATTTGAAATTATCCTTCTTCGGTTAAGGAGGGCCAGCAAGTGTAGACTTTGTCAGTATTTAGAGGTTTAAGGGTAATGTTATCTTGGTTATCCTTCTGTTTTAATTGTGAAATCTGAAGCTCTATCATATGGAGAGTGGATGGATGACCATTATTTTTCTCGATCTTGTTCCTCTAATGAAAAGGAACAGCAGTTCTCACATTCAGGCTCTGTTCTAAGAGTGTGATGAAAAATATGACATGTTAGATTGGATAAGCCACTGGCAAAACTTACCTTTTAGAAAGTGTGTATATAGGAACTTACATTAAAAAGCAATTTTGACGCTATTCTTCATCAAGATGAAGCAATTAAAAGGGATTTGGATTGCCACAAAGAAAGCCATAATTAATAATAATTTTTAAAACCCACACTGTTGGTTTTTAGCCATGTTTCGTTGTACGCAATGCTAGTCTGTTTATTTTAGAATGTTAATTTTAAAAATCCCCACATTTTTTTTCTCTGCATACAATAAAAATGACAATAGTAAATTAGAAAAACAATAATTTGCTGCTATTTTATGACTTCTCATTATCAGCTGCCTTGCTTTCGTTTAGTGCAGGTATGTGATGCTCTGGGTAAACATCATTTTAATTCCACATTCATTTCACCGAGGAAAATCTGCAAGGGTTTTAATATATAAAAATAGTCAATAAGATTTAACAATTCACATTTTTTTAAAGTTTCAGAAGGAAGAATTGAATGAATATATTACTCTCCAAAAGTTCCCTTCATTTTAGCTTTGCTCTTTTAAAAATTTAAAATTTCAGACTTATAGTCCTTGACTTATAGCCCCAATTGGGATGGGAACACCATTACAAAGTGACGTGGTTGTTAAATGAAGCATGCCTAACTTTATACCTTTTTTTTGCTGTAGTCATTAAGTAAACCATCATGATCATAAGTGAATCATATTAAGCTAATCTGACTCCCCACTTTGACTTTGCTTATTGGAAACTGGATGGGAAAATCACAAATGGCAATCCTGCAATTCTGGGATTGTGCAACTGACATAAATTCATGCCATGTCCAAGTGTCCAGATTTTGATCATGCGACCACAGGGAAGCTGTATGAAGTTAATGTAAGGACCTGTCTTAAGTCACTTTTTCAACTTTGCCATAACATCACACTGCAGAAACGTGGCCTCCAGCAAGGACGTCTTCATGACGTCAAAGCTCTGCCCATAGAATTCCCTATTGGGATTCCCCATCTCCTTTCCAGCCTCCAGATTGGCCAAAAACGCAGCCACTGATTGCAAAACGGCACTCCGCCGAGTGGCGCCGCCCGGCTGTAACCTTCTGAAACAGCTGGGCGCTTCTCGGCGGCCTCTGGAACCCAAACCCGAACTTCCGGGTTTGGGAGAACGCCGAGAAGCCCCCCTGCTGTTTAAGAAAGTGACAGGCGGGCGGCGGCGCTTCTCGGCAGCCTCCCAAACACGAACCCGAAAAGTTCGGGTTTGGGTTCGGGAGAACACTGAAAAGCCTCCTGGTTGTTTTAAAAGGTGACAGCTGGGCGGCGGCGCCCAGCGGAGTGCCATTTTGTGATCTGCGGTGGGTTCATAAGGTGAAAAAAGTTCGTAAGAAGAGGCAAAAAATTTCTGAACCCCGGGTTCGTATCTCGAAGTATTTGTATCACGAGGGGTTCGTATCATGAGGTACCACTGTAATTCACATCTATATTGGAATCTGCCTGCACTTCCCCAAGGAAATTAGATCCTACAGTCTGGGAATTCTGCACAGATCGTCTGTCATGTTTTCGAAATAATGTTTCAGTAAAATAATGTTTAACAATGAAAATAAACACGTAGCATATATGAATATAAGTGGAAACAAATCAAAGAAAATAATTTTAACAAAATCCCACCCAAAAGAACATTAGGTTTATAATGTTAAAGAGAAAAGAATGGAGTATGGTTTTTCTAAACAAATTGCAAGTGTTGCAACACATTTAACATTTTACCAATATTAACAGTTTTCTTTTCTCTCTTCCTTACCTCCACTCCATTTTTGAGAGTAAAATGAATACACTCTACATTAAGCATTAACCCTAAGGCATATTTCTCTAATGTGAAGGAAACCTCTGAAAAAAGACAGCTCTCTAAAGTAAGAGAGAAAGCTGTAACCTCTGCCATCACAGATATATTATAGCAATGTGTTGTTAAACATCTGGCACTCATCTGTTTATTGCTCAGAAATGTCAAGCAATGTAACATCCTAGATGTTAACATAATCTAGCAGTGACTTAATCTAAGCATGCCTGAGGAGTAGAAGCTATTATAATATAAAATATAAGTTATTGTATACAATTCCAGTTAAGCACTGACAGTTTTCATTAGGTGGTAAATTAGAAGCATCCATGGCTGGATACATTTGACCTAAATATCGGTTAATATATAGAAACATAGAAACATAGAAGACTGACGGCAGAAAAAGACCTCATGGTCCATCTAGTCTGCCCTTATACTATTTCCTGTATTTTATCTTACAATGGATATATGTTTATCCCAGACATGTTTAAATTCGGTTACTGTGGATTTACCAACCATGTCTGCTGGAAGTTTGTTCCAAGGATCTACTACTCTTTCAGTAAAATAATACTTTCTCATGTTGCCTTTGATCTTTCCCCCAACTAACTTCAGATTGTGTCCCCTTGTTCTTGTGTTCACTTTCCTATTAAAAACACTTCCCTCCTGAACCCTATTTAACCCTTTAACATATTTAAATGTTTCGATCATGTCCCCCCTTTTCCTTCTGTCTTCCAGACTATACAGATTGAGTTCATTAAGTCTTTCCTGATACGTTTTATACTTAAGACCTTCCACCATTCTTGTAGCCCGTCTTTGGACCCGTTCAATTTTGTCAATATCTTTTTGTAGGTGAGGTCTCCAGAACTGAACACAGTACTCCAAATGTGGTCTCACCAGCGCTCTATATAAGGGGATCACAATCTCCCTCTTCCTGCTTGTTATACCTCTAGCTATGCAGCCAAGCATCCTACTTGCCTTTCCTACCGCCCGACCACACTGCTCACCCATTTTGAGACTGTCAGAAATCACTACCCCTAAATCCTTCTCTTCTGAAGTTTTTGCTAACACAGAACTGCCAATGCAATACTCAGATTGAGGATTCCTTTTCCCCAAGTGCATTATTTTACATTTGGAAACATTAAACTGCAGTTTCCATTGCTTTGACCATTTATCTAGTAACGCTAAATCATTTACCATATTACAGACCCCTCCAGGAATATCAGCCCTATTGCACACTTTAAAGTCATCGGAAAATAGGCAAACTTTCCCTACCAAACCTTCCCATATGTCACTCACAAACATATTAAAAAGAATAGGACCCAGAACAGACCCTTGTGGCACACCGCTTGTAACCTGTCTCTGCTCAGAATACTCGCCATTAGCAATAACTCTCTGATGTCTATGCTTCAGCCAGCTTGAAATCCACTGAACTATCCAGGGATTAAGTCCAATCTTCACTAATTTATCTATCAGCTCTTTATGTGGAACCGTATCAAAGGCTTTGCTGAAGTCGAGATAGGCAATATCCACGGCACCACCTTGATCCAACACCTTTGTGACATAGTCAAAGAACTCAATGAGATTAGTCTGACACGATTTGCCTTCAGTAAAGCCATGCTGATTTGGGTCCAATAAGTTATTGTTTTTTAGATGCTGATTTATCCTCTTTTTGAGTAGAGTCTCCATCATTTTAACTCCAACTGATGTCAAGCTAACTGGCCTGTAGTTACCAGCTTCTTCTCTACTGCCCTTCTTGTGGATAGGCACAACACTGGCCATTCTCCAATCCTCAGGGACATCTCCTGTTAACAGGGATTGGTTAAACAAATCAGTCAGGGGGGTAGCAATGACAGATCTGAGTTCTTTAAGAACTCTGGGGTGGATGCCATCTGGACCCATTGCCTTATTTATCTTTAATCTTTCAAGTTCTTCTAAGACATCGGCTTCTAAGATCACTGGAGCTGAATCCGTACATTTTAACATGATTAAAAGGTAAACATGAAAACATATGTACATTAAAGAAAGTTGGCAAAAGAAAAAAGGTAAACAAAAGTGTGGGAGTCAATAATGAAAAGAAAAAAAGAGAAACATAATTAAAGAAGCAACATCCAATCTTCTTTATAGCAGTTACTAATAGACTTATTAGACCTCTTCCCTAATATTACATTACATAGTTGCTCTCTCTCATATTCAACTGTTTTTAGTCAACAAATACAGAAATTATCATTTCATTATTTTTACATTTTCAGCAAAAAAAAAAAAATGCATGAAAGATTTTCAATCCTTTTTAAAAGTACATATTATTTTAGCCCTGACCCAATAGGTCATTTTTTTTCCATTCCTGCAAATTCTGCCATATACACATCCCATTCTTCCATTATGGGTATTTCCCTATTTCTCCATTTTTGTGCATATAGTAATAGCACACAGTTACCCTACATAAAATCTATCTTCCATAACTGTTTTCTAAATGATTATCCTTTGAACTAAATGTAATAATATAACATAGCTCCAAATTTTCCTGGACAATATAAAGTCGTAAGATTTTCTCACATAAACTGTTACAATAATAAGAATATTTAAAACTGCTTTCAAATAAAAATGTAGCTGACTTGCAGATTTATTTATTTATTTATTTATTCATTCATTCATTCATTCATTTATTTGATTTGTATGCCGCCCCTCTCTGTAGATATTGACAAAATTGAACGGGTCCAAAGACGGGCTACAAGAATGGTGGAAGGTCTTAAGCATAAAACGTATCAGAAAAGACTTAATGAACTCAATCTGTATAGTCTGGAGGACAGAAGGAAAAGGGGGGACATGATCGAAACATTTAAATATGTTAAAGGGTTAAATAAGGTTCAGGAGGGAAGTGTTTTTAATAGGAAAGTGAACACAAGAACAAGGGGACACAATCTGAAGTTAGTTGGGGGAAAGATCAAAGGCAACATGAGAAAATATTATTTTACTGAAAGAGTAGTAGATCCTTGGAACAAACTTCCAGCAGACGTGGTTGGTAAATCCACAGTAACTGAATTTAAACATGCCTGGGATAAACATATATCCATTGTAAGATAAAATACAGGAAATAGTATAAGGGCAGACTAGATGGACCATGAGGTCTTTTTCTGCCGTCAGTCATCTATGTTTCTATGTTTCTATGTAGACTCGTAGATTGTTGTGGAAGTGCATATCGCACAGCAGGGTACATGGCTAAACTTGTATAGGCTGAGTATTTGTGTCTTGCTGGTTGTGGAATTCTACAAGTTGAGGTCTGTTGAATCCTATGTAAATAGTTATGCCTATGTAAACGCTGTCTCCAGGCAAAAGCTGTGTAAAAATAGAAGTCGCACCTGATTGGCTCAGACGCTGACAGTTCCCTTTTGGCGGGAGCCGCAAAAGTATAAAAGGGCGCCTGTTCTCTGTTAAAGTTCAGACGCGTTCCAGCTGAATGTCACTTGTCTTAAAGAGCTGAATAAAGGAACCGTCTTGTTAGCCTCCTGTCTCTGGACTCTTCACTGGTGATGTCGGACGGAAGAACCACGCTCTCACCATGAACAACCTTCCAGTCGGCCGTGCTCCTGAGTTCTTCGATCCGGAGAAATCCTCCTGGGACGCCTACATGGCCAAGTTCGAGATCTTCCTCGAAGCTGCCGGGATGAGGGACGCCGACACCGAACGGAAGCGGGCAATCTTCCTGAATTACTGCGGCTCAGAGATATTCGATCTCGCCCAGACACTAACCGATCCGCTACCGGCCAACTCCGTCACTTGGGACGTCCTGAAAACCAAGCTCGCAAGCCACTTCAAGCCCACGAAACCAGCCGTCGTGTTCCGGCACCAGTTTTCACGAATGGGCCAGCTCGACTCCGAGTCAATAAACCAATACGCTATGCGTCTTCGAACGGTGCTGTCAAAATGTAAATTTGACAACCCAGAAGCTCGCCTCACCGATGCCCTCATTTTCGGCATGAAAAATGCTACGGTCCGCAACAAGTTCCTCACCGAAGACGAGCCTTCTCTCCAAGCAGTAATCAAGCTGGCACAAACCGCAGAAGTCCCCGACGCTGCTGCCAAGGAGCTGAAAAAACATGACAAGCAGGAAGTCGTCGCCCAGATCGACTCCAAAGCTTCCCGCACCGAGGCCCCAGACGACCTCAGCCACCTGCCTTCTCCGAGGACAGCTGCTTCCTGCTGCAACAGGACCAGTCGAGACAACCCAGATACCCTCGCCCCGTCGCCCCCTGCTCCGGCTGCCGAGGGAACCATCCACGCCAATGCTGCCCTTTCCGGGACGCCATCTGCTGCCACTGCAATCGCCGGGGCCACATCGCCGAAGCCTGCAGAGCCCCCTTGCCAGAAGACTCTTTCTCCACCCCATGGCCGCCTCGCTTCCAGACCCAAACAGCTCTACCGCGCGAAAACCGACTTCCTCGGTTTTCCGGCCACAGAAACTACCCAACCGTCAACTGCGACTACTCAAGAGGTAACAAACAATTTTCTGTAAATAGCACGGCAACAAAAAACAGGAGCAAAATCATAATTTCGCTGCTCCTAAACAACAAACCATGCAACGTGGAACTGGACACAGGGTCTAAGTATACCATTATGCCATGGGAAAAGCTAAAATTGTACATGCCTAGTCTCTCAAAATCTGATCTTATACAGACTACTTTAGTAATTAAGGATTTTCAAGGGGGTATAATACCAGTATTGGGGAAGGTTAATGTACCAATTATATTTAAAAATGTCAAATGTACCCTTCCTATGATTGTTGTTACAGGGGCTAGGCATTCTCTTCTGGGATTGGCATGGATGGATCCTCTGGGTATTGAAATCTCTGGTATTTTTATTGTCAAGTCTGATGACATTCCCAATTTTTTGCAAGAATTCCCTGAGGTTTTTAGCTCCACTTTGGGGTCTTACAATGGGCCACCCATCTCCTTTTCTATTGACCCTAAGGTTCCCCCTGTCAGGCTCAAACCCCGTAGGGTTCCCCTACCACTTCTTCCTAAGCTTTATCTACAGCTGGACAAGCTTATAGGCCAGGGCATTTTAGTCCCCGTGGATCAAGGGCCATGGGAAACACCCATAGTCACGCCTTTGAAGCCTGATGGCTCTTTGAGGGTTTGCGCTGACTACAAGTCGACGCTTAATAAGGCCCTCCAACATCACCCTTACCCCATCCCAGTAGTGCAACAACTTCTTCACTCCATGGGGGAAGGGAAAGTATTCGCCAAAATCGATTTGGCACAAGCTTACCAACAGCTCCCCGTCGATGAGCCAACCGCACTCGCGCAGACTATTGTCACTCACAGGGGGGCATTCAAATGTACCAGACTGCAGTTTGAGGTAAGCATAGCCCCTGGAATTTTTCAAAGCATAATGGAACGCTTGCTGTCAGGAATTAAGGGCACTATTCCCTATTTTGATGACATATTGATTTCAGGAGAAATCCAATTGCAACTCAACCAGAGAATAAGGGAGGTATTACGCAGACTGCAAGCTAAAGGTCTAAGAATCAAACCAGACAAGTGCGTTTGGGGAACTAGCAGTGTGGAATTCTTAGGGTATAGGATTGATGGCGAAGGCATCCACCCCACTACTGAAAAATTAAAAGCTATTAGGGAAGCCCCAGAGCCACAGAATAAGACAGAATTGAAGGCATTTTTAGGCCTTCTAAATTTTTACTCTGTTTTTTTAAAGCAGAAGGCAACAGCAGCAGAGCCTCTACACCGGTTGCTTCAGAAAGGAATTCCTTGGACATGGGGGAGAACTGAGCACGAAGCCTTTGCGCAAATAAAGCAGTTGTTAACTTCCAAAAGTGTAGTAGTTCAGTATAGCACTTTGCTACCCATCAGGCTTATGTGCGATGCGTCTCCATATGGGGTCAGGGGGTCTTGGCACATGTCTTGCCAAATAATACAGAAGCCCCGATTGCTTTCTTTTCCAGGACAATGACAAGTACTGAGAGAAATTACAGCCAGCTAGATAAAGAGGCTCTAGCTATAGTGGCTGGGGTTAAAAAGTTCCATAACTACCTTTTGGGCAGGAAATTTGAGTTAATTACTGACCACAAACCCTTGCTTGGCCTGCTAGCCCCTAACAAACCAACACCTCCGTTTATGTCTCCCAGGCTAATCAGATGGGCATTGTTTCTTTCAGGTTATCAGTATGAGCTTATTCATAAGGGAGGTAAAGCCATCAACCACGCAGATGGTCTCAGTAGGTGCCCCATGGCAGATATAGTTGAGGACCCAGCCCCATCTGCTGATGTTTTAATTATAGAGCTTGAGGATAACCCACTAACAACAGCAAAGGAGGTTGCTGATCACACTCAGCAAGATCAGATTTTACAAAAAGTGGTTAATTGTGTACTCAAGGGGTGGCATAACGACTCTGTAGAAGCAAACTTAATTGAGTTTAAAAACAAAAGAGTGGAACTGTCATATGCAAAGGGTTGTCTGTTGTGGGGTGATAGAGTAATCATTCCTGAAAGTTTAAGGACTAAAGTATTGACTATGTTACATGTGGGCCATCCTGGTATTGTCAGGATGAAGGGTTTAGCTAGGGGGCATTTGTGGTGGCCTGGTCTGGATACAGACATTGAAAGGTGGGTAGCCAAGTGTGACCCATGCCAAGAGTCATGACCAAATCCCCCCAAAACAGCTCCAGTAGAGTGGGAACAACCTGCAGGGCCTTGGTCCAGGGTCCACATTGATTTTGCAGGCCCAGTGGGGTCTCAATATTTCTTGATAGTGGTAGATGCATTTTCAAGGTGGGTTGAAATTATTGCAATGAATAATATAACCACTAGTGCTACAATTAAGGTTCTGCGTCGTTTGTTTGCCACCCATGGCTGTCCTGACATCTTAGTGTCAGACAATGGGCCCCAACTGACAGCCAGGCAATTTGAATTGTTCTTGGATAACTTGGGGGTCAGACATGCTCTCATCTCGCCTTACTCGCCATGGGCTAACGGGTTGGCAGAACGTTACGTTAGGGTGGCCAAAGAGGCATTGCGCAGGTCAGGCCCTGGGGATGTACAACAACATCTGGACCAATTTTTGTTAACACAACACATTACTCCTAACTCCCACACTCACAAAAGTCCTGCTGAAATCCTAATGGGTAGGAAACTTAGATCCCCACTGGATAGATTACACCCAAGGTATTGTACTAATAATCCTTTGCATGTAAATCCTGAAAGACATTTGTACTTGGGTCAAAGTATTTTTGCGAAAAATTTTGATGGGGGCTTAAATTGGATAAAGGGAATAATTGTACAGCAAACAGCTCCTAAAACTTATATTGTTAAATTGAATGATGGCCGAATGTGGAGGAGGCACATCGATCATTTACGAAGGCGCATTGAGGCCTCCCCTGTACAACCCGCTAATACAGACTCTTCCCCCTTACCAGACTTTAACGCGCAAACCGCTTTAATGGATATACAAATGGACTTACCAAGCCAGGAAAGGCCCTCCAGCGATGCCGAGCCATCTTCGTCCTCGGAGGTCGGTGTTGTGCCTGCCCACTCAACACAGCAGGCCGGAGCTCAGTCTCGGCCCCAGCCGCACTGTGGAGGTACAAGCGAACCGACCTCCACCATTGAAAGCGAGGACTCAAATGAGCTGCGCAGGTCAGAGAGAACCCTGCGAATGCCAAGCCGATTGGAAGACTTTGTCACATGGCTGGCTGATTGACTTGACTCTGACTAAGGAGGGAGGGGTGTTGAATCCTATGTAAATAGTTATGCCTATGTAAACGCTGTCTCCAGGCAAAAGCTGTGTAAAAATAGAAGTCGCGCCTGATTGGCTCAGACGCTGACAGTTCCCTTTTGGCGGGAGCCGCAAAAGTATAAAAGGGCGCCTGTTCTCTGTTAAAGTTCAGAAGCGTTCCAGCTGAATGTCACTTGTCTTAAAGAGCTGAATAAAGGAACCGTCTTGTTAGCCTCCTGTCTCTGGACTCTTCAAGGTCCACCTATTTTTAAATTGCAAAGAAAAAACTGAAATAGAGACATCCATTGATTTCTAGAGTCACCACATGTTCAGCCTTTTTCTCTTCCTATATTAAGATACAAAAATACTTGATTCCTGTCCCTCTAATTAATTTCCACTTGACTGTAGAGGCCCTGTCTTGGTCTTCAAAATGACCTACAAATAAAGTTAGCTGGGGGGATTTGAGTTTTAAAAATAGCTTCTGCAAGACAGTATAAATTTTACTTCATATGTATGTAGTATTTTGTTGTACCCTGTGAACTGTTATAATTCTGTTGTTAGTGTGCAGCATTAACTATCCCCATAGGGCTTCATTTCAGTGAAAGGGTGAGGTTTTTCCTACATAAGACTCTTATATAAAAGGGACTGTGAGCAACCTGTTTCGAGCAGAAGCACAGGGTGAGTTATGTACATCTCTAACAGTGGTGGGGTCTAAATAAGATTGCCACTTGTTCGCATGTACACTTGTATGCGCAGAAGCATCCCGGCTGGTGGGCAGAGCCTCTCGCCATGGCCGCTACCAGTTCTAAGAACCTATCTGAACCAGGAGCAACCCACTGCTGATCTCTAACACCTAGATTACTATTATTTAATTTTAGTTTGGTAAATTGTTTTAGGTTTCTTACAGGACTTGGGCTACCATTCAACTGGGCTTCCAGCCTTAATTTCTTTCAATTTCTAAAATTTATTTTATGATTTACTTAGTTTTGTTTGATACTGTGGGAAAATTGTCCTATGATGTGCCATTATATAAAACCCTTCTGGTGTTTGAACCCCTTAAAGCATAGTTATTATGGAAAGTTGACTTCAAAGTCCTCTTGATAATGCTAAGAAATGGTAGCCTCCACTTTGCATCACTCAAAGTAACAAAGGGACATGATGAGATCAGTTATACAATTTATTTTTCCTGATAATTGGGAAGGGATGAATCTCTGAAGCCTTAGGAAAGTAACTCCTGTAACTACTACATATTTTAATTATAGCCTTTCCTTTTTAAATTTTTTTTGAACATGCAGGTTAATTAGAAACAAAATCAGGAAAAAAGCAGCAACCTTTGACTAATCACATTTTCTGCAAATAAACAGTATTTAATTGTTCTTGGGCCAAGAGAATTCACCCTAACCCTGAGCACTTTTTTGCTTAAAATCACCAGAATATGAATTGTTAGAATAAGATGTAAAAATGAAATTTTGTAAGTGTAGAGATAAAAAGAAGCATTCTGGAGAGGATCATAAAGCTGATATTTGGAGCAAATGGATGTCAGCAAGATAAATAAACAAGACAAATGCAGTCAATAATTCTAGGATAATAGAACTAGCATGGCTTATATTAGCAGTATGAATGGGATTTTAATATATATTTTCTGTTTAGTCACTAAGTCATGTTTCAGTCTTTGCAGCCCTTTGGATGATAGCACATCATGTCTCCTGTCTTTCACCATCTCTCAGAGTCCACCCAATCTTGTGCCCACTGCATTAAGGACACTGTCTAACCATCTCATCCTCTACTGTCCTCTTGTCTTTTTGTTATTGATCTTTCCCAATGTCAGTATCTTTTCCAATGAATTAATGATAATAGATAATAATAAAAATGATTGCTACTATTATATCTTTAATGATATTGAAATTATTCTGATGAACAATCACTTTACAAATCTATGAGTGTCGCCCAGAAAGTAATGCACCACATTTTTTTTCTTCAACAATTATTTATTGGACACAATGAAATTTACACACAAGAAAGAATGATGTTTCTTCTACACTCCCTATTTTTCCATCTAATCTCCATCCCATTCCTACAGCAAGACACAAGGGCATATATATCCTGTCGGTACCACTCCTTGTTCTGGTCACGAAGCCATTTCTGCACTGCAAATTACCTCTAATTACCACTAGTGATGGGCAAACCCAATAGTGTTCAGGTTCAGCAAGTTCAGATGAACTTCACACAAAATTCGTCCAAACCCGAACCCGAACGGTTCGTGGTGCCAAAGCTCTGCCCCCGGAATCTCTTCATGGGAGGGATTCCCTAGCTCCTTCAAAAGGAGGTCTTTTCATGTAAATTTTTTTTTTTAAAAAGGACGCTGCAGCAGCACCGCAAGCAAAGGGAGGTCCCTTCAAGTGCAAATAAAAACTTTTATTTTTACATGAAAAGACCTCCCTTTGCTTGCAGCGTTGCTGCGGCGTTCTTTTTCGTAAAAAATTTTTTTTTACATGAAATGACCTCCCTTTGAAGGAGCTGGGGAATCCCTCCCACGAAGAGATTCTGGGGGTGGAGCTTTGACATCACGTACACCAGCAGAGTGATCACTTCCTGGATTCCATGATGTCAGAGCTCCGCCCCTGTAATCTCTTCGTGGGATTCCCCAGCTCCTTTTGTGCCTCCCTCCCAGCCTCCCGACCAGCTGACAGATCCCTGGTGTTTGCCTTCCTCCGCCACCATGGGTGCCGGGCTCCTCCTCCTCTTCCCAGCAGATGACAGCCGGGTGGTGGCTTTCGCGGTGTTTGGCACGAACACTGAATTAAATCACGAATTTTTTTTAAAATTCAGGTTCGGATCCGGCATATCAAACACCACAAAATTTGGTACGGACCCGAATTGTGCGGGTTCGGTTCGTCCAACACTAATTACCACTGCAAATTACCTCTAATGGCCTCACCCTCTGTGCCCAGCGACTAACCATACTTCTGTCGACTGCAGATTCTCCATAAACTATTCCCAACAGTTTCTTTCTCTGCAGTGAGAAAGTCAATGATGACATGCTGCTTGTAACATACTGTACATCACTTACAGATGCCATTTCAAGATACTGCTGCAGCTATACTATCTGTCTGAAGAAATGCAAAATTTACATGCACACTCCTGACAATTCCAATAATGCATATCTAAAGTTTTGCATCTATTCCATTACTGTAGGCTGAGAAAAAAAATGTGGTGCATTACTTTCTGGGCGACCCTTGTAGTTATCATGGATAAGGGAATTCCTCTCAAAATCTGTGATGCCACTTTTTCCCAATTTCCTCACCTGGGAAGAAATTTATATGAATAGCCTTTTCCTTTGGAAGTAACATTTTGGGAGATATGTGGCATAATAATATTTTTCATTTACAAATATTCAGGCTGAACATATCAGAGACAAGTTTCATAGCATTTCTGCAAAATAAAAATCTGTTAGTGTTAATCCAATTATCATTAAGGGACTTTGTGTGTGTAGCCACAAATCTTCTGAGCTCAATACTAACTTTCATTTCTCATTCTACTCTTGGAAAAGCTTATATAATACCCATCTTATAATATCTTCAGTTTTATTCCCTTGGGTTCCTTCCTTTCCTTGTTGCCTTGTTTTATCTTCTGGCCTCCAACTCATTAAGAATATTTTCAAGACACTACAATGTTGTACCATCTACAGCCAGACATTTTATCCCTCATGATTTTGTTGTTTTCTTCTCCAACTAACTGATAGAAAACTCTCTTTTTTTTCATGGCTGCTAATCACATTCCATACTCATTTAATATTTGTACTATTAGGTTTGATATTTCTTTCTTTGTTTGTTTCTTTCTTATAGAGGTCATCTGCACCTCTATAACTGTCTGGTTTGGTGCTGCAACCCAACAGGACCAACACAGACTTCAGAGGATAATCAGAACTGCAGAAAAAACAATCGCTGCCAACCTGCCTTCCATTGAGGACCTGTATACTGCACAGTCAAAAAGAGGGCGGGGAAAATATTTACTGACCCCTCACATTCTGGACACAAATTGTTTCAACTCCTACCCTCAAAACGTTGCTACAGAGCACTGCACACCAAGACAACTAGACACAAGAACAGTTTTTTTCCAAACGCCATCACTCTACTAAACAAATAATTCCCTCAACACTGTCAGACTTTCTACTAAATCTGCACTTCTATTCTACTAGTTTTTCTCATCATTCCTATCACCCATTTCCTCCCATGTTGACTGTATGACTGTAACTTGTTGCTTATATCCTAAGATTTTTATTAATATTGCTTCTTCATTGCTTATTTGACCCCTATGACAATCATTAAGTGTTGTACCACATGATTCTTGACAAATGTATATTTTATTTTATGTACGCTGAGAGCATATGCACCAAGACAAATTCCTTGTGTGTCCAATCACACTTGGCCACTTGGCCAATAAAAATTCTATTCTATTCTATTCTATTCTTTGTTTGTTTGTCAATTTGCAAACTTCTAAATTTTTCTTTTTTTTTTCAATATTTTTTTATTAATTTTCTTAAAATTGACACACAGACTTACAAACATTCAACATAAAGTGTGGGGATGTATCTTCCCCGCTTTTCTCAAAAGTATAAATGCAGATATAGAAAAAGGAATACATAGTTAAATACATAATTTGATACTACTAATACAAAAATATCTAATAAGGAAAAATTGATATTATAAAAAAGAAAAATAGTTGTAACTAATATAAAACCAAACAGTCTTATCAATTCTATGTATATAAACTAATTCTAGTATTGTTCTTAAACAGAAAAAGGAAAATTTAAACCAAAACATCTATATTTATTTTTAATTTTCTGTTATTTTTTTTTCTTATCTATCCATACGTAAACTTTGTTCCATGTTTCATAAAATTTCGTTTCTTCTTGATCGTTTGAGCGTCTTGTCATCATATCCATTTCCGCGCAATCTAATATTTTTGTAATAACTTTCTCTTCTTTGGGGATATTTTCCCCTTTCCAATTTTGTGCGTAAATAATCCTTGCCACTGTGAAAATATGTATAATTAAATACAAAACTTCTTTTTTGTAATTTTGGTTAGTAATTCCTAGTAAGCAGAACTCGGGGGTAATTTCTATGTTTTGCTTTACTATCTCTTTTGTCATTTTCTCTATCATTCTCCAGTACATTTTAGCTTTGTTACATGTCCACCATTGGTGGTAGTAGGATCCTATTTCTTTCTTACATTTCCAACACAAAGGTGATGTCTTGGGAAACATTTTTGCTATTCTACTTGGTGGGAGATGCCATCTATAGAACATTTTAATTTGATTTTCTTTTAAAGAAACTGATTTTGTCATTTTCCAGTTGTGCATCCAAACTTTCTCCCATGTGTCTATATCTATTTCTTTGCCTATATTTCTACACCACAGTATCATACTGTCTTTTAAAGTTAAATCAATATTCTTGTGAGCAATCAAGTATTTGTATATTTTCCCAATTACTCTGTTTTGATTTATAGTAATTAAGTCACTTAATAAATTTTTATTTTTATTAAATATGTAAAGTATGCTGTCTTTCTGGTATCTAGATCTAATCTGTGCATAGTGCCACCAATCAATTTGTATCCCTTCCTCTTGTAATTTAATTCTAGTTTTTAATTTCATTTGATCATCTAACAAGTCTTTATATCTTATTATTCTTGTATCCTTGATAGAATTTGGATGTATTATTGCATCTAATGGGGCAACCCAATCCGGAATTGTTATGTTTCTTTATATCTTTCCAAACATCAAATAAGTATTTTCTTAGTGTATGTCTTTTAAAATAAGAATGGTTTTTATCTTTATCATACCATACGAAGGCATGCCAGCCAAGCATAAGGTCATGTCCTTCTAATTTTAATGTTCTCTTATCCTCTAAGGTTATCCAATTTTTAATCCATGTTAAGGCGGCTGACTGATAATATAATTTCCAATTAGGGAGGGCAAAACCTCCCCTCCCTTTTATATCTTCTAACATATTTATCTTAATTCTTGCCTTTTTGCCTTGCCATAGAAATTTTCTAACCACATTTGTTAAATTTTTTAAAAAATTTGCCCCTGGATTTATTGGGATCACTTGAAATAAAAATAAAACCTTGGGTAAGATATTCATCTTAATTGTGGCAATTCTTCCCAGAAAAGATATTTTTAAGTTGTTCCATATTTCTAAATCTTTTTTAATTTCATTAATTAATTTTATATAATTATCATTTTTAATGTTATTGTTTTGGCTGTTAACCATATTCCCAAATACTTTACTTTTTTAACTATTTGTATTCCAGAGATACGTTCTAAATTGTTTTCTTGTACTTTATTCATGTTTTTTGTTATAAATTGTGTTTTATTTTTATTTATTTTCAGACCTGCTACCTTACCATATTGTTCTATTGTCTGGATTAGTCTTGGTGCTGTAACTATTGGATCTTCCATTATAAAGGTCAAATCATCTGCAAAAGCCTGGACTTTATATATCTCTTTTCTAACGGTTAACTTTTTTATCTTTGGATCTGCTCTTATTTTTATTAATAGTGTTTCTAAAGTCATAATGAACAGGAGGGGTGAAATAGGACATCCTTGTCGAACTCCTTTATTTATTTTAAATGCTTCCAATTGCTCATTGTTTAATATAATTTTTGTTGTTTGTTCTGAATAAATAGCATCTATTAAATTGACAAATTTAGGGCCAAATCTCATTTTATTTAGTTGCATTTTTATAAATATCCAATTAACATTGTCAAAGGCTTTTTGAGCATCTAAAAACATTAATGATAATGTTTTATCTGGATGTTGCTCATAATATTCTAATACATTAATAATTGTTCTAAGGTTATTTTTAATCTGTCTGCCTGGCAGGAAACCATTCTGGTCTGAATGAATTTTACTATTTATAACTGTTTTCAACCTATCTGCGTATATTGAAATAAATATTTTATAATCGACGTTTAATAATGATATTGGTCTATAGTTTTTAATTTTTTCCATTGCTGTATCCGGTTTGTGAATTAAAGTTATCAAAGATTCAGACCATGATTTAGGAATTTTGCCATCTAACCTGCATTCATTAAAGATTTGCAGCATATTATTTCTTAATGTTTCATTTTCTATTTTATACCACTCTGCTGGAATGGCGTCTGGTCCTGTGGCTTTATTATTTTTTTGCTTCTTAATAGTTATAAGGAGTTCTTCCAGTGTTATGGGACTCTCCATCCTCTCCTGTTGTTCTTCTGTTAACTGGGGTAATTCCGAACTTTCTAAATATTTAAATACTTCATCTTCCTCTATATTATCATTTTTATACAATTCTTTAAAAAAAATTGTACTATATTTGCTTTTCCTTCTGTCTCATATTTTATTGTTCCATCTTTATCTTCTAATTGTTTAATTAATTTAGATTGTCTCTGTTTTCTCAGTTTATATGCTAACCATCTACCTGGTTTATTGGCATGTTCAAAATATTGTTGCTTAGCTCTTTTTATTTTTTCCAGCATTTGATTCTGTTCTTCCAATCTAATTTTATGTTTAATTAAATTTAATTTTTTCCCCAAATCCTTATTTTTCATGTTTTGTTGTGATATAAATTCTAGTTGTTTTAATTCATTCGTTAATTGTTCATATTTTCTTTTCTTTTCTTTGTTGTATTTTGCTGTGTAAGATATTGTTAATCCTCTTATGTACGCTTTAGTTGCGTCCCATAAGTTTTGGGGAGTAGTATCTGTATTTTTATTAATTTCAAAGAATGTTTTTAATTCCTTCTCAATCCATTCTTTGTATTCTTTTTCTTTCAGAATGTTTCTATTCATTTGCCAATTGTAATGCTTTTTACTATTTCTCATATAGACTATAACTGGGTTATGATCCGCCCATGTGTTAACATCTATTTCCACCTCTTGTATATATTCTGCTGTTATTTTAGGAGCCCAAACCATATCTATTCTAGTCCAAATTTTGTGGGGGTTTGAATAGAAAGTATATTGCCTTTTTTGAGGGTGTCTTTCCCTCCAAATATCATTCAATAGTAATTCTGCTTTCATTTTCTGAAAAGTGGAGGGTAATAAATTCTTTTTTTTCTTTTTACTATTTTTTTCTCCCCCGAGTGATCTAATTGTCTATTTGTTATTGCATTAAAATCTCCAATAATTAACATATTTTCCAAATTTAACTCTATAATTTTTTGATGTAGTTTTTTATAGAACGTAATTTGATCGTCATTTGGGGCATATATAGAAACAATAGCAAGAGGTCTGGGTTCAATATTAACTTGGACAATCAAAATTCTACCTTCATTATCACTAAATAATTGTTTGGAATTTATAGAACTCTCAACGTACATTGCTACTCCTCTTTTCCTTTGATCTGCTAATGCAGCATACATGTTTCCAATTTTAGTATTTAGCAATAAATTGTGATTGCTTTTTTTTATATGTACTTCTTGGAGTATAACAATTTGAGCCTTTTGGTTCTTAATTTTAGAAAATATTTGTTTTCTTTTTTTTGGGTTCATTTAGTCCATTAACATTTACTGAGAAAATTTTTAAGTCTCTCGATGTGGTCATTTATTGTACTTTTTGGTTTCCCGCTGGGGTTGCTTTCTTCTGGCCCCGTGGTCCTGCTCCTCCACTTGTGCAGATGTCCCCATGGCTTCTGCTTGCATTACTTCCAGTTCTCTTGTTAACTGTTCCATTTCGCTTATTCCACTATTTTCATAAAAGTCTCTTGCTTGATCCAAATTCTCCAGCTTATATCTTGTGGATTTCCATGTGAGTGACAGTCCTTGTGGAATAAGCCAGCGAAAAGTTATGTTCTCTTTGATCAAGATTTTGGTCCAAAATTGGTAATCTCTTCTATTCTCTCTGACACTTCTTGGAATTTGTTTTAGTATTTTTATTTCTTTACCTTTGTGTTGTAGTTGACCAGTTCTTGACCAGTGCAGTATGTCATCTCTCAAGGTTTTTCTTACAAATTTGATGTGAATCTCACGTGGAAGGTTGAAACGATGTATGTAGCTATTCGAAATTCTGTAAACTTCATCGATTTCTTTTATTATTTCTAGTGGGTCTATCTTGAAGATTTTCCCAATAATTTCAGCCATAGTGGCCTTTAAATCTTCATCTTTCTCTTCTATTATATTTTGAAATCGTAGCCCATATGACGCACGTTGCATTTCCAGATGTGTAATTAATTCATCATATCTTCTGTAGCGTGAATCCGCTCTGTCCTCAAGGTAGTCAATTCTTTTCTCCATTTTCTCCATCTTTTCTTCAGCTGCTTTCATTCGATCTTCACTGTCTTTCAAAGTTTGTTTAATCTCCTTCATCTGGTCTTTCATCTCTCCTGTATCTACTTTCATTTCAACCATCTCTGCTTTTATTTCATCTCTCTGCTGGGTTGCATCGCGTTGAGATTGAAGCATAAAGTCATTTAATGCAGTTAGTGTCTCTTGGATTGAGGCAAGTGAAGGTTGTTGTGGTTTCTCTTTCTCCTTCTCCTTGGTAAACATGGTTACTGATAAAGCCGGCTGTGCGGGGGAGGGATGAGGCGAGCCTTGGGGGGACGATGCAGCAGATGTTTGCTTCTTAATTGTTTTGGTATAGGTAGAAGTACTTGACATTTTGAAATTTAAAGTTAGTATTATTTTAAGTTAGCAGTATATAAAGAATCACTATTAATTCCAAACCTACACAATTAATTACCCTATGCAGACCACAGTAAAAATTCAAATGCACACTAAAATTTGAAATATAGTTCAAGTACAAATACAATTAGAATTCAATATTCAAAATATGACTTGTTAAATCTTATTGCTCTAAATCCAAAATTATATCAAAAAGAAAAAAAAATGATTTGGCACAGCAGGAAAGGGGAAAACCAAAGGAGAAGGAAGGAAGAAGACAATAGAAAAGAAAAAAATAAAGAATAAAAGAAGGAGGGCAATCTAGAAGAGAAGAAAAAATATAATTCAGTTAAGGAGGAGCAGGAAACCAAGGATTGTTAACAATGCATATACAAAACCCAGATGATTATAATATAATATAAGTTTAAAATTCAAAACTTAAAATTGTAAGAAGGAAGAAGCAAAAATCAATTATTTATGTTCCTCTTATAATAAAATAAAATAATTTTGTTGATTGAAGATCTAATCTGTTTTAGAAGACACTTTTAGGTTAAAAGAAGGTCCCGTTGATTTAAAGAGTAAAAGCAGTAAAGTTTAATCTTCTCAAAATTTATAGAATCTCAGTTTTCCAAACGATTGCAATTTAATTATCCAATGTTGGAATGAAGTCGATCCGTCTCTCGCAGCCTAGAGGAAAATATAAAGCCTCTCCGCTACGAATCCGACAGAACAGCCGTTAATCCAAACGAAATGATCCAACGAAGTAATCCAAATAGGGTCAATCAAATAATCCAAATGTAGAAAAATCCAAAATAGAAGAAAAGTATTTTTTATATATTTATTCAAGTTTTATGTCTAGATGGTCTTAATCCTTCCGCTAGAAAAATCCGAGCCCGGACTTCATTTTCTAGTATTTTTTTCTAACCAGTTGCTTCAAAAAAGGAGAAGAATATTCAGCCAAATAATGTCATTTTATATATGTTAAAGCTTTTAGTGTCTCATTTTGAAATCCTTTAAATTCCCCTTGTTTTCAAACGTTTGACAGTTCAAGTCCAAATTCAAGACAATAAGTGAAAGTAGTAAAAGTAAGTTCCGGCTGTTGTTTTGCGCCTGGATACAATGTTTTTAGACAACTTTCTCTTTCACCTTCTTTTAAAACTTTTTTATTCTCCACTTTCTTTTACTCAGATCTTCTTATTTAACATGAAACGTAGAAAAAAAATCTTTTTACCTTGGTTATGCTTTCTTTAGTGTATTCCTTTTTCAATAAAAGTAGCTTTAATCTCTGCTTTCACTTTTCTGATTCTCTCTTGCTTCCTGCTGGTTTGGTGGGATCGCAATGGCCGTGTCCTCTTGCGAGAGGACCGGTGCTCCCTGTTCCAGAGCTGCAGGACAGACCCCCTGCCTCCGGAGCCTCGGAGACGGCCCCTTGGACAGAGGGAAATCCCCTGTTCTAGGATCAAGCCATCCGGACTCGATCCGATCGCGTTGGGGCGACCTCTGGAAGGGTGGAAGGAGTCTCAAGGCAGAGCCCTGCCAAGAGACTCCGCTGCGGTCCTCGACGAAACCGGAAGTCTCAAACTTCTAAATTTTTCTACGTGTAATGATATTGCCCTCTCATTTCTGAGCACTGACTCCTTCACCACTTTTGTCTCTAACACCAACTTGTCAGAACTCTGGTGATATTTCCAAATTAGTAGGAGTGACATGCACAAAAGAAAAGCAATTATATTGGAAATTCAGAATCTGGGATAAAGTTAGCTGGAGGGATAGGAGAGGATTTTTAATGCCTATAAACTAAAAATGCTATGAAACAAACAAACAGAACAAAGTAATTGCCAAAAGAATTTATAATGAAACTCTTTGCTTCTCTTATTACCTATTTGGTTTCAGAAGCTCCCCTCGTTTAATCAGTTGACATATTTGTCTGCATATTTTTGTTGTTGTTGTTTTCAGGCAAAGCTTGAAAGCATCCAAGAAGTCACCCTTTCCTTTCGGGATCATTAAAAACCACTTAGAAAGACGTTTGCCTAAGACCATTGTATGCTAATTGGTTCAAAAACATGGAATAAAATTAGGTGTATATTTCATGACTAACTGTATGGATGTAGCTAATTGGCTGTTGCAAATTAGATAAGGATGTTGACATTCCTACAATTATTCTTGTATTTGAAAATAAATTAATGAATATTTTCTATATACATGCATATGCAAATTCAAATGTGTATGTGTGCACATGTGATGCATCAGAAAAAAGTTATCATCTGTAGTCAATAAAATAAAAATAGACTAGAATATAATTAACTTAAATTATCATGAAAATGGAAAATAATAAGAGTATACAGTAAATGTTAGTTTATGTATTATGTTAATTAAATACCACAATTGAACAACTCTCATTGCCTTGCAGTAATATATAACATGTTAAAATATGTATAATATAATATTAATGGTAAAAATTTAAAATATGCATATACGAAATGTTCAAAAAATTACAATAATTTAAAAACTAATAAATATATACATGGAAATAATCAAATCTTCTCTGTAGCAATTTATAAATTGTTAATTAAAAGTGGGATAATTTGAGCAGAAGTCTGTATCTCCTTATGTAACTATCAAATCTGAAGGGCGGATATCATTACCATATTTTTCGGAATATAAGATGCACCAGAGTATAGGACACATCTTAGTTTTGGTGGAGGAAAAAAAGGAAAAAGACCTCTGCCTTTCAGCAATTTGCCAAACAGCAAACAGCACAGATGATATATACTCCAAACATGATTAAGTCAGGGTTTAATTTAGTAGCCTTATCTTAATATTAAAACAGGACATTGTTACAGTTCAGCTTATACTTTTACAGATCTTTAAAATTGATGTGGCTTTCTGGAAGTATTCTCTGCTATTTAATAGAAGATACGGAGTCTACGGAGAGGGGCGGCATACAAATCTAATAACTAACTAACTAACTAAATAAATAAATAGATAAATAAATACAAAAGCACTAGGCCTCTTCAGACCAAGCATTTATTTTAAAAAGCTTCTTCATTTTGTTTAGTTGTCTAGAACAATAATAAAGCAGTTTTTTAAAAAATAAGTCTAATAATTTGAACATTCTATAGGCATTTATAGTTATTAACTTACCTCCTTGTAGCAAAAAACAAACAGGCAGTTTCAGCACAGATTGATTAGCACAAGAAAACAAAATTTTGTCTTTGTCTCTCCCTTCAACAATTTGTCTCCTTGCAGCTTTAGTTTTACTTTCATTTTAGTGCATGGCCAGCAACTTGCCAGCAACTTCAATCAATCAGCTGAGTGTTGGGAGGCAGATAATAAGTGGCTTGTTCTAACCAGGCTTTCCTGCTGTTTGCTGCAACATGGTAAATTGCTGGCAGGCAGGGACCAAAGAGTGGATGGGGTGGTGGTGGCTACATTTGGTGTATAAGGCGCATTCAAGTTTTCACCCTCTTTTGGGGGGGGGGTGTAAAAAGGTGCAGTTTATACTCCGAAAAATACTGTGTATATACAAGGACATGCCTGAATGTCAAAAATGATTCATTAAATATATAGAAAAAAGAAAAATAATAAGAATAGAAATAATTAGGTTTATCTATTCCATAACTGAAGAGTAACAAATTAACTCCCCAACTGATCACAGAAAGATAGGACTGAAACATATAACTGGTATTTTGTTAATGAATATTTTTGTGGTGATGACAGTGATCAGTTATTAGGAACAGCACTTTAGCATTCTTATTTTTTTTTAATAAACTTTATTGATTTTCTTAAAATTGACAAACATACAAACACACATTTAACATAAAATTGGAGTTGCAGATACCCCGCTTGTTCGAGAAGTCAAATTGCATTACAGAAAAAAGAATACATTATTAATATGTTAAGTCAACCTATTACTTTAAAGTGAAAAGAAGAGATTTTATGTTACCTTATTATGAAAAAAAACACATAAACTTCATATCTAAGCAAAGTACAAACATAAAAATTAAATCCTAACCATACTACTATTGTGCATTTTTAATTCTTCTTTTTGTCTATCCATGTATACACTTTATTCCAAATCACATAAAATTCAGATTCTTCTTGGTTATTTAACCGTCTTGTCATCATATCCATTTCAGGCAGTCTAATATTTTCTTAATAACCTCCTCCTCTTTGGGAATATCTTCCCCCTTCCAATTTTGCGCATATACTATCCTGGTCGCTGTCGTTATATGAATAACTAGATGTAAAATATCTTTCTTATATTTCTGTTTGTTTATACCTAGTAAGTAAAATTCCAGAGTTTTTTCTATCTCTTGCTTTATTATTTCTTTTATTATTCTTTCTATCATTTTCCAATATGTCTTAACTTTGCTACAGCTCCACCATTGATGATAATATGAACCTATTTCTTTTTTACACTTCCAGCAAAATGGGGACATATTAGGGAACATTTTTGCAATTCTACTTGGTGAAAGATGCCACCTATAAAACATCTTAATTTGATTTTCCTTTAGCGATACCGACTTTGTCATTTTCCAATTAAAAGTCCAGACTCTTTCCCATGTGTCTACAATTTCTCTGCCAATATTTCTACACCAACTTATCATATTGTCCTTTAAAGTTAAGTCTATATTTTTATGACCGATCATATATTTATATGCTTTCCCAATTAGTTTAGTCTGGTTTGTAATTAATAAATTACTTAAATAATTTTTACTCTTATTAAAGACATAAACCTTACTGTCCTTCTGAAATTTAGTCTGAATTTGAATAAATTGCCACCAATCCATTTTAATTCCTTCTTCCTGTAGTAATTTTCTTATTTTTTTCTGGAAGATATTTCTTGAGCCAAAATACCCTGGCAACAACACCAGAAAAATGCAAGACTTCATTACTATGCTGTGAGAGGATGCATTCACGTTGATAATGGCAGTTTGAAGTACAGAGGCCTACAGTGCTAGGCAGATAGCCAATATAATTTGGCTCAAGAAGGCCTCTTTAGCCCCTGATTGGAAAAGTCAGAAGAGGCCCTTCTACATATGCAGAGCGAATGGGGGAGCCTCTTCTACCTGCAAATCCTATGGAGAGGCCTTAGTAGCTAGATGAAGTGGAACAAAAAGGTTGTTTTCATTTTAGAAATAGGGGATGAAGTGGAGAAGGGGATGTGCTGTATGAACAGTGCTTTGCTTGAAATATCACTTTTCATATTAAGTGAAAATCACTTTCAAGCCTTGTATAGTCCTAATAACTATGCATGAATTGAAAAAGTGTGTGTGTTAACGTGTGTATGTGTACCAGTTTTAATTTAAAATGTTCAATGTGACATGCATCCATGACTGCCCCTTTCATCAGTACAAGAGAAGATGACTTCATAGTTCCTGGGGAATTTCATCCTATGTCATCTCAGTTCATAAGATACCTACCTAACACTGCAAAATATTGACTAGTTGCATCATTGGTCCAACCCGGAAGAGGTGCACTTTTATTCTTTGGTTTTTCTATTTTAATCCAACAGTTCAAACAACATACTATACTGATTGCAGATCTTGTTATTTCTCAGTTAGGAATCATGAAAATGCAATGAAAAATAATACAATGTGAATTGTATTGTTTTATGTATTATGTATTGTATAATATATAATATTGTATTAAGCAATAATATATATAAAACATAATACATCATGTATTATGAATTGTATTATTTTATATATCATGTTGAACCTGTTTTGAGTTCAACAATTTTGAGATAATTCTGCAATTATATTTAGATAATTATAAATATAATTATGGCTATTTGATAGGGAATTATATAGAAGGCGGAATTATTTAGTTCCCATGCAATTTAATCTTTATTTAAACTTCATAGTAGCACAGTATCTGATCTTCCTACTCCACCCTAGATTGCAGAGGTCACTATTACAGTTCTACATGCTAATGATTTGGCTAGTCTTTAACAATCAAAGATTTGGTTTTCAATAGAGAAAACCAAGATGATGCTTTTTCCAGAACTTCTCAAATTTTGAATGGGTGATCAAGTTGAAAGAATATTTGAAGGTAATGCTTCAGGCCACAGGTGCCTGAAATATTGATAATCTTGCTTCATAAACCCGGAGGAAGCATTACAAAGTTTATTCTGGCAAAGGTAGGGACAATACTTTATAGTACTCATTATATATCACTTAAGATTTTCAAACATGTTTCCAAATGCCTAGACACATATTTAATGTCATTGTGAGAATGGAACCAGGACACAAAAAGGGAAAGGAGTGGTGTGATTATTATTTAATGACCTATTGGCTTAAATTCTACTTTTCCTCATTGAGACTGAAGTCATTAATCTTGGCAGACCAATTTCAATCTTTATGATTTTGGTGGGGAACCTTACCCATTATCTTTTGTCACTTGAGCAACTATTCCATTTGGAATATATCCAAGCAAAAAGAATAAGTAGCAAAACTGTCCTCCATACTGAACTTCAGAATAAGGTTAACCATACTTCAGCTGATATTACAAGTTACATAATTTACTCTAAATGGGTAAACAAGAAGATATTTAATTACCCTGATCTCACCTGTCAATAAAGGTATTTTTGTTTAACTAGATTCAATGTTTTATCCTCCTGAGTTCTTAAAGTGAGAATTGCTCAAATCTTTTTACTAAGGCAAAAGCTTGTGCCACAGACATTACCACACAGATTCTTTTTTGCAGAGTCTTTACTATCAGGTCATTCAATAAACCCTTAATATCTCTTAACTGACTTGTCTCTGTTGGTTTTCTTTTCTGAGACAAAACCTTTACTATGTGTAACATTGCCAGATTTTACATTGCAGCAATTAAAATTTTGAAAGTCATGGATATGGGGAAAACACACTGAAGGTTATTTCCTTTTAACTGTTGACACGGTTTTATACACATACATTTTAAAGCTGAAGTCTAATTTCTCTTAATTTATTTACAGCTTATTTTTTTATTCACCAGTCTAATCTCATTAATTTTAGGGAAGTTAAGTTGCTTTTTAAAAAATCTGTTGGGAGATTCTTCCTTTATAATTGTTTCCTAAGCACATAAATTTTTTATTAGGACTTTAATTTAGTTTTGAACAATTAAGCAAATTTAACTTTTATTGCTATTTTAGTATTCTTATCTGAATATTTTTATTCTCATAATGTTTGTATAATTATACCTTTGATTCCATTTATGCATATACAGTAGCCCTCTTTCATAATTTATAATCTTTTCTGCATTTTTTCATAAGTTTTTCTATATTTCTCTTGCATATTAGATTTTTGTTAACTAATTACTAATATTAAATTTGCAATTTGCAATTATTTTCCACCATAATTTGCAAATTATGGTGGAAAATAAGTACACAAAGTTGATTCAATGACATCTTCCATAGACCTGGAAGGGAATATCTCCAGTACCTGAGGGACATAAAGAATGTGGTAAAAATAATTAGAAGTTTTAAAATGCCTGCTCCAAAAGTCAATCTTACAGTGGTGAGAAATTTACTTTGTGTCTTCCTCTAAGTTTAGTTCCAAACAACCATATTTTTCAGAGTATAAAATGCTCCAGACTATAAGATTCACCTATCTTTTTGGGGGAAAGAAAACAAGAAAAAAATCTTCCTCTGCCTCCCAGCAATATGCTTCCTTGCAGAAAACAGAAATAGACTGTTTCAGCTTCAGCACAGCTTGATTAGCACAAGAAAAAAAGCCTGCCTCTGCCTCTCAGTAATATGCTTCCTTGCAGCAAACAGAAAACAGCCTGTTTCAGTTTCACTTTCAGCTTCAGCACAGCTTAATTAGCACAAGGGGGAGAGAACTGCTTCTGTCTCCCAGCAATTTGCCTCCTTGTAGTAAACGGGCCATTTCCGTTTCAGCACAGCCTGATTAGCAGAAGAAAAAAAATCCTACTCTGCATCCCAGAAATTTGCCTCCTTAGAGCAAACAGCTTCAGCACAGCCTGATTAGCACAAGTAACTAATTGTCGGTTAGATCAGCCTCCCAATGATTGGCCTCCCGATGACCTGTTTCAGGCTGCAAGGAATGTCATAGCCAATTGCTGCCTCTGTGCGCCTCATTTTCAGCAGGTGGGTTACATACACCCAAATTTTCATCCTCTTTTGGGGGGAAGCGCATCTTATACTCTGAAAAATATGGTATCCTTTTTGATCTTTTGTGAGGTCCCTTCAGATAATGGTGTTATCATTGTTTGAACAGAGAATTCACAACAGGCCAAGTCTGAAGTTATGCTGTTTGATAAGGATTAAATGGGCCAAAGATCTGTCTCCCAAAATTATTTTTACCAGTATGTTAATTGGAAAATCTTCAGGAAAATTCTGTAGATTTGCAACCTCCCTTTAGCCTTAAGGTTGCATTTCAAGTGCAATTAAAGAAACAAAGCAGTCTTACTAAAAACATGGACTGAATTCCTCCAAATGTCTTCTAGGTATAATATTAGCTTCATCACTTTGTCCCTCAAAGGCAACTGTAATGGGAATGTAATTGTTTCCATGCTGGTTAGAAAATCTAATTATTGTATGATGAGTATTTTGTTCATCAGATGAAATAGTTTTCTTTTGTTTTTTCCAAGTATTAAAGGATTGAAAAACAATTCCTAAGTATAAGGACCTTTAAATTTGCTCAACCTGATTGCTGTTGATTTTCCATTTGGGAAGACATTAGCCCATCATTTTGTGAAAACAAGGATTTTCGTTGCACTTCTTTTCACTACATTTTACTGCAATTAATTTCTAATTTTTCTTCCCTGTAATAAGTATATAACATTTGTAAACTCCATGCAAAGCAAATAAATACGGGCTTATTTTCTATAACTGGAAAATAAAAATGTTTCTTTATTAAAGCAATATGTGCTGAAGGGATCCCATACAATATGGTGTTTCACTCTAGATATTTGGATGTATAGATACATTTAATCCTTCCACTAAGTTTTATAAATGAAAAATAATATTTATATAATGAATGCCATGATAGGAAAGAACACTTTATGTGTCAACCACACAGCTCCTTTTACAAATGATGGAATATAAATGTGTTATATTTTTTAAAGAATCTCCTTGATCAGAGAAGCAGCTATATTTGTGTAGTACAGTGATCCCCCGGGTATTGCGCTCCCGATGATTGCGAAACGGCTAATTTGCAATTTTTGAACCCGGAAGTAAAAACACCATCTACGCATGCGCGCCCTTTTTTTCTATGGGCACGCATGCGTAGATGGCGCCGGGCAGATCAGCTGCTGGGTGGCTTCCCTAGGTCTTCCCCCTCTTGGCGGGCATCAGCGAGGAGTTTCCCCACCGCCCACGCAAACTCCTCGCTGCTGCCGCTTCGCTCGGGTCGCTTCCCAGCTGAGTACTCAGCTGGGAAGTGGCCCGAGCGAATGGCTTGTCCGCAGCCTGCCTGCCCGCGCGCCCACGGCTCGCCCGCCCTTCTCCCGCCCATGCCGTTCGCTCGGGCCGCTTCCCAGCTGAGTACTCAGCTGGGAAGCGGCCCGAGCAAACGGCTTGTCCGCAGCCTGCCCACGCCGTTCGCTCCCCCTCTTGCTGGCGGGAGGGCGAGAAGCCCTCCCTAGCACCCGCTCGCCCGCCCTTCGCTGCTCGCCCGCCCTTCGCCCAGCCACCCGCCGTTCGCTCGCTGCTCGCCCGGCCACCCGGGTTCGGGGGGGTGCTGGCAAGCCGCCCATGCCGGCGGCGACATTTTAAAACAGCCGCGCGGCTTTCCAATGAGTCCCGAAGACAAACGCGGAAGTTTGACGTTTGTCTTCGGGACTCATTGGAAAGCCGTGCGGCTGTTTTAAAACGTCGCCGCCGGCATGGGCGGCTTCCTAGCAGTCCCCCAAACCCGGGTTGGGGGTCCGGGGGGGGGGTGCTGGCAAGCCGCCCATGCCGGCGGCAACGTTTTAAAACAGGAACCCCAATCTTCGGCTCCTCGCTAGCGTTGCGGGAGTAAAAACACCATCTGTGCATGCGCAGATGGTGTTTTTACTTCCGCAGCGCTACTTCGCGAAAACCCGATCATTGCTAGGGGTCCTGGAACGGAACTCTCGCAATGATCGGGGGATCACTGTATAGTGTAGTAAATGAATAGCAAGGATTGCTTTCTTGTTTTCATTTGTCCACAATGTAAATGCAACATTTGGAACCTACCATATTTTTCAGTGTATAAGACGCACCTTTTTACTTTAAAAAAGTGCCTCAAAAACTGGGTGCGTCTTATACATTGAATGCTGCATGTGGGGGGGAGTTGGGCAGCGGTCGGCAGCAGCAGCTTTGGCAGTTGTCCTCGAGGCTGCCCAGCAGCCCTTGGCTGCTTCCCTCCCTGCAGGAGACTGGCAGGCGTTGCCTGAAGAGCCCTCCCAGCAGGCGGAAAAGTGGCTCGGGTGAGCTGCTATGGCAGGAGCTGGGCAGGGGCTGCCTTTCTCTAGCTGAGGCAGCTTCATTTGGAGCACCGTTTGCCAACCACCATGGCCATCCTACTGCTGGCCGCGCGTACCAGCCCTGGTTGCAAAGAGGGATGGTGGAACTCCTTCTGTCCTTTGCTTCAGTGTCAGGAAGAAGACAAGCTGTGTCTACGCTAATTTCCAAGCCTCCTGGATGACTGATTCTCTGTCTGGGAGCCCCATCTCCACCCCCCACTCTGTGCACCCCCGTTTCATCCTACGCTCCAAAAGCCCTTTTCTCCCCTTTTAAGACCAGCACTCTTCTCTCGGGGTGGGGAGAACAGAGCCCCAAGCACTGCCTTCAAGCTCCATGCAATGCAGCCACAGGCGCTTCTGGCAATCTTCAGCCAGGCGAAAGATGCGACGGTGGAGGAGTTAGTTTCAGTTTCATATTTATGAATACAAATCATTCATGCCAGAAGTGGTTTCCTCTGGTTCAGACTGGTTCACATGAACTGGTAGTGACCTGTTGGTAATATTATGATAAAATTGTGGAACCAGTTTAGTCGGTGCCAATCAGTGGCTGCTACCATCTTTCTTTTATTTTTTTTCAAAAAATTATTATTACTATTAAATTATTTTATTTTTCTTCTGAGCATGTGGAGAAACAGAATTTCCAGTACTGTGCATGCGGTTGCCATCTGGTTTTTGGCTTTTTTGGGGGGGATATTTTTCAGCTTTTTTGGCACTGTGCATGTGCATGCTCTCGCGTCATGACCATGTGGCTTGAGAGGAAGCGAACCAGTAGCAAGGTAAGTTAGAACCCACCCCTATACACACATGTGATGTATTTAAGGAATGCAATATTTACTACGTTGTTTTAGCTATTTTGTAACAGCCACCATTTTATTGTTTGCCAAGCTGTCCAGAGCAATTCATGGATGGGATCCTGGGAATAACTAATGAATTTTCAATAAATTTCTCAAACACCAGATATGAAGTTATTTGATTTATCTTCAGCATGGAAAGATGGATGCACAGTAAAGTCCATCTAGCATTTACCTCCCTCAAGGTGGAGATAGGTATATTTTAAAAGCATATGCTTAATGTTAAAATATAGTCTTTTAAAAATCTTCCAGCTTGTTTAAAGTTTTGAAAGCTTGGGGCACATTCAACAGTGCCAGATGCTTTCAGAGACAATTCTTCTTATCCACCACTTCCCTATGTGATGAAGTGCCATTTTGTGATTATAAAATCCTTTCCAGAGATACAATAAAAATGTTTCTTTTTGTGCAAAATGTCCAGCGCTACTATAAACACCCCAGGCTTTTAAAAATACAAACAAGCTGGTGGTGGTTGGAGAAACCTCATGCATTTTAATAGTAAAAACAATCTTCTGTCTATTCTATTCTATCCTGTCTGAATAGAATTCAGTCTGACAAAATAAGCAATAGAATGAAGTATATTTCCAATCTGTTTCACTCTTTATGTAAATGAAATGCATAGACTTCTTTTTTTATGTCTACCCTTTGTCCTGGTAACTAATAACTTTTTTAGACTAAACATGTCTGGTTCTTTTAACAAATCCCTCTATATATCTATCATTTTAGCTGTTCCATCTTGAACCATAGCCAGTTTATTGGTTAGGTTAAAGTAATAAAATTCAATGGCAGTCTGCCAGATGCCATAAATGTACTTTAAAGGAGAAAAAAAAACCAGCTAGTCCATGAAAATAAACTACAATAGCTTACTACGTAAGTAATCCTTTACACATGGAATTACGAACAAAAGCAAAAATAAAAGTTTTTCAGAGATGGAAAAGAAATCCTTTTTGTTTCTCTACCCTATTTCCTCCTCTCTTTTTTTTCTAATACAATTATACATTGCCTAATATGCAAAAGATAATTTAAAAAAATAATAAGACCCTAGAACATTTAATTCTGGAAATCTTTCAAATGAGTTCTTAAAAATGTATTATTTGTTCCGTATGCAATAATGTTATTTAACTTTTAATATTCATTTGACAGATTTTACTTTCTTGCAGAAATTTCATTACTGAAACTAGGTAACAGCATCAGACTAGCACTGATGATGTTACCTAGTTTGGGTAATAAAATGACTGCAAGAAAACAATTAAGCTCAGAGACAAAGACTCTCATTTCAATCCTGAGCCACAAATATTTTCCTTTATTAGTAACATTCATTTCCTGGGTCTTTTGATCAGCCACATAAATACTGGGATGGAAAGTACCTGTTGCACATATACTTGAGATTCTCAAAGAGTGTATAAGGAATATTTGTATATTTGTGCTAAACAGGCCATTTGTGATCCTTGAGGTATAGTTTCCAAAATATTTCAGACATAAACAGAGAAGTAGAATGAACATGGGAAGGCAAAAATATCAGTGGGATTATGATTAATTTCCAATTTCCTGTCGGCTTCACCATTGAATTGTGAAAAGCTCCCAGTGAACATTGGAAGACTTTCTTCCTTCTTTCCTCCTTTTCTCCCTCCTCTCTTCTTTCTCCTTATTTACTCTTCCTTCCAGTCTTCCTTCCTTCCTTGTACTCCCACAGATTTGAAAAAAGCTGACAGAAAATGTTGAAAATGAGGATCACCTGACTGCAGCTGATTGTGGCTGCAGTAAAACAACAGTAGCCCAGCAGTTACAACTTTGCCAAATTTTATTCCCTTAGGAGTCCCAGAATTCTTCAACGTAAGCCATCTGAGATTTTATTTATTTTTATTTTTATTTATTTGTTTTGCCCAATACACAATAATACACAATGAGGGTTATAGAGGATATAATCAGGTAGAATGTATTCAAGGGGGAATAGAGAAGAAAATAAAGAAGTGAAATACTGTATAACTATGAGGGAATAGCAGAAAAAGATATAGGTATAGAAAAGAAGATATAGGAGATATAGGAGAGACAATAGGACAGCGGATGGTAGGCACTCTGGTGCACTTATGTATGCCCCTTACTGACCGCTTAGGAACTTAGTGAGGTCAACCGTGGATAGTCTAAGGATAAAGTGTTGGGGGTTAGGGGGTGATACTACAGAGTCCGGTAGTGAATTCCACGCCTCGACAACTGGATTACTAAAGTTTTATTTTTTACAGTCAAGTTTGGAGCAGTTAATATTAAGCTTGTATCTGTTGTGGGCTCTTGTGTTGTTGTGGTTGAAGCTGAAGTAGTCCTTGATAGGCAGGACATTTCAGCATATGATTTTGAAGGCAATACTTAGATTATGTTTGAGGTATCTTAGTTCTAAGTTTTCCAGGCCCAGGATTGTAAGTCTAGTTTCGTAGGGTGTTTTGTTATGGGTAGAGGAGTGAAGAGCTCTTCTGGTGAAGTATCTCTGGACATTTTCGAAGGTATTAATGTCAGAAATGCAGTATGGGTTCCAAACAGATGAGCTATATTCTAGGATGGGTCTGGCAAAAGTTTTATAATTCTGGTAAGTAGTGTGAGATTGCCAGACCGGAAGCTACCTAGGATTAGATTAACAACTCTTAAAGCCTTCTTGGTGATGTTGTTGCAATGGGCTTTGGCACTTAAGTCTTTAGTTATTAGTACTCCGAGGCATAGTTCCCTCTAAGCTGAGCAGTGAGCAATCGCTCACTTAAAAATCATCATCAACTCAGAGTTTTCCAAACCTGCCCAGAAGCCGAGAGGGAAAGAGTGAGAGGGAAGGAGAGAGAGAGGAAGAGAGGAAGAGAGAGAAACAGATAGAAAAAAGAGAGGAAGGAAAAGAGAAAGAAAAAGAATGGGAGTAAGGAAGAGAGAAAGAAAATCAAAATCCACTTTGAAACTAGCTCAACTATTTAAGTGGCATTTTGATATTGATAGAGTTGCCCTATTATGAGCTCACTGTTATAGACACACAGTACAGTATTTTATTTTGAAATTCTCTGAGGCAAAACAGGGTGGGTTTTTTGTTTGCTTGCTTGCTTGCTTGCTTGCTTGCTTGCTTGCTTGCTTGCTTGCTTGCTTGCTTGCTTGCTTGCTTGCTTGCTTGCTTGCTTGCTTGCTTGCTTGCTTGCTTGCTTGCTTGCTTATTTATTTATTTATTTATTTATTATTTCTGTGCCGCCCAGTCCCGAAGGGACTGCCACTCAGACACTATACTTTTCTGCCCACCCCCCCAAAAAATTAGAGGGAACACTGCTCCGAGGTCCTTGACTGAGTGGGGATTATCTGTGATAATTTGTTGATTCAGTTTGTATTTGGAGTTTTGATTCTTTTTGCCGATGTGAAGGACAGAGCATTTGCTGGTTGAGATTTGGAGTTGCCATGTGTTACACCAATCAGAAACAGAGTCTAGGTCTTTTTGGAGAATAGTTGTGTTATCGATAGTGTTGAAGAGTTTTACATCGTCTGCAAAGAGAACACAGTTGCTTTTGATGAGATCGCAAAGGTCATTGATGTAGAGAGTGAAGAGTGTTGGTCCCAGAATACTACATTGGGAGACACCACTTTTAACAGGGACAGCAGTAGATATAGAGCTTTCCATTTTAACCACTTGTTCTCTGTTTGACAGGAATGCTGTAATCCATCTGTGGAGGGATCCTGAGATGCCATAGAATTTGAGTTTTAGAAGTAGTTTGTCATGGACCACTGAATTGAAGGCTTTGCAGAAGTCAATATAAATTGCATCTATAGATTTTCCTTGATCAAGATGAGTTGTCCATATGTTTTTGCAGTGGAGTAGCTGCAGGTTGCAGGATAGTTTTTTTCTGAATCCAAATCGTTTGTTAGAGAGCAGATTATTAGTTTCTAGGTGGAGAGTAATTGATTGATTTATAATTGATTCCATAACTTTACATGGGACGCAGCATAGTGATATTGGTCTGTAGTTAGAGACAAGAGTCTCCTTTTTTGAAGATGGGGATGACCATAGCTTTTGACCATAGTTTGGGAAGTATGCTGGTTCTGAAGGATTTTTTGAAGATTATGCTCAGTGGTTCAGATATAGCAGAAGAGAGGTTTTTTAGGAAGTATGCACATAGGCCATCTGGCCCAACTGAGAGAGAGGGTTTAAGGTCACGTAATGCTTTTTCAACTTGGTCTTCACTGAAGTCTATTTAGGTTAGGTCATTGAGAGAATTTGTGGTGCGAGAGATGAATTTGGGGGATGAGCCATTGCTGTTGACAAAGACAGAGCCAAAGAATGAATTCTGGAGGTTAGCTTTGGATGAATTGTTGTGGCATTCTTTGTTGTTGGATCCTTTGACAGGTGGGATAGATCTACAGTCCTTGAGTTTGTTGTTGACAAAGTTGTAGAAGGCTTGATTGGATTTGGAGCGTAGGAGGTTTTCCTCTTGCATGCTGTTGTAGTTGAGACATTCTGCTTTTATTTGGTTGCATATGCTTTTATAACTGCTTTTGAAGTTTGCTACTTGTCATTTTTTGTTTTTACGCCAGAGAGATTTTTTGTTGGTTTATAATTTTCTTATTGAGATTGGGAGGTTATTTTTCTTGATTGAGGTAGAAGTCAATGGTACGTAAAGTCTGATGATGATTTTCATCTCGAGCAAGAATGTGTTGTAGAGGTCATCCATAGAGTTGCAGTTTGCAAATAAAGTTTGCCAGATCAATGTTGAGAGATGGGTATCAATGAGTTCATAGTTCACTTTTTTGAAGTTAAATTTCTGTGTCGCATTATTTGGGTGGATCTCGGTGTGGCTTAGTTTGAGACTGAAGTTTATCATGCTGTGGTCACTGTTGGGGAAAGGTTCTATTATTTGTAAGCCATATATTGATATCCTGCTTGAAAACATGCTGTCTTATTATGTTTGTCTCTTTAAAGCTTACAAACCTGAGAATTTATGTCTGTAGTTTGTAAATTTACAACTAAAATGATCATGTTAATAGTGATCCTTAATTTTTTTAAAACTTGTAACCTTAAACCTTTAATCCCTTCCAAAGAGAGTCAAAATTCAACACATCTTTAACCAGTTCCAATCAGTATAATTCATACTAATTGTGTAAAATATACATTTATTTTATTAAGAATTTAAATCTTTATTATCTTTATTATTGCAATTCTATACCCATTTACTTTAAAACATAGACTCCCGGCAACATTATAGAAATCTGTGTAGCTGGTATTCATATTTGCCAATGTTATCTATGTTGTTATGTTATAAATATACTTTTCTCACTTTTTTTAGAAAGCAGAAATTAGACATTTGGTAGCTATTAAACATATTGACATGTTAGACATTTAATAGTTATATCTGTAATTAGTAAGTAAGAAGTTACAGTATGTTGATCTGAATGGTTTAAATAATTTCAAATTAGTAATTGTGCTGCACTGTTTGTTGATTACATTACAGAAGGAGCTGAGATAATTTCTCTTTATCCCTCCTCTGAGAATTAAAACCATATATATTGCAATAAATCACTGGTTGCTGCCTTAATTATCAGTTAGGGTATAGCTACTTTAGAGTACTATGCATTAATTCTTGAGGCAGAGAAAAATTGCTTTCCTATAGCTACATCAATTCTGCTACAATGAGGAGACTAGCAACTGTCCCTATCTTAAGTTAATGGAGGGCAAATTAAAATGAGTGGATCCATTCAGATTTGTTTGTCTTCCTAAGTATTTACTGCCAGAAAAATAACTATCACTCAGTGTTTCTAATTCAGGGTGTGGCAAGGATTGTTGAGTATAAGCAAGTGAATGGAATGGCATTTTAGCGATAGGTTAAGTTGTTGGACTCAAAAGCTACAAAAGTATACAACCTGGTCTATTTCTAATCAAGAATCTAGCATACCACTAATGAATGAATTGTAGCATCAACTAATGTTTCAAGAGTATGGCAGTGTTGATAACAAGCCTAATACTATTATTGTGAAACCAAAATGCATCAAGAAAAATAACAAATATTCTCTACAGATAACAAAACAAAGTCAAAGTGTCAAGTGAAATATTTTGTTGACAGTACCAGAAGAAAAGTTGCAATATATTCAGTGATGATGGAACCTGTGACTCAATGCTGATAGAACCTAGTCCTGTTTCCTGATTTGAAATTTATTTATTCATTCATTCATTCATGCATTCATTTATTTATTTATTATAAGACCTATCTATGTCGTCAGGCATGGGAAAATTAATGTATCCCCTTCTCTGACCATTAAGAGTTATGTATGGTTGTAATTGTATAGTATTGATTGTTTTTTAAGATAGCGGGTTTTATTCATAGTTTTAACTGTATTGTACTATTTATTGCTGTTGTGAGCCGCCCCGAGTCTTTGGAGAGGGGCGGCATACAAGTCTAATAAATTATTATTATTATTATTATTATTATTATTATTATTATTATTATTATTATGTCAATAAAACACAGCAAACGAGATCACTATGCTGGATTTCGTATTTCATCACCAGTCGGGCACTTCCCAAGCACCTAGGATTGCGTGATGTAGCAGTGAATTATGTTTGCCGATCCCAGTAAAGCGGCCTTTTGCAATTGACAAATGGAGATTTTGTCAATTCCGATGGTTTTCAAATGTCCGCTAAGATCCTTTGGCACTGCGCCCAGCATGCCAAGTACCACTGGGACCACTTTCACTGGCTTATGCCAGAGTCGTTGCAGCTCGATTTTTAGATCTTCGTATTTCACTAATTTCTCTAGCTGCTTCTCCTCAATTCTGCTGTCCCCTGGGATTGCAATGTCGATGATCCATACTTTCTTTTTCTCCACAATCAGGATGTCTGGTGTGTTATGCTTCAGAATTCAGTCAGTCTGAAGTTGGAAGTCCCACAGTAGTTTTGCTTGCTCATTTTCGACCACTTTTTCGGGCTTATGATCCCACCAGTTCTTTGCCACTGGTAAATGGTAGTTCCGGCACAGGTTCCAGTGGCTCATCTGTGCCACAACATCAAGTCTATGCTTGTAGTCAGTCTGTGCAATCTTTTTGCAGCAGCTGAGTATGTGATCGATTGTTTCATCTGTGTCTTTACAGAGTCTGCACTTTGGATTGTCTGTTGATTTTTCAATTCTGGATTTTACAGCATTTGTTCTAATGGCCTGTTCTTGTACCGCCAGTATTAGTCCTTCTGTCTCCTTTTTGAGTGTTTTTAAAATTATTATTATTATTATTATTATTATTATTATTATTATTATTATTATTATTATTATTGTGTCACCCTTTTCCTTAGACTCAGGGCGTCTTACAACATATCAGCAATAGCACTTTTTAACAGAGCCAGCATATTGCCCCCACAATCCGGGTCCTCATTTTACCCACCTTGGAAGGATGGAAGGCTGAATCAACTTGAACCGGTGATGAGATTTGAACAACTGACCTACAGATCTATAGTCAGCTTCAGTGGCCTACAGTACAACACTCTACCAGCTGCGCCACCCTGGCTCTTATGACTGTTTGTCAACTTAATATCTAGTCCCATTTTTTTAAAATACAGGACTACACACTTTCAAAAGAGTGTTAAACCCATGACCATAAGGCATAAGACGTGACAAATGACCTCCAGAAAATGATGGCTGGCTGAGCCTTCAATGAAAACTAGGCATTTGTACACATTTTATAAACATTAAAGAGGATGATCTTTGAGGGAGATAGGGAAGATCCTTTACCAAAGCTACAATGATAGAACTATGGTTTGAGTCTAAATGATAGAGGAGGAATACAGAAACATTGTTGGCCAACATCCCCTAATGTACATGAATATAAAAAAGGGAAGGAGGCAGTATAATCAGACTTTCATATTTCGGTTACTATAACAAAATAAAATAAAAATAGTTTTTAGCCTTCTGTAGATATTATTTCTTCACCTGGTTGTCCCTTAGGTTGACATTTTTATAATCTAAGCTAAAATACCATCAGAGGTCTTTAGTATGTCTTCAGTAGTCTAGAGTGGTTTAAACCATGTTTGTCAAACTGGTGGCATCACCTTGTTGTTATGTGATATTTTGTGATATTTTTCCACTTTGTGGAGCTGGGGTGGGTGTTGTCTATGTGTGATGCATCTGGTCTGCAGACCGCCAGTTTGACACTCCTGGTCTAAACAGTAGGTATTGGACAGCTCCTATTCCTGATTGCATTAACAATACCTTGTTGATTAAGTTTCCTAGATCATATTCATGGCCAAAGCTTTGGTAGAAGAAGATGGAAAACATTACAGCAGACTAAAATCCTAGAAATGAATTTAAACTGCCTCAACAATGTGACATGGACATGACATTAAAGAAACAGTTTTTGGACAATGTTCATATTGTAATTTTGATGGATGTAATGATGAGGTTTTAGAAGCAAAGAATAGTACATTCATTTATTTAAAAACCATATTAGAAGAAATGGCTTCATCAAAAACATACAGATTCGTAAATACTGATTCACATATCTTTTTGACTTTTTCGTGGGTGGGAAATGGTTTTGCCATTCACATGAATCAAATGCCCCATATGCCTCACAAACTTCAGAGGACGTAATAAGTCAAAGCTCAAACTTTATGAAAGTGAAAATTGTGGGACTTAATGGATTGTTAAATATGCACACACTTTTAAAAGGGTTAGGTCATGAACATGCTGAAGCACTTAAAAAATAAAAACACACATCCAAAAATAGGTCAAAAATGCAGCACTCTTTTTATTACATATTATTTTGCACTTATTTTACTTCATTTCTTATTTACATGTTTATTCTTGTTGATCAACACAATGCTAAATATTATATGTATAGTAAATGTGCAGATCATCCCATTAAATTGTGATTTGTGCCTTTGAAATAGGCATCATTAGAGGTGTTTCTGTTTTATCTTATTTAATAACCTTTTTGTGTTTATTTTTATATACCGGTAAGTTAATTCAATAATACTTGGGAAGAAAAATTATGCATTTTATTTTAAACTATTTAAAATTCTATCTGTGGAAAAAATAACAATAATATAATCTACAAAAGAAGAGGTGAAAGGAAAGAAAAAACACTAAAATTAATACTAAGTAGAAATTTACCAATGATTGTTATTATGCCTTGTTGAATTGTAACCAGATGTTATTGATTCGGTGGATAAAACTATCCTGCAACCTGCAGCTCCTCCACTGCAAAAATATATGGACAACTCATCTAGATCAAGGGAAATCTACAGATGCAATTTATATTGACTTCTGCAAAGCCTTTGATTCAGTGGTCCACGACAAACTACTCCTAAAACTCAAATCCTATGGCATCTCAGGATCCCTCCACAGCTGGATTACAGCATTCCTGTCAAACAGACAACAAGTGGTCAAAATAGGAAGCACCATATCCACCCCCGTCCCAGTTAAAAGCGGTGTTCCCCAAGGTATTGTACTGGGACCAACGCTCTTCATTCTCTACAATAATGACCTTTGCGATTACATCACAAGCAACTGTGTCCTCTTCGCCGATGATGTAAAACTCTTCAACACCACCGATAACACAACTACTCTCCAAAAAGACCTTGACGCTATTTCTGAGTGGTCTAACACATGGCAACTCCAAATCTCAACTAGCAAATGCTCTGTCCTACACATTGGGAAGAAGAATCTGAACTCCAAATACGAACTGAATAATCAAATTATCACAGATAATCCCCACTCGGTTAAAGACCTTGGTATACTAATAACAAAAGATTTAAGTGCTGAAGCCCACTGCAACAATATAGCCAAGAAGGCTTCAAGAGTTGTAAACCTAATCCTACGTAGCTTCTGCTCTGGCAATCTCACACTACTTACCAGAGTTTACAAAACTTTTGCCAGACCCATCCTCAAATACAGCTCATCTGTTTGGAACCCATATCGCATCTCAGACATTAACACCCTTGAAAATGTCCAAAGATACTTCACCAGAAGAGCTCTTCACTCCTCCACTTGAAATAGAATAGCCTATGAGACTAGACTTTCAATCCTGGGCCTAGAAAGTTTAGAACTAAGACGCCTTGAACAAGATCTAAGTATTGCCCACAAGATCATATGCTGCAACGTCCTGCCTGTCGGCGACTACTTCAGCTTCAACCACAACAACACAAGAGCACACAACAGATTTAAACTTAATATTAACCGCTCCAAACTTGACTGTAAAAAAATATGACTTCAGTAACCGAGTTGTCGAAGCGTGGAACTCATTACCGGACTCCATAGTGTCATCCCCAAACCCCCAACACTTTACCCTTAGATTATCTACGGTTGACCTATCCAGATTCCTAAGAGGTCAGTAAGGGGCGAGTACAAGTGCACTAGAGTGCCTTCCGTCCCCTGTCCTATTGCTCTCCTATATCTCCTATACCTTTCCTCTATTCCTATATCTCTTCTTCTATTCTTTCATTGATATATTCTATTCCTATATCTTCTTTTCTATTATTTCTTAGATATATTTTACTATGAGTATCTCCTCTATAACCTTCATCATGTATTTTACTATGTGTATATTGATATATACCCACTAAAACCCTCATTGTGTATTGGACAACATAAATAAATATATACATAAACCTATCCTCTCTCATTGCATTATTCAATTCTTGCAGGTATATTTTTGTTGCTTTCAGTATTTTGTCTACCAGCTTGTTGACCTCTTCTCCTTCTACTCACCAAGCCCAACATTATAATCTTTTCTATAGATGCTTCAGCTCTGATGATGTGTTAAAGTACTATGGTTTCTGCTTCATGATCCTTGCTTCCATTGGACCTTGATTTCCTCTTCATAGCTTGATTTCCTCTGCTACTGAAGAGTTAGTTCTCTTGGCTAACCTTTAAGTACACTAGCTCAAAGGAATCAACCTTTTCCTCATTGTCACAGGTGCCATCCTTTGCATCAGTAACACTGAGTTAAACATTTTAGTATTTGTCTTGATTGAATACCTCAACCTCAGTCTTTCATGAATCTGTCCATGCACCTAAATGCCTTTTTTAACATCTCATTGTTATTCTTATCTGAATTCCTTTTACACACTGACCATTTTTATCAGTTCTGAGAGTCTAGAAAATTTTAACTGTCAACCTTACCCATCTCATTATTTATTTTAAATAGACCCAATTATAATTTTCTTGACAGTCGAGGAAAACCTTGCCTTTTATAATGATTGTTTTAGGCTTCTTCAGTTTCTCTATCCAAGATAATGTTGCTTTCATTTCTCAGATGGTTGACATTTTCTATGACCCCAATTTTAGTTTTTTTCCAGACTTACAGCCAGTATGGACTGCTGCCCCCATGGGGGTGGGGCGGGGGTTCAGTGGGGGTAGTAAATTTAAATGCTATTAATTGAATATTTAATAGTTTTTTTTATTATCCTTCCTTCTCTAGTATCTTAGTATGATCCTTAATTACTTTTTTAAAAGGTAATAATTAAATAGTATTTTCCCCCTAAATGCTTTAATCATTTTAATCATTATCTAGAACTGAACTTTTATAGCAATTAAAGAAAATTGAGCTACTTGCCTAATCTGTTATCATACTGAACCTTTTGGGTTCAGTACAAACCTTAAAATGTTACTGTGCTCTTCAACAAATAATGCTGTCTATCATTTGTCCTTTTTGTGGCTAATCAAATAATGTGACTTAATCAACTGAAAAAGAGTCCAAGCATTGATTTGAAAACTTATCTTGGTCAGTAAGCCACTCCCACCAAGTCACATGACCTTTAAGCCACCCCTGTCACATTATTGTCAAGCCACTCCCACCTGGTCACCTGGCCAACAAGTCACCCCTACTTGGTCACATGACCATCAAGCCACACCCACACAATAAGCCATACTCACAGTGTGGTAGTAAAAACTTCTGCAGCCCTTTACTGCTTACAGACCATATACACATTGTCTAGATTGAACAGATATGATGATAGAATGCAGCCCTGGCTGATTCCTTTTCTGATGGTAAACTGGTCATGTTTCCATATTCTTGATTATTGTAGAAATTACTTATCAAATAAATCAGATGCTGTGATATTCTCATTGTTTTGAAAGACTTCCAAAGCCTTGAATAATGAAAAGCTTTGCAGTAATTTAAAAATAATAGTCCACATAATAGTAATTCCCTTTGTTTTTCTTTTCTTAACTTTACTTGTTCAGTTGCCATCCCTCTATCAATATACAGGTCTAACCTGTTCTTTGGATTTTTCAGTAGTCTCTTAGCATGTAGTATTAGGGCTATTGGTGGTATAATGGTTAAGTACAGTACTGCAGGCAAAATCTGCTCCACAGCCTGGAGTTCGAACCTGACAAGGCTCACAGTTAACTTAGTTTTCCATCCTTCCAAGGTTAGTAAATGATAATCTAGATCAGTGATGGTGAACCTATAGCATGGTGGTACGCGGAGCTCGATCTGCTGGCACACAAGCTGTTGCCGTAGCTCAGCTCCAACATGCATGTGTGTGTGGCCAGAAGGCACTTTTGGCTTACAGAGAACATCCTGGGGGATGGAGGATAGTGTTTTTACCCTCCCCAGGTTCCAGGTAAACCTTTAGAGATTGGGGAGTGTGAAACACGAGTGTACTGGGCCCACCCGAAGTTGGGAAACAGGGCCTTTGGGGGGCAAGGAAGCTATTTTCGCCCTCCCCAGGCATTGAATTATGGGTATGGGCACTTGAGCACGGGCGATAGTACGCGCCCATGCTCTTTCGGCACCTGAAGAAAAAAAGATTCACCATCACTGAACTAGTTTGTTGGTGGCAATATGCAAATAATGCTTACTTTCTAAACTGCTCATAGAGCGCTGTAAAGCCCTATGGGACAGTATATAAGCCTGAATGCTATTGCTAGTATCTTGTATATAAATAGCAATAGCACTTCTATACTGCTTCACAGTGCTTTACAGCACTCTCTAAGTGGCTTACAGAGTCAGCATATTGCTCCCAACAATTTGGGTCCTCACCTTACCAACCGCAGAAGGATGGAATCCTGAGACAACCTTGAGCTGGTGAGATTCAAACAGTTGAACTTCCGAAATCCTGGCAGCCAGCAGTCAACAGAAGAAGCCTGCAGTACTGCATTCTAACACATTCTGCACAGCCATGGCTCATAAAACATTTCTGTTTCCCATCCAGCAATGTGTATTGGAATGGAAAACATTACTACTGCATTTTTTCTGTGAGTTTCATTTACAGAATCGTTTCATTGAAAATGTCCTATTTCTGTCCATTTAAGTTCATTCACTCATAAAACTTCTGTACTAGGCTATGTCATTTTCATTTTAACAATATCCAACTTTCCTTAGCTCAAACTGTGGGTGTTTCATGTCTCTGCTCTAAATGCTTTCAACAAGCACTGAGCTTTTACTTTTTGGCTAATCAGCAAATGAAATTCCCGAAGGCATTTTTCCAGTCATGTCAGACTGCCTAAACCTATTTTACAAAGATCTGTGCTATTCCACAGTAGCAAAATAATAATTTTCACATCTTGGGTTCTTATCTTTCACTGGGTAAGTTCTTTTTAAAGTTGTTTTCTGTGATTTTTCTTGACAGAACAAGAAGTCTTTGACTTGAAGCAGTTCATTTATTGACTGTTCAGAGTGAATAAAGTGACTTATGGCCATTTTTCACATTACAACCTTTGCAGCATTCTCATGGTCACGTGTTCAAAATTCAGATACTTGGCAAATGGTTTGTATTCATCACCATTGCTGTATACTGGGATCATGTAATCATTGTTTGTGACCATCTGGTAAGCATAATCAATGGAAAAGCCAGATTCACTTTACAACTGGTTACTAACTTGACAACTTTGGTGATTCACTTGACAATTGAGACAAGAAATGTCATAAAATGCAGCAAAAGTCACCTAGCAAATGTGTCAGTAATGCTGGGTTAACATTTCTGTTAACATCAGAAATGTTGGGTTCAATTACAATCTTAAGTTGAGGGCTACCTGTATTTTGACACTGCTTTCTTTGCACTTGTAACTTCCTGTCATAAGCCCGCCTATACCAAAATTGACTGCAGTGCTACAAGAGGTGGGACTCAACTTTCCAAGTAGACCATATTTATTCTTTTACAGTCTTCCAGCATTCAACATGTCCATTTGTGCATGGTCTACAACTGTTTGTTCATTATGCCACTCATGCCCTCATCACCTCAAGGCTCGACTACTGTAACGCTCTCTACATGGGGCTACCTTTGAAAAGTGTTCAGAAACTTCAGATCGTGCAGAATGCAGCTGCGAGAGCAATCATGGGCTTCTCTAAGTATGCCCATATTACTCCAACACTCTGCAGTCTGCATTGGTTGCCGATCAGTTTCCGGTCACAATTCAAAGTGTTGGTTATAACCTATAAAGCCCTTCATGGCACCGGACCAGAATATCTTTGGGACTGCCTCCTGCCACACGAATCCCAGCGACCGGTTAGGTCCCACAGAGTCGGCCTTCTTCGGGTCCCGTCGACTAAACAATGCCGTCTGGTGGGACCCAGGGGAAGAGCCTTCTCTGTGGGGGCCCCGACCCTCTGGAACCAGCTCCCCCATGAGATTAGGATTGCCCCCACCCTCCCTGCCTTTCGTAAACTCCTTAAGACCCACCTCTGCCGTCAGGCATGGGGGAACTAAAACATCTCCCCCTTGCCCATGTTGTTTTTGCCATTTTATTGATTGATTGTGTGCCTGTTTTTTATATATATTGGGACTGTTTTATGAATTTATTAATTTTAAATTGTAATTAGATTGGTGGGCATTGGATTTGTTATTATGTACTGTTTTTTATTATTGTTGTGAGCCGCCCCGAGTTTGCGGAGAGGGGCAGCATATAAATCCAATAAATCTAATCTAATCTAATCTATTATAATTATTATTTATTATTTATTAGATTTGTATGCCGCCCCTCTCCGAAGACTCGGAGAGGCTCACAACAACAATACACAGTACAAATCCAATAATTAAAAACAGTTTAAAACCGTTAATATAAAAACAGTCATACATCCCAGACAAACCATATATAAAATGGAACAGCCGGGGGAATCAATTTTCCCATGCCTGGCGGCAGAGGTAGGTTCTAAGGAGTTTGCGAAAGGCAAGGAGGGTGGGGGCAGTCCTAATCTCTGGGGGGAGTTGATTCCAGAGAATTGGGGCTGCCACAGAGGAGGCCAGATGACATTGTTTCATTGATGGGACTCAGAGAAGGCCAACTCTGTGGGACCTAATCGGTCGCTGGGATTTGTGCAGCAGAAGTCAGTCCCGGAGATATTCTGGTCCGATGCCTTGAAGGGTTTTATAGGTCATAACCAACACCTTGAATTGTGACTGGAAACTGATTGGCAACCAATGCAGACTGCAGAGTGTTGGTATGACATGGGCATATCTGGGAAAGCCCATGATTTCTCTCGCAGCTGCATTCTGCATGATCTGAAGTTTACGAACACTCTTCAAAGGTAGCTCCATGTAGAGAGCATTACAGTAGTCGAACCTCGAGGTGATGAGGGCATGAGTGACTGTGAGCAGTGACTCCCGGTCCAGGTAGGGCTGCAACTGGTGCACCAGGCGAACCTGGGCAAATGCCCCCCTCGCCACAGCCGAAAGATGGTTCTCTAGTGTTAGCTGTGGATCGAGGAGGAAGCCCAAGTTGAGGACTCTCTCATGAAAGTATGGGCTACTATATCACAGCCACCTGTATAGCTCATCCCACTGTCCACTCCCTGTTCGTTTATTCTGGATCTTGAAGCTAGGACATGGGACAATACATTAAAATGGGTTACGTTTCCAGGATGTAGTAGTAGTAGTAGTAGTGGTAACAACAACAACAACAATAATGATGCATTTTTAAATGTCCAGTTGACCAAGTTTCATACTTAATGAATATAATAATAATAATAATAATAATAATAATAATAATAATAATAATGGGGTAGTGATTTCTGACAGTCTCAAAATGGGTGAACAGTGCAGTCAGGCGGTAGAGAAAGCAAGTAGGATGCTTGGCTGCATAGCTAGAGGTATAACAAGCAGGAAGAGGGAGATTATGATCCCGCTATATAGAATGCTGGTGAGACCACATTTGGAATACTGTGTTCAGTTCTGGAGACCTCACCTACAAAAAGATATTGACAAAATTGAACGGGTCCAAAGACGGGCTACAAGAATGGTGGAAGGTCTTAAGTATAAAACGTGTCAGGAAAGACTTAATGAACTCAATCTGTATAGTCTGGAGGACAGAAGGAAAAGGGGGGACATGATCGAAACATTTAAATATATTAAAGGGTTAAATAAGGTCCAGGAGGGAAGTGTTTTTAATAGGAAAGTGAACACAAGAACAAGGGGACACAATCTGAAGTTAGTTGGGGGTAAGATCAAAAGCAACATGAGAAAATATTATTTTACTGAAAGAGTAGTAGATCCTTGGAACAAACTTCCAGCAGACATGGTTGCTAAATCCACAGTAACTGAATTTAAACATGCCTGGGATAAACATATATCCATCCTAAGATAAAATACAGAAAATAGTATAAGGGCAGACTAGATGGACCATGGGGTCTTTTTCTGCCGTCAGACTTCTATGTTTCTATGTTTCTATGTTTCTATAATAAATTAATACAGCATCTTATATTTAACAGTAAATTAGCACATGGAATTAATATTTTTTCCTGTTCATGCAAAGTCAGTTCAAAGTTTGAGAACTGAAAAAAATCAGGTTTTCACTATTTATTTTATCCTTTGAGGTAGACCATGAAAGGAATGATATCTTATTTATATGGGTTATGCTGTTAAGGACAGTAACTCAAATAATTGATTGTGTTTTCCCATCTGTCCCTGATATAGGCCAATAAATTAAAATTGAGAAAGGTCTCAGATTTTTTCTCACTCTTTTTCTGCTTCCACATGCTTAGCACGTGTTTTTGGGTTATTAACCCTTTCTTTATATTTGCTCCAAGTTCATCTCTGTGGCTTTGCACAGGCATTAAATGCATAATACAGTATTTAAAAGCAAAAAAAGTTGCACTTTTGAAAAGCAATAAAACAGCTAATACCAGAAAATCAACATTATATCGATTTAGTGTTATTTGAAAATTCGACTTATGACTAATAAGCGGTTGCTCTCTTGGACAGATGTATACACAAAAAGATAGAGATTCTCTACAGTGGATGAAAATAAGCATTTCATAAGAATGTATTAAAATTGCAGATTTATTCATAAAAGGAATGAAAAGAATTTGAGCTTCAAAATGGATTTGAAGTGGGAAAAGCAACATCGATGGGTTCATCCATCCGTGCATATTAAGCCCATTAAAGTCTGGATTTGAAGCTGTGCATTTAACCATGGTTATGCAGAATCCATTTTGGCACTTTTTCTTCCCACTGACAGCTTTCTCATCTTTAGCATCACATGCTAGGCAAGAACATCTGCTGGTTTTGTTTTGTTCTGTATTGTACTATTCTGCTTGATTCTTAATTTTTTAAATGAAAATTAATATATTCACAATTAATTTCATCAGCAAAAGGCAATGAATTTAAGGCAGTTTTTAAAAGGAAACAAAACTTTAATCCTAAACAATCCTAAATTGATTATTTGGATTTTGCATAAACTTTACTCTTAAATTTTGGCAGTAGAGTTTTTAGATCTATATTTTTCAAGATTGTTAAATTTCAAAAGTATTGATCGGATACATATGGGAATTATATTTACTTTTGTTGATATTCAACACAATACAACTTAGTTATTTAGCTTAGTTAAAAAAAGAACATTTTAGAAACTTGCATTGCGATGATAGTCTGAACCTCTGTAAGAAATCTATATTCAACAGAATATCAACTTAGTTATTTAGCTTAGTTAAAAAGAACATTTTAAAAACTTGCATTGCAGTGATAGTCTCAACCGCTGTAAGAAATCTTTCTTTCTATTTCAAATGCTTATTTGAATAATTGTTTGAGCTACAGGAAGTCACTTAGTCTCTTTGTGCATGAAATGGGAGGATGAAAAGTGATTTCTACTATCATCTACTGTTCTTTTTGCAGAAATGGGGATAGAGATTTTTTCACAGGATGAAAAACAGATACTTGTCTCAGAATCAAAATAGCGCCGGCGGACTTACCCACCAGTGCCTTTTGCAGGAGGGCGAGGCAGACACGCAGGACACATGGCGTAGCCGCCATGTTTGTTCAGCCGAAGTCTCGCGAGATTGTGAGACTTTGGCCGAGGATCAGGCCAGGATGGCCTGATCTATGACGTGTCCGGGCGGGGCCTGCCAGCCCTATAAAAGGGCGTGCAGGCCCAGGCTCAGCCTTTTCGCCCGGACATTCGTCAAGAGCAGACACCCGCCCGCCCTCCCTATTTTTTTCAGTGTGCTATTGTGGGTCGCCCTAGGGGGCCGAGTAGGAAATTTTGGTGGTCTGGCCTTTTAGCCGGGCCGTTTTTTCACCTATTCCACAATGTGGAGAAGGATAAGTGGTTAGGGGGTGCTTGCACCTGATAGGCTGATTGGCTTACCTTTGGTCATTTGGGTAGGCAGGTTAGGGGCGGAAAATTGGGTGGTGGTTTAGCAACTGCGTGTTCTCCGTTGGGCATCTTTGGGGATGATTGACAGGTTCTCTCCAAGCTCGTGGTGGTGACAACCTGGGCAGTTGGGGGGAACCTGTCTTTGGGTCCCGCACATTTAATTTCCCTGTTAGGGGTTAGCCGGTGGGACCTCCCACATGCAAGTGCATGGCAGGGTCTCAGGTGAGGGAGGGGTCCCTCACCTGGACTAGCATGGAGCTACGCCCATTGAGTTGCCCCGGAAGTTTATTTTACGTCATTTTCCGCCCCAGAAGCAATTGTTTGACCCTACAGGTCCATTGTTGGGTCATAGTTAGTTATGTTAATTATGCTAATTTAATTAAATAAATTATGCAAATTTATTTTAATAAAAATGACCCAGTTTTAAATCCAGCTCTTGTGTCCGTGTCGTTACTCCGTCTCTTCTGCAAATCCAAACTCCAACACACACACACACACACACACACACACACAATCCAATTAGAATTATTACACACAGCAACAATATCCTTAGAGGTCAGTAAGGGGCATGCATAAGTGCACCAGTGTGCCTTCCGTCCCCTGTCCAATTGTCTCTCCTTATCTCATTTATCTTTTCTTCCTTTCAAATATGTTCACCTATACTTTTATATCTTTTCTTCTATTCTTTTCTTTCTTTCTTTTATTTATTTATTTATTATTTAGATTTGTATGCCGCCCCTCTCCGAAGACTCGGGGAGGCTCACAACAAGATAGAACAAATCATAAATAATCCAAATAACTTTAAAATATTTAAAGATTTAAAAGAACCCCATATACTAACAGACACACACACAAGCATACCATGTATAAACTGAACATGCCCGGGGGAGGTGTTTCAATTCCCCCATGCCTGACGGCAAAGGTGGGTTTTAAGGAGTTTACGGAAGGCAGGAAGAGTAGGGGCAGTTCTAATCTCTGGGGGGAGTTGGTTCCAGAGAGCCGGTGCCGCCACAGAGAAGGCTCTTCCCCTGGGGTCTGCCAACCGACATTGTTTAGTTGACGGGACCCGGAGAAGGCCGACTCTGTGGGACCTAATCGGTCGCTGGGATTCGTGTGGCAGGAGGCAGTCTCGGAGATATTCTGGTCCAGTGCCATGAAGGGCTTTAAAGGTCATAACCAACACCTTGAATTGTGACCGGAAATTGATCGGCAGCCAATGCAGACTGCGGAGTGATGGTGAAACATGGGCATACCTAGGTAAGCCCATGACTGCTCTCGCAGCTGCATTCTGCACGATCTGAAGTTTCCGAACACTTTTCAAAGGTAGCCCCATGTAGAGAGCATCACAGTGGTCGAACCTCGAGGTGATGAGGGCATGAGTGACTGTGAGCAATGAGTCCCGGTCCAGATAGGGCTGCAACTGGTGCACCAGGCGAACCTGGGCAAACGCCCCCCTCGCCACAGCTGAAAGATGGTTCTCTAATGTGAGCTGTGGATCGAGGAGGACGCCCAAGTTGCGGACCCTCTCTGACGGGGTCAATAATTCCCCCCCCCAGGGTAATGGACGGACAGATGGAATTGTCCTTGGGAGGCAAAACCCACAGCAACTCCATCTTATCCGGGTTGAGTTTGAGTCTGTTGGCACCCATCCAGGCCCCAACAGCCTCCAGGCACCGGCACATCCCTTCCACCGCTTCGTTGACTGGACATGGGGTCCAGTCAATATTATATTATATTGTATTGTATTGTATTGTATTGTATTGTATTATATTATTATATTATACTATATTCTATTATACTATACTATATTCTATTATACTATACTATACTATACTATACTATACTATACTATACTATACTATACTATATTCTATTATACTATACTATATTCTATTATTACATATCTATTCTCTTCAATGTGTATTATGTATTGGACTAAATAAATAAAATAAAATAAAAATATGAAATTTCAAAATACAAACCAGGGAGGGAGGGAGGGAGGGAGGGAGGAAGGAAGGAGGAAGGAAGGAAAGAAGGAAGGAAAGAAGGAAGGAAGGAAGTCTTCTCTCCAATAATTTTGCTTTATATATTTGAATATTTCAGTACCAAGTTAATTGCAGTATATTATTCATATTATACTGCATATTATGCTGATATTATTAATATGTGATAGCAATATTGGATCCTGAAATAAATGCTTAGATACATTATAAAGTATTTTTATTGATAGATTGTGTACCTACTTTTGAAAAATTCATTTACTTTTTGTAAAAGAGGTATTCCAGTAATTTATAGTTTTTAAATTTCAGAATGAAGGTCACTGGAGTGTGGCCTTTAATTGTTGTGGGACTTTTTAGTCCATCAATGCAGTAGAAATTAATCATATCATATCATATATAGTAGAGTAAATATAATCCAAATTTGATGTATACCTCCAAGGTGCCTTCCAACTCTATTATTTTTTTTAAAAGTCTACATAGTTAATTCTAATTTTACATTTGTAGGAAGATTGGCTAGAAGGCTAATTAGGTATAGAAACCCAGTAAGAAGAAGTCAACATCAACAACAAGATCAAAGAAATACAAAACTCTTTTATTTCTGTACAGAAGGAGAAAAAAAAGCCTCTGGATTTTAATCCAGGAAGACACCAAAATTCAAGTGGTAGGATTCTTTTTTTTTTAACTACTAGTTCTGTGAGCATGGTTTGATAGGTGTAATGCGGCTTGGTGGGGATGGCTTGGTAGAAGTGGCAGGAAAAGGATGCTCTACTCTAGAAGAAGGTTACTACAAAATCTCCATTTCCTCCTGATCAGCTGGGACTCGGGAGGCAGATAATAGATGGAAGTGGGGTCAGAGATGGTATTTACTGGTTCTCCAAATTACTCAAAATTTTCACTACCAGTTCTCTGAACTACTCAAAATTTCTGCTATTGGTTCTCCAGAACTAGTCAGAACCTGCTGAAACCTACTGTACTTCTGCAGAACATCATTTAGAAAAACTTCAGAGTACTTTTGGTGGGATGGAAGAAAAGAGAGGAAGAGGATGACCAACTACAGAATAGTAGTGATCTATCTTTGTTGTTGGTAATGACTTTTAAAGCCCTACAAGGCATTGGACCAGAATACCTCCAGAACCGCCTTCTACCGCATGAATCCCAGCGGCCGATAAGGACCCACAGAGTTGGCCTTCTCCGGGTCCCGTCGACTAAACAATATCGTTTGGCGGGCCCCAGGGGAAGAGCCTTCTCTGTGGAGGCCCCGGCCTTCTGGAATCAACTCCCCCCCGGAGATTAGAACAGCCCCCACCCTCCTTGTCTTTCGCAAATTACTCAAGACCCACCTATATCACCAGGCATGAGGAAACTGAGACACCTCCCCCAGGCTTTTATATTTTATGTTTGGTATGTATGTGTTGTATGGTTTTAAATGATGGGGTTTTATATGTCTTTTCTTTTTTAATATTAGATTTATTAGATCTACTGTAATATTGTTTTTTATTGTTGTTGTGAGCCGCCCCGAGTCTTCGGAGATATACAAATTTAATAAATAATAATAATAATAATAATAATAATAATAATAATAATAATAATTATTATTATTATTATTATTATTATTATTATTATTATTATTATCTTTATCATCAAGGGGAAAAAATGGGACCCTGATTACATTCACATCATCTTAGAATGACTGTTAAATATTATTCCATATGTGTTTTATTTGAACATCCACTGGAAGCTTTTCCCATCTAGCTTCTTTTTCTTAAGAAATATGTTGTTCATCAGGTAAAATATAATTTCTTACAACCTAATATTTAGCTGTAATTTTTTATGGCTTATTACAAATGTATCCCTATTCTCCATTCTAACCTTTTGTTAAAAGGCATCTATTTATGTTCTACCTGATTAATTCATGTACAGAATATAAAATATCCATTAAGGTTAATTTTCTAGCATTACAGACAGCCTGCAATTTTATCATCTTAATAAGTATCAGATACAGAATGAGAAATCATTTACCTAAGGACTGTGGCTAAAATATGAAAAAATGAAAAAGTGATTTTAAAAATGAAAATACATCTAGAGTTGAAGGGAGGGAGGGAGAGAAGGGAAGATGAGGATACTTCAAGGCTTAGGTTATCTCTCCCCCATAGATACACATTTTTTTGTCTCGAACTCTAGGGATAAAATGGGATAAAATAAAACCCTAGGGTGGCAGTGATAGCTAAAGAAAACAAAAATAAGATAAGAAAATATTATTACTCATCTAATAAGCACAGAATTATAAGACTTCCTGGACTTCGTTCTGTAAATAAGTTTATAATTTTTTCAAACCTTTCTTCAAAAACAAACATAACAAAACAAAACAGAAGATTGTATGAGGGGTGGGTTCTGACTTACTTCGCTGCCAGTTTGCTTCCTGACATGCTGCGGAATGTAGCTGTATTATGTGCCATGTGGCTATGCTGCACAGCTGCGTGCATGCGCAATGCTTAAAACCCAGCTTCTCTGTATGCGCAGAAGCAAAAATCAAGATGGTGGCACCATAGGTACTGCCAAGAGAACCAGTTCAGGGCCATGGCAGGTCTAGGTCGTTGCCAATTCAGTGAGCAGGGAAATTTTCTGATACTGGTTCTGTAGAATTGGCCTCAACCGGCAGGAACCCACCTTTGGATTGTATCCTGATAATGTGCATGCCAAATTAATCTTTATTTCTAAATTTAACACTTGAGAAAGAAGATTTCAGTATATCATTATTTTACTTCCATGAAATGTGTGATATGGTAGTTTCTCTTAAAAATTATTCAAGGTAGTCTCTGATGCTAGCTTTCAAAAATTAATAATTGTAGGGGCAGGTCACCATAATTACCTCTTACTTTTAATCTTTAATCTTTCAGTATTTTAGGTTTAAAATCAGTGAACCATGAGATTTGATGAACACATTCTTCCATGTACCATAAATTAAAAAGTGTTCTGCTGCTGTGCACCCAGATATAAATTTATTATTTTAAAATCACTATTGGAAAGTTGTGGCTGCTCTTGTAATAGTTCAGTTTACACATTTGTAATGTGTTTACAGTTATTTCTATTTTTCTCCTCTAAGAAATTATCCTCCTGTAATTCTGGTTTCATAACAAATAATTCTCTTCTATGCTTCAAAGTCTTTCTCAATTTTAAGAATGTGAATTTTCATACTATTAAGATTTGCATGGATCTCAGAAAGAACAGTTTGCAGATTCATAAATCTACTATCCATCTCTGTAATGGATAGTAACAAGCTTTGAGTTGGATAGTAACAAGCTTTGAGTTAAAAGTTTCACTTTTAACTCAAAACTTGTTATTATTTTCCCCTGGATGTATCAGGAGGTCAGTAAAACTCTATCTTATTCAGCGGAAATAGGGAAGTTCCTCTCTATCTAGGATTTCAATAGTGTGTATAAGGTTTTCATCCAGTTTTTCTCCCTCTCTATCACCTAAAATTCTTGGCTCAAAATGTTGGTGAGAGAGTTGTGCTTCTCATTTTAAAGACCTATTGTCAGAATAATGTTTTGTTCAGTTTTGAAAGCAACCTGTGAGAGTTTATGACATCCCAGATGATGCAAGAGGGGCCATGTAAGGGCCACACTCTGGTGAAATCATAGAATTCTTTTTGAGGATAATAATGTATTTCTATTTCTGCAGTAAGTAACCCTGCCAAAGCAAATACAACACCTCAGGTTTAGGAATGAATCAGAATTATAGCCTCCAATGCCATGTAATGGGATCAATAGAAAAATTAATCTCATCTGAGGATTGAGCTTTACTTTATACCTTGAAGCTCTTCCTGGTCCCTGCTGAAGATAGGAATAGATAAGGAGACAGATTAAAGTAGTGCTTAAAGTATAGGAAAACACGGCTGCTTTCTTATTATTTTCCCTTCTACTTTCACATGGAATTCATAATGAGGTTCTGGAAAACACCTCCACTTCAACTTATTTATACAAAAAAACTTAAGCAAGAAAGCTTAGAAAGAAATGGAGCTTATCATTTTTATTGCTCCCGTTCTGAATTATTATAATTATTATTATCTCATTTTCTTCAATGTACATTATCCCAGTTTAATGCTGGGACTGAATGTCTCCCTGGCAAAGATCCAAGGACACAGCATTTAATAGACTAGGTTCCATTACAGACATTAGAAAAGCTATTAATGAAGTGATCCTGTAAATTGCGATAAGCTAGCTATATAGAAAAAATGGATATCCAATAATAATAACAATCACTCCTAATCAAATGTCATGGGAGTTTGTCTGATGAAAGGTGGGTTTTCCCCATTTAGATCCCAATGAATTGAAAAAAAATGCACGACCTGGGAGGATCTTTAAAGAGACCAGGTTGAACCAATGGTTTACTGAATGTCAAATTCTTATTTTTCCCTTTTCACTAGTATGGTTTATTAGCTGGCTGTCTTTTATCTTTATTGCTCCATGTGTGACTTTCCTTGCAAAGTTGCTAAACAAATTAGAAATACAGGTTGCCCTTTTCATTGGCCTTGGCATACTGAATACAAAAGAAAGAAATCCTGCTGAAATGTATTAATGTCTTCATTTTTTGATTCTAGATTATTATAATTAAAATAAGCCTGCTCTGTATGCAAAAGAAAACAAAGATAAAACGAGACAATAAACTCATTGCCGTTTTTTAAAAAAGTGTGTAAAATAAATATTGATACAGCAACGTTCGTGGGAGGGCCTAAGCAATGAACAAAATATTATTTTAGCATTGCAAATTTGGTTACATAGGATAAAGAGTTGGAAGCCCATTCCTCTTCAGAAGTCCTCTAGAACTGACTTCTAGAGGAATAAATGGCTATAAAGATATAAAGTAGCTTACAATATTTTTCACAGCAGTTATAAATATAATTATATTTTAACCTCTCTCTCTAAAGTTATTATTCTTTTCTTTCTATAATCTATTCTGTCTACACATAAAAGCCATAAATCACAAATTAATTAATTAATTAGTTTGTTGATTGATTGATTGATTGTTAGAGTTGAAAGGGACCATGCAGGTCATCAAGTCCAAACCCCTGCCTGAGCAGGAAACCCTACAGCAACCCAGCCAAATAGCAGTCCAATCTCCTCTTGAAAGTGTCCAGAGTTGGGGAGTTCACAACCTCTGCGGGCAGGCTGTTCCACTAGTTGATTGCTCTGACTGTCAGGAAGTTCTTCCATATTTCCAGGTTGAATCTCTCCTTGGTCAGCTTCCAGCCGTTGTTCCTCATCCAGCCCTCTGGTGTCCTGAAGAATAGAGTGACTCCCTCCTCTCTGTGGCAACCCCTCATATACCTGTATACTGCTATCATGTCTCCTCTGGCCCTCCTTTTCTCTAGGCTATCCATGCCCAGTTCATGCAATCTCTATTTGTAAGTCTTGGTTTCAAGTCCCCTAATCATTTTGGTTTCTCTTTTCTGCACCTTCTCCAGAGTTTCAATGTCTCTTTTGAAGTGTGGTGACCAGAACTAGGTGCAGTACTCCAGATGTGGTCTGACCAGGGCTTAATAAAGTGGTATTAATACTTCCCTGGTTTTGGAGTATATTCCCCTGTTGATGTAGCTTAGGATTGTGTTGGCTTTTTTTTTGGCCGCTGCTGCACATTGCTGGCTCATGTTTAGTTGATTATCCACCAAGACTCTGTGATCTCTTTTACAGTCGCTACTACTAAGTGGGGTTTCTCCTAGGCTGTATGTGTGTCTAGGGTATTTTATGCCTAGGTGAAGGACTTTGCTCTTGTCGACGTTGAACATCATTTTGTTAGTGTGGGCCCACAGTGTTAATCTGTCTAGGTCTTTCTATATTTTGAGCCTGTCCTCCAGGGTGTTGGCTACCCCCGCCAGCTTGGTGTCATCTGCAAATTTGATTAGTTCCCCTTCTATTCCCTCATCAAGGTCATTGATGAAAATGTTGAAGAGCACAGGGCCCAGGACAGCACCCTGTGGTACTCTACTGCCTACCTTTTTCCATGTGGATTTGGAGCCATTTAGGACAACTCGTTGAGTGTGGTTGGTCAGCCAACTGTTTATCCATCTGCATGTGTTGAAGTCTACCCCATTTTGGATTAGGAGATTGTGGTCAACTTTATCGAAAGCTTTGCTGAAGTCCAAGTATATGAGGTCTACTATGTTGCATTGGTCTACTGATTTGGTTATGGTGTTAAAAAATGATATGAGATTGGTTTGGCATGATTTGTTTCTGACAAACCCATGTTGCCTGTTGGATATTATCTTGTTTGTTTCTAGGTAGTGGCAGAGTTGCTTTCTTATTATTTTCTCCAGTATTTTTCCAGGTATAGAAGTCAGACTGATAGGTCTGTAGTTGCCTGGGTCAGTCTTTTTACCTTTTTTGTGGATGGGGACTACATCAGATCATTTCCAGTCTTCCAGTAGGTCTCCAGTGGTCCAGGATTTTTGGTAGATGATTTTTGCATTTTTATGCAAAAATTCCATAAGACGTCTCTAGTTGCCAATAAATCTAGATACAGCCTTTTCTCTAATCAAAGAAATCAGTTTGTCTATCTCAGCAAGTTCTGTAAATTTTACCAACTATTTCACCAGAGTGGGTAGGGCTGAATCTTTCCATCTTTGGGCATAATCCGTAATCTGTGGTGAGATTCTATATATGAATTTATGTTCCATGTCTTTTTTCCAACTTTTAAAACAAAAACAAAAAGTTCTTAATTCAAATGAAAATTAATTTTTAAAATTCTCTGCATCAGTGTACATATCTGAATCCAAATATTTTTAGCTTTTTTATGGACCCACCAATCAGACTAAGATGTCTCTTCATCTTGAGTGGCAAGCCACATTTCACTCTGTTATCCTAATCCATTCCAGGTTCCCTTAGACCCACAAGCTTTTTCCAGAAGCTTTCCTTTCTTCCATTTCCCCTAGCTTTATGAGGTTTGCATTAAACAACTTTCTTTTCCCTAGAAAGAAGAGGGACTGAAGTGATCTTCATTTTCATTTGCAAATAAGCATTTGAATACTACTTGAGATAAAGAACGTTGATTTGGGTCTGGCAAAGTAATGCTTATACAGAGGGAGGTTCTTGTAGAGCTTTCCATAAGGTTGACAATGACTGAAGGAGTTTGCTTTTAGGCTATTTCCATATGGCTGTCTACAAAATACGGTGTCATCAGTACTATCTCCCTTCATAATGATCTAACAGGCTTATAAATCAAACCAAAGGTCCAACTTTACTATAAAATGAATGCCTTGAACTTCTACTACACAGAGAAATGAAGCATAAAACAACATATTGAATTGTTTTATGAGCTGAGTTAGGCTGCCTGCATTTTAATGAAAGTGAATAAATTATGATAAAAAGAATTATGAACTCCTCACTATCCATTTTCTCCAAATAGAAGGGGAAAAAAACCTCTTTTTTAATCTGCCATCCTCTTTTAGGGAAGACTATTGAAGGATATTAGCTCCCTTGATCTTTATATGCTATCCACAAGGAGGTAATGGCCACAAGGTTCATTCTTTTTCCAACTGATGTACTGCCTGTGGATATTGGACTTGGGACGTAAAACTCTGAACATTGTGAGGAACTTCCAGGTTTCCACATTAACAGCTTTCATATTCTTCTTTAACTCTCTACTAGTGGCAGGGTATCTGATGACTGGCAGGGTATATGTGTTGATGGTATGGGTCGTTTTTCTTCCCATTGAGCTGGCTCTTCAAGTTGTCTCTTATCCTTTGTACATAGATTTGCTGTCTTCCTTGCTTTCTCACTGTAGTTTCATGTGCCTGTGGGATATCATGGCACCATTAATAACTGGTCTGTATGTCTGCTATGTGACTTCCTGGTAGTTCTGCCTCATCAGTCTTAATTACCTTCCCCCTCTAGATTACTATGTGGCCACACTTCTCCAAGCCAAATGACCTTGTTAAGTTGGACAACATCCAAATGATACAACTCTTGATGTGAGGTCTTGGAAGAGAGGTCCGTCTAATCCATCTTCAGGATTCCATTCCCCCATTAGGGCCTCAAGTCATCTGGCACAACCCTTTTGCAAGACCAAAAGAGTGAGTATAGGTCTCACCTAGGGATGAAAGTAACATGTTGTGTGGGTGTGTGTGGGTGGGAGGGTTGGCCAATGACTCTTACTGGTAAGTTATTTGAACATTGATTGCTCATCGATTTAATATTGGTTTCCTGCATCAAAGGCAATACTCTAACTCTCTCTCTCCCTCTCTCTCCATCTCTCCATCTCATCTAATCTCATCTCTCCCCCCTCCCCAAATGATTATGGAATTTTAGCTGAGAAAGAATTGCTGAAACTGGGAGTATATGTATATCTGTGTATAACTGTTCTTTTGCAAAGAAAGAAATAAAGAAATAAAGAAAGAAGATAAGCTAATTGGTTTTCAGCCACATTGTAGAAAATGGAACTAGTTGAGCATTGTGGTTGCTTCCAGGTGCACAATACTATGATTCTATAAAAATTGTCATTAGTACTTTTTAAATTTAACCAGCATGCTGCTGATGTACTTTTCTCTTGAGTAAACAGATGTAAGTAAAGCCATTAAATGAGTCAAATATAATATTGCTGAGTCTTTTCTCTACTGATATTATTCAATTAGAAGTAAACTTAAATATCAAATGAACAAGTGTAACTTAGCAATCACCACACTGGTAAAAATACTAATTACGTTCATCCAAAATGGATAAACAAGTTGTGGTTCTTCAGTTCTGACCTATTTCTAATATGCTCTTTGTGACATTGGTTTGATAATAGAGTGAGGTATAAAGCTCCAGAAAGTGCTTCTGTAGTAGTCATTTGCACCAATCTACCATGGAAACAAATTCAGTTATAAACAAGATTTTGGAAAAGCAAGCAATTAGAATGTCATGGTAATTGCTGTGAATGAAAGAAGAAGACTAGGAAGTCTACTGTACATTAGAATTATTGAATAAATAATAATTAACAAGAAACTTGCTTGAGAACTAAAACATGTTGACATATATACTAATTTATTTATTTATTCATTCAGTTTTTATAGCTTTTCAATTTTTGTTTGTTTGTTCGTCAAACATGTACAAGATAGCAGCTCTAGGTATAAAGCGAAACATAAACAAAGGAAGTAAATACAGATAAATGGGGACAGTAGGATAGGGACAATAGGCACACTGGTGCGCTTATGCACACCCCCTTTCTGGACCTCTTACGAATGGGATGAGGTTCATGGCAGACAGTTTGAGGTCGAAGCTGTGAGGGTTTGAGGCTGTAACAACAGAGTCGGGTAGCCCATTCCAGGCATTGACCACTCTGTTGCTGAAGTCATATTTTTTGCAATCGAGTTTGGAGTGGTTCATCTTGAGTTTGTAAACACAAACAAGTGACTCTATGTGGCTTACAATTCTAAAGTTGTAAACCTTTAGGGGAGAGGGGCGGCATATTAATAAATAAATAAATTAATCTAATTAATAAATAAAATAAATAAATATTTATTTATTTAAATAATATTTAAAGGACATTCCTACAATAAAACATTCACAAAATAAATGAGTATAAATACTAGCCATCATAATTAATTAATAGTAAAGCCAAATAACAGCACCTTTCATACGTTCCACATCCCTGATCCAGGTCCATAGCCAAATTTTTAAAGCTGTGTGAAAAATCAACAGGATTGGACCATTTTTATCTCGGAGCAATGAATACTCCACAAGGCAGAGGGTATAGCAAAGCTCTTCTTCTAGTTCCTACTACTATATTCTTTTTTTAAAACAAAAAAAAACAATACAGTACCACACAACCACACTACATAACCTCTGGGCTTATAATACAGCCGATTTTACTGACAATAAATCCATGCTTATGTAATTGTTTCCTTTACCATATTTACATAATCTTTTGCATTAACATATTTAGTTATTATTAATTGATATAATTGTTCCATTTTATTATAGTTAAGAATCATCATATTATTTATTTATTTATTATTTATTTATTTATTTATTTATTTGTTTGTTTGTTTGTTTGTTTGTTTGTTTGTTTGTTTGTTTGTTTGTTTGTTTGTATGCCGCCCCTCTCCGGAGACTCGGGGCGGCTAACAGCAATAACAAGACAGCGTACAATAATAATCGAATACTGTACTAAAAACGATTAAAAACCCATTAATATAAAAAGCAAACATATATACAGACATACCATGCATATAATTGTAAAGGCCTAGGGGGAAAGGGTATTTAAGTAGCTTACAAAAGGCAAGGAGGGTGGGGGCGATTCTAATTTCTGGGGGGAGTTGGTTCCAGAGGGCCGGGGCCGCCACAGAGAAGGCTCTTCCCCTGGGTCCCGCCAAGCGGCATTGTTTACTTGACGGGACCCGGAGAAGACCCACTACTATATTAATTATTTACAGGTTTATTTTACTTTCTCTTTTCAAGCCAATCATAATTTGTTCAAATTTCATAGTACTACTTTTCATTTAATTCCATCGTAATTTTGTCTAATTCAGCACAAGAATTTTCTTAATTATTGTATTTTCATTTGGTAAATCCATTTGCTTCCAGCATTGTGCGAGGCTAATTCTAGCTTCCGTAAGTATATATTGTATAATGTACCATAATAATATTTTTCCCCAATTTTCAGGTCCAGTATTTCCAGTAGAAATGTTTCCAGTTTCATAGTTATTTTCTGTTCTGTGATTTCTTCTAACCCTTTCCAAATTTTATACCAAAATTTCTTTATGACAGGACAAGTCCATCACATGTGATAGTAATATCCAATTTTATAATCACATTTCCAACATTTGGGGAAAAGGTTTGGATACATTTTGGCCAATCTTGCTGGGTTTAAATGCCATCTATATTACATCTTACATAGGTTTTCTTTATAGGTAGTTGCTTTTCTAAGATTTATAATTTTTATTCCAAATTCTGTCCCATTGTTCTAAATTTATGTAATACCCAAAGTTTTTGGCCCAACTAATCATGTTTCTTTTTACAGTTTCTTCCTCCATTTTATAGTTGAATCAAAACTTATATAATTTAGTTATTGTTTTTCTTTCTTGCCCGAATAAAATTTTGTCTAATTCTGATTGTTGCGTTGAATGTGGAATAAACACATGGACACAAAAGAGCTGGGTTTAATGGGTCACTTTATTAACTAATTATGTAACTATTTAACTGATTTTCAACTAAATAACCAGGACCAGCAGAGGCAACTAAAAAATGAAGTGGATCTTCCTGTCATTAAACCTTCCTGGGCAACTATGGGCGTAGCTCCTTGCTGAACAAGGGGAGGTGATTACTTCCTCACCTTGCTCCATGTCAGGCCTCATTGCGTATGGGGACCCATCCAAGAGCTGGCATAGGTGAGTCCCAAGCGCACCCCCTCTCCATTACTCAGGCCAGGTAGGCCCAAAGCTTCTGGGGAGGGACAGCCCATCATCTTCCAAAAGATGCCCTACAGGCGAAAGCGCAGTTGCTACTACTGCCCATTTCTGCATTTTTCCTGCCACCCCGGTGACCAGGAGGAATAAGCCAATTGGTTAACAGATTTGAGCTACACTCCCTAACCAGTCCATCCTCAACCTCCAGTGTAGAGTAGGTGAAAAAAATGGTCACATCACCCGGCTGCAACCGCCATGGTACCCATATTCATAAATGCCCAGATACATATTTTTTCATTTCATTTCTGCAAAGAGAAACAAATGGTGCAGACATTTCAGGAATAGCAGAACCTTATAGTCATGAACCATTGCTTCTTCATAGAAATTTTCTGAATGAACATCTTATTAATTTTCCTGGTGTGTGTTTGTATGTGGGTATACACCCACCAGACTATATTAGTCTACCTTTCTTTTCATTATCAGCATACACACACACACACACACTTTGAATAATGGATTTGTATGAATGTATTTATATGCTGTTTATTTTCATTGCTTTTTATCATGTGTCTTCAAATTTTATCTCTTATATCCATTGTTGCATTAAATTCTTAGAGTATGTTGTTTACGATGGCGATGGCATTCCTTGTTTGGCAGTGATTGTTTCTGCAATATATAATACAATAATAGAATGCTCTAAAGTGTTGTTAATTTTCCATTCCCCCAAGATAAACAATGTTCCAGAGCATTATTTAACATTGTACTTTGGGACAATGCATTTGAATTAATGAAACATACATGCACATTTTATAATCCAGGGCTCAGTGCACGCAAGTAATAACTTTAAATGAATGATTGAATGAAATTATCTTAATTCATTGCAGAAAAGTTTCACAATGGTCTAAATATGAAAGTTTATTTTTTCTAGGGTCATTACAAGAAGATTGAGGCAGTTCTGTTAGTTCTTGGGGGAGAAGTCAAAATTTATGCTCAACCATAATGTCATAAAAATGTCATTGTTATTAGAGAGGTCAGATGGTCAGCCAGAAGTTTAGAGTGGATCTGGCATTTTTGTTCATTTATTGAATGCTTATTATGGTGGTTGCTTAGTCATCTACATGTTTACACTAAATCTGTAATTTTTGTCCACCTATAGTCCTGCCCAAGGACATGGGATAAGCAAATGTTATTTTATTTATTTATTTATTTATTTATTTGCTTGTTTGTTTGTTTGAGTTGAAAGAGACCTTGTAGGCCATCAAGTCCAACCCCTACACCACCACAGCCAGATGGCAGCCCAGTATCTTTTTGAATATGTCAAGGGTCGGGGCATTCACAATTTCTGCTGGCAGGCCGTTCCACTGGTTGATCGCCATCACTGTCAGGAAGTTCTTCTTTATGTCCAGGTTGAATCTCTCCTTGGTCAGCTTCCATCTGTTATTCCTTGTCAATTATATTAAGTATATTGTCACAGGATGTAAGCTGTTCCAAATAAAACTGCCTTTTGCTATTGACTGATGGGACAATCAGACTGATGGGCCAATGGTGTTTAAATGTAGTTCCAAATATTTCAGGATTTCATCCAAGGTGCTTATTACCACTAATACCTTATTGCAGAAGAGACGGAGTAATGACACGGACACAAGAGCTGGATTTAAAACTGGGTCATTTTTATTAAAATAAATTAGCATAATTTATTCAACTAAATTAGCATAAATTAACATATTTAAATATGACCCAAACAATGGACCTGCAGGGTCAAACAATTGCTTCCGGGGCGGAAATGACGTAGCAATCAACATTCCTTGGCAACTATGGGCGTAGCTCGATGCTAGTCCAGGTGAGGGACCACTCCCTCACCTGAGACCCTGCCATGCACTTGCATGAGGGGGGTCCCGCCGGCTAACCCCTACCCGGGGGCTTCAAGGTGCGGGACCCAAAGACAGGTTCCCCACAACTGCTCAGGTAGCACCCCACCATGAGCTTGGAGAGAACCTGTCAATCATCCCCAAAGATGCCCAAGGGAGAACGCGCAGTTGCTAAACCACCACCCAGTTTTCCGCCCCTAACCTGCCTACCCAAATGACCAAAGGTAAGCCAATTAGCCTAAAAAGGTGCAAGCACCCCCTAACCGCTTATCCCCTTCCCCAGTGTGGAATGGGCGAAAAAACGGCCCAGCTAAAAGGCCAAACCGCAAAAAATTCCCATTCGGCCCCCTAGGGCGACCCATAATAGCACACTGCAAACATAGGGAGGGAGGGCGGGTGTCTGCTCTTCTGACGTGGCCCGGGCGAACAGGCCGAACCTGGGCCTGCACGCCCTTTTATAGGGCTGGCAAGCCCCACCCGGCCACGTCAGCAATCAGGCCACCCTGGCCTGACTCTCGGCCGAAGCCTCGCAATCTCGCGAGACTTCAGCCGAGATCCAAGATGGCGGCGGCCATGTGCCCGTGTCGTCCCGACCCTCCTGCAAAAGGCACCTGCCGGTAAGTCTGCTGGTGTTATTGCAGAAGAGACGGAGTAATGACACGGACACAAGAGCTGGATTTAAAACTGGGTCATTTTTATTAAAATAAATTAGCATAATTTATTCAACTAAATTAGCATAAATTAACATATTTAAATATGACCCAAACAATGGACCTGCAGGGTCAAACAATTGCTTCCGGGGCGGAAATGACGTAGCAATCAACATTCCTTGGCAACTATGGGCGTAGCTCGATGCTAGTCCAGGTGAGGGACCACTCCCTCACCTGAGACCCTGCCATGCACTTGCATGAGGGGGTCCCGCCGGCTAACCCCTACCAGGGGGCTTCAAGGTGCGGGACCCAAAGACAGGTTCCCCACAACTGCTCAGGTAGCACCCCACCATGAGCTTGGAGAGAACCTGTCAATCATCCCCAAAGATGCCCAAGGGAGAACACGCAGTTGCTAAACCACCACCCAGTTTTCCGCCCCTAACCTGCCACGGAGCGGGGGTCAGATCTCTATCTTGGCCCCCCGACTCCCCCCTCTAACTGCGCCAGCTCACGCAGAGACACTGCAGGTCCTGTAAGAAAAATGGTGTTCCTCAGTTCTGACAGAGGAAGACCAGCAGCCAGGTAAAGCCACAGCTGATCTATGGTGATGCGGGGATGGGCCACAACCACCCCGCCTAACCCTCTGACTACCGTACCCAGGGCCTTAACTCCCCGCCTAACCCGGTGAAGGGCCCTAAGGGAAATGGCGTCCCACCAAGCGATCCCCGTGAGGATCTCGACCACACCCCTTGCGTGGAGGGCCACACAGTGCGAAGCCACCGCAGGCTTCGCGAGCCTGGCAGATCTAAAGTAGACCCCCAGGCCCACACAGGTCCTTGCCACCGAGGTGCAAGACCCACTACCTGGGCGCCGCAATGGGATGCAGCCCTCCCAGTACCATCTGGGCGCAGCAATGGGATGCCGCCCTCCCAGCACCAACTGGGCGCAGCAATGGGATGCCGCCCTCCCAGCACACATCCAGGCACAGCAATGGGATGCCGCCCCCGGCACTAACTGGGCGCAGCAATAGGATGCCGCCCTCCCAGCACCAACTGGGCGCAGCAATGGGATGCCGCCCTCCCAGCACACATCCAGGCACAGCAATGGGATGCCGCCCCCGGCACTAACTGGGCGCAGCAATGGGATGCCGCCCTCCCAGCACCAACTGGGCGCAGCAATGGAATGCCGCCCTCCCAGCACACATCCAGGTGCAGCAATGGGATGCCGACCCCCGGCACCGACTGGGTGCAGCAATGGGATGCCGCCCTCCCAGCACCAACTGGGCGCAGCAATGGGATGCCGCCCTCCCAGCACACCTCTGAGCGCAACGATGGGATGCCGCCCCTGGCCACCGACTGGGCGCAGCAATGGGATGCCGCCCTCCCAGCCCAATTGGGCGCAGCAATGGGATGCCGCCCTCCCAGGACCAACTGGGCGCAGCAACGGGATGTCGCCCTCCCAGCACCTCCTGGGCGCAGCAATGGGATGCCGCCCTCCCAGGACCACCTGGGCGCAGCAATGGGATGCCGCCCTCCCAGCAATAGCGGTAGAAACGCCCGTCCCACTGCACACCCCGTCTCCCCAGCCAGACAACCAGGACCCAGCCGCCACAACGGCAGGGTCCCCACCCCCGATGGTAACTTGTTGCTGAGTGGTCTCGGAGCGCTCATGACCCCAAGCAACACCGTCGGACACGTCCTGGCGGGGTTGAATAGAAGGGGACCAAAGGAGGAACCTGGCCTAAGATCTTACCCGGACCCTCAACAGGCCGTTCGTACCCTAAAACAGGCCGTTGACCGCCGGCGAGCGACTTCCCGAATCCTCCGTATCGAGAACGCCATTACCGCACTAGTGGCAGCGCCTCTCGAGAACGAGCGTTCCCTAATGGCGGGATCCATACTTGGCCTAGCCAAACCCTACACACTAGCACCCACCTAACTGAAGTAATGAGATGGAAGGCACCAAATTGACCTGGCGGCCCGCGATGCGGCCCCGGCCCAACTTTCCCGCATTGTCACAATGCGGAAGTCACCATAAAACCAATAACCCCGCCCCCGCCTTAAACAAGGCGAAGCCGGCCAAGCTGGACCTAATAGTCCTAACCGAAAGGCCGCGCTGCCTAAGCTGGACACAAATATGTCCAGGTACACAACTGGGGCAGGTCAGCTATAGGGGTAACCCGTATACTGCCTGCAATCCCAAACAGTTCACCTGCCTGCTGCTAAGCCCCCCAGAGTGCCAGACACTCCCAAGAGTGCCGTAGCCCAGCAAGCCTCTACTCTTTACTGCCCAGGAGCCCCCCGGCCCCAAGGTGGACAGGAAAAGCCCCTGGCGACATACGTGCCCGCAGGGCCAGGGTCCGAAACCGGGACAACTGACCATGGGACAAGGCGTCAGCAACCCCGTTATCTAACCCGGGGACATGCCTAGCTAAAAACAATGTGGTCAGGGACAAGGACCTGTGCCCCCCCAAAAAATTGGCGGACAAGCCGCATGACCCTGTCCCTCTTGGAGGACAGGGCGTTCACAACCTGGACAACCACTAGGCTGTCACACCAAAATGCACAGTCTTGCCCCCAAACTGCTCACCCCAAAGCTCTAGGGCCACTATCAAGGGGGAGAGCTACCAAAAGGGTCAAATCCTTAACCAAAGAAGAGGCCCTCATTCAGGAGGCCACGCAGACCAGCACCACTGGTCACCCAACACAACCCAAAGCCACGAGCACATGCAGTATCAGAACACAACTGCAAATCAGCTTCCAAAAGAAGCTCTTGCCTCCAAAAAGACAACCCATTAAAACGTTCTAAGAACTCCGCCACACGCAGAGGTCAGCCCTGACCCCTGCACATAAGCGGGTACGATGATGGGGCAAACGGAGCCCCCTCATCGCAGTATATAACCTCCTAGAAAAAACCCTGCCCGGCACCACGACCCGGCGGGCAAAATTAAGTATCCCAGCTAGGTCCCGGAGCTGCCGAAGAGTGACCTTCCTGCAGCCCCAGAACTGTACCAAGGTGATCCCTGATTTGTGTCAACTTGTCCAGGGGCAAACTAGAAGATTGCACCTCTGAGTCCAATTCAATACCGAGGAAGGTAATCCCGGTGGCGGGGCCCTCGGTCCCCGTAGAGGCTAAAGGCACCCCCAACAGAGCGCAAAGGGCTTCGAAGACCCGCATTAGAGCAAAGCAGTGCTCTGCACGCGCAGTCCCCGCCATCAAGAAACCCTCAAGGTAGTGAACGCCGAGCCCAGACCGCTGCGCCTCCTGAGCGCCCACTCCAAGAAGGTGCTCGAGCTCTCCCAAAAGAGAGCATGAGACGGAGCCACCCGTGGGTAAAACCCCGACCACATAAAAACACCTATGAAATGGAAGCCCAACAGCTCGAAGCCGTCTGGGTGTATGGGGAAGAGCCGGGATGCTGACTTAATGTCGCATTTATCCATAAGGGCTCCAACCCCACACTGCCTTACCATGGCCACGACCGCATCAAAGGATGCGAGCCGGACTAAACAAAGTTCGTCAGGAACGAAATCCTTCACTGACTCCCTTTTAAGAAAAGACAAGTGGTGAATCAACCTAAATTCAACACCCACCTTTCAGGGGACCACCCCTAATGGGGACACCCCAAGATTCGGGAAGGGCGGCTCCGGGAAGGGCCCAAGGCCCTTCCCCACGGCCACCTCTTATTCTATTCTGGACCGAACAATGCCGTCATGTCCCACAACCAACCTGAGGTTGTCGAACCCAAAGGCTTGCTCGAACCCCCCATGTAAGGGATCCTGAATCCCTTGGAGAAACCTAGCAAGAGAGCGGCCGCTCTCGAGCGAGGGTGGTCGTCCCTCAACCAACCCCCGTGTTGTTGTTGTTTTTGTAAATTAATTGGGCTGGGCCCAGTTTCCCCCCAGTAGGTGGGGTTTGTACCCTGGACCCCCTCCCCTCCTAACCGTCCCCTTTGAGGGGCAGGGGCACATTGAAACGGCATGGGAGCCCCACCTTCCCGCACGCATGGCTGTACATACAAAAAGGGGGGAAACAAGCCCCTCTGCAGCAAACCCATGACATGCAGCGAACGGGTCCCACACTGTGGTGGCCCCCATGTCCATTCTCCCTGGCCCCGACGGGTAAGCCGTCAAAAGGGGCGGAGGCCCTATGGCCTGCGTTGGCGGGGTCAAACCCCCCGCCCCCGACACACCAGGCCCTGGCAAAAAGCTGCCCTAGGGGCCTCCCGCACTAGGAGCCAGCGGGGGGGAGGGGAGGGGGCAAACCTGGCTACAGGTGCCCCCCCCCCGAAAAAACCCCAAGAAACTGGGACCGAGTGGCAACAATATTTAAATAATTAATGTTAGACCATAACTGAACTGAAGTTTGGCTGTGATTCTACTGAAATAGTAAAGGCTTGGAACAAACTTCCAGCAGACCCGGTAGATGAATCCACAGCAACAGAATTCAAACATGCCTGGGATAAACATATATCCATCCCAAGACAAAATACAGAAAACAGAACAAAGGCAGACTAGAGGGACCAATGGGTCTTTTCTTGCCGTTATATGTCCATGTTTCCATATAAATATATGAAATAATTTCAACCAGAATCAGTCTCATTATTATTATTATTAATATGTTCTTGTGTACACCATGGTTCTTATTTTTACACATGAAGGAACCGGGGCCACCCAGGCCCCAAGAGGGCAGCAAAAGGCCTCTGCCCAAACAGGCAGCGCAGCAGCAGGAAGCTGCCGCCAAGGGCCCAACTGCCCTCCGTTTTTATTTTATTTCTTATTTTATTTCTTTTTTTTTTTAAATATACTTTATTTATTTACAAATATAATTAAAAACAAGGAAAGGGGTTGGGGGGAAGGGGGACAGAACAAAGGGTTGGGGGTGGGGTAGAGTAGGAAGGGGAGGGAAAATTCAAAAACAAAACATTCATGATAGAATTGTGATACATGCGAGTTGTAATACACAAGTGTCTTAGAAAGAATGTAATAACTCTTACTTTCCTAATCTTAATATTTATATATGAAAATAACTCAAATGTCGTATTTCTTAATATATATATGCATTAAGGTTCTAGCTATGAAAAGGAGGAGGAAAGGGGAAAAAAAGGGAAAGGGGGAGAGAGAAAAATCTGCATTTAATGCAGACGTTTTTATGGACGACTTTTGTTTAGTTGTAGAGTGGGGAGTATATAGGTGATATAATGGGTGTATATAAAGATTAGTTATTTTAAAGGTAATTAATACGTTTATAGTGTGTGTTGAGTTAGTTAGAAGACAGATAAAAAGAGATTTAATATATTTTCTTGTTGCAAATTTGATTAGTTTTTGGTGCTTCTTTTCTAATTTATTTTAATATTAATTTAAGTGTTGAAGGTACTTTTGGGTATGATAGAGTATGAATTTTACAATAAAAGTTTTTTGTATTTTTTCTGAGAAACCCATTTATGCCAATTTTCCCATGCTTCGTAGTATTCTGAGTCTTTTTTGTTTTGTGCTTCCATTGCTATTTTAGACATTTCAGCACATTCATTAATTTTCGTAATTATTGTAAAGAAAGAGGGTACTTGATCAGATTTCCAAAGAGAGGCATATGATATTCTGGCTGCAGTTATAATTTGTAGTATAAGATATTTTTGTGTCTTGGTAAGGTTTTGTCTGAATATCCCTAAGAGATAAAGCTCGGGTTTGGGTGGTAATTTGATTGACATGACTTGGTCGATTAGGGATTGAATTGTTGTCCAGTATTTTTGTGCAATTGGGCATGTCCACCATGTGTGGTAGTAAGTTCCGGGTTTGGTCTTGCACTTCCAGCAGATCGGTGAAAAGTTGGGAAACATTTTGGATATTCTTGCTGGGGGCAAATGCCAACGATAAAACATTTTAATTTGGTTCTCCTTGTAAGACATTGCCGTTGTCATTTTATAATTTGATGTCCATGTTTTCTCCCACTCAATTAGATTAATCGTATATCCAAAATTCTGAGCCCAAGCTATCATACAGCATTTCACTTGCTCTTCGGGATTTTCTTGGATTAGTAAGTAGTTGTACAATTTTGAGATCATTTTTGTAGAAGGACCGAAAAGAATCGTGTCTATTACATTATTATTTTGAAATCCAAATTGCTTTTTGTGTTGTTCGTATTTTAATTTAATTTGTAAATATGTTAACCAGTCTATATTAATTCCTTGATTGTTCAGTTGTTGTTTAGAGATAAGAGCATCTGATTCGTCGAGTAGTTGTTGGTATCTCAGAATTTTAGAGTGCGAGAAAAGATTGGGAAAAATTAGTATTTCATTGGGGGATATCCATTTTGGTATTGAGGTGTAATAATTTTTTTTAATAGTAAACCAGATTGTTATTAGTGTTTTACGTAAGTAATGATTTTTGAAGTATTTGGGTATTTTGTGGTAGTCTGCTGTCAAGAAAGTGTGCCACCCAGCAAGAAGATCGAATCCTTCCAGCGTTAGGAGTCTTGTATTTTGGAACGTAATCCAATTTTTAATCATGGTTAAAATGGTAGCTTGATAATACATATAAAAATCTGGAAGTCCAAGTCCACCCCTCGATCTAAGGTCTTGAAGGTTTTTCAATTTTATTCTGGCCTTCTTCTTGGTCCAAATAAACTTCTTTACTTGTTTGTGGAGAGTATTGAAAAAAGTTTTATTCAAATTTATTGGAGCAACTTGAAATAGGTAAAGAAACCTTGGAAGAATGTTTGATTTTATGGCAGCTATTTTCCCCATAATAGATAGGTTTAATTTTGACCATCTGTTAAGATCTTGTTGTATTTCTTTAATTAATCGTTCGTAATTATCTTTTTTGATCGTAGCATAATTCGAAGTCATCCAAATTCCTAAGTATTTAATTTTTTTTGTGGTCTTTATTTTAATTAATTCTTCCAAGGTAAGTATCTCTTTTGGTATCATATTTTTTGTCAAAATTTGAGTTTTATTTTTATTGATTTGCAGGCCAGATATTTCACCAAATTTGTAAATTTCGTCAAATAAAATGGGTGCTGTTCGAATTGGATCTTGTAGGATGAATACAATGTCATCCGCAAAGGCCTGCAATTTGTAATGTTCTTTTTTAATCATAATACCGTGAATTTGTGAGTTGTTTCTTATAGTTTTGAGAAAGGTCTCGATGGCCAGAATAAAAATAAGTGGGGACAGGGGGCATCCTTGACGTACACCTTTGGTTATAGTAATTGTGTTGGTAATATCATTGTTAAAGAGAATTTTGACCGATTGGGTAGAATAAAGAGTTTTGATTAGGTTGAAAAATTTGGAGCCGAAATTCATGAATTTAATTTGATTTATAAGATATTGCCATTGAAGACTGTCAAAAGCTTTTTTGAGATCCATAAATACTAATGCAGCTGCTTTGTCATAGTTTTTGTCATAGTATTCCAAGGCATTTAGTATAGTTCTTGTGTTCGTGGAAATGTTCCTTCCCGGAAGAAATCCGTTTTGGTCAGAATGGATAATTTTGTTTAATATATTTTTTAGTCTGTCCACAATTATTGATGCAAATATTTTATAATCAGTATTAAGTAATGCAATCGGTCTGTAATTCTCCAAATGGTGTCTATTTTCAATGTCTTTAGGGATAAGGGTTATATAGGATTCAAACCAGGACGCGGGCAGTTTTGCATGTGAGAGCGCATTGTTATAGATGTCTAAGAGTATGGGTGCCATTATATCAGTATGATATTTATAAAATTCAGATGGGATTCCGTCTGGTCCTGGGGTTTTATTGTTTTTTTGTTTGTTTATTGCAACCTCAATATCCGAAATAGAAATTGGTTTGTTTAGAAGAGTTCTTTGGTCATCTGTTATCATAGTTGTTTGTTCATTTGTTTGTAAATATTTTGATAATAAATCGGCATCCAAATTTGAGACTTGGTAGAGTTGTTGATAAAAGTTTTGGATAATTTGTTTTTTATCAGAATTGGTCGTTTTCAGTTGTCCAGAAGGGTCAACTAAAGTATCTATGTTTCTATCGGATTTTTGATGGGCTAGTTTGAGAGAAAGCCAGCGTCCTGGTTTATTGGCCGCTTCAAAGTATGTTTGTTTCGCATTTTTAACCTTTTGAGCAATGTGTTGTTGTGTTATTAAATTTATTTGATGTTTGATCGTATTTATTTCTAATAGAATTATGTTATTTTTAGGATCATTGCTAAGTAGCTTTTCTGCTTCTTGAAGAGAGATGTTTAGTTTTTGAAGTTGCGCATATTTTTCTTTGTTTTTGTTTGCTGTATATGAGATGTAAATACCGCGTATATATGCTTTAGTGGCATCCCACGCTATTTCGTTGGGTATCTCGCCATTGAAATTAATTTGGATAAAAGGGGGGATATCATTCTGTATTTTATGTTGGAATTGTTTTTGGTTTATCACTGTTGAGTACATTGACCATCTATGCGGAATATTGTAAGTATTGTCTCTTATTGTAAGTAGGAGGGGATTGTGGTCTGCCCAAGTTGCGTTGAGTATTTGAACATCAATTATTTGATTTATGATTTCTATATTAGACCAAGCCATGTCAATACGTGAGCAGGTTCGATGTGGAGGAGAAAAAAAGGTATATTGTGTAGATTTAGGGTAAAAGTATCTCCAAATGTCTTTTAAGGCATATTCATAAATTATTTGTTGAAAAGTAGAGGGAATGATGTTACGAGTGCGGCACTTGGAGTTTATTTATTTTTATTATTTATTACTTAGATTTGTATGCCGCCCCTCTCCGAAGACTCGGGGCGGCTCACAACATGTAAAAACAAATCATAAGCAATCAGGCAAATTTAAAATATTTAAATATTTAAAAAACCCCATATGCTAACAGTCACACACACAGACATACCATGCATAAATTAAACGTGCCCAGGGGGAGATGTTTCAGTTCCCCCATGCCTGACGGCAAAGGTGGGTTTTAAGGAGTTTACGGAAGGCAGGAAGAGTAGGGGCAGTTCTAATCTCCGGGGGGAGTTGGTTCCAGAGAGTCGGTGCCGCCACAGAGAAGGCTCTTCCCCTGGGGCCCGCCAACCGACATTGTTTAGTTGACGGGACCCGGAGAAGGCCCACTCTGTGGGACCTAATCGGTCGCTGGGATTCGTGCGGCAGGAGGCGGTCTTGGAGATATTCTGGTCCGATGCCTTTATAATCCTTGTTTACATCAACTATTGCGTTAAAGTCTCCAATTATCACAAAGTTGTTTAGATCTAATTCTAATATTTTTTTGTGTAAATTTTTAAAATAGGAAGATTGTCTAACAGATGGTGCATATATTGATATTATATTTATTGTTCTTTTATTTTGTAAAGTTATTTGCACAATTAGTAATTGACCATTTTCATCGGTATATATTAATGTTGGTGAATAAAAATTTTTAACATATAGAACTATGCCTCTCTTTTTTTCGGAGGCGGAAGCACAAAAGAATTCAAACTCAGATTTAATTTTAAGGTTGGGGATAGCTAAAAGAGTAGTATCTTCATTTTTAATGTGGGTTTCTTGTAATGAAATTACATCATAGTTGTTTTCAGATAGTTTATGGAATATTTTTGTCTCTTTTTATATGAGTTCAGACCATTTATGTTTGTTGAGAATAGTGTGATTTGGGGTTGTTTATTGTTGTGGTGTTGGTTCCTTAAATTTCTCCTTTCTTGCCTCAGCTCTTGCCCGGGTAACTGGTCCATGTTTGCTTGACTCGTCATTCTGAATTTGTAATTCTTGATCGTTGTTTATCTGATTGTCATCAAAGGTAGCTTCTTCATTTCGGAGAGTGTCTCTAGTGTCGAATTCTTTAAGGGCAGACTGATCCATCTTCAAGATGTGGGCGTAGAAGTCTCTTGCATCTTCAGGAGTGGAAATTTTATATTTTTTATCCAGAAGTGTGACCGTCATTCCCTCTGGTATCATCCACCTAAACTGTATAGATTCTTTATTTAATTTGGTGGCTAGCGTTTGATAGGGTTTGCGTTTCTCCCTTACTCGTTTTGGGATTTGGCGTAGGATTACTATATCTCGACCTTGATGGGTAGCTGGGTTATCCTTAGAGGCATTGTAAATTTCGTCTCTGAATTTCCTTTTGAGAAAACGTACATGGACCTCTCGTGGGAGTCTGTTTCGTCTAGCGTATGAAGTTGTCAGCCGGTATACCTCGTCCATTTGTGCTAAAATTTCGTCCGTTGGTTTATCAATGATTTTAGCTATTATTGTCGCCACCGTGTGAGGAAGGTCTTGTTGATCGGTTTCTATGATATTTTGGAAACGCAAAAAAAAGGCTGATTTCTCGAGCTCCAGGTTCATAAGGGACTCCTCCAGGGATTTGTTGGTATATTCTGCCTTTGCTTCTGAAAACTGAAATTTGGTATCCATCCTGTTGGTTAATTCTTCAATATTATTTATTTTTTCTGTATTCTTGGTAATTGTTTCACAAACGACTTCCATTTGGTCTTCCAATTTGATCGTTCGCTCCTCAAGATGACCCGCATGTTCTTGAATTTTCTTGATGTCCTGCTTCATTTCTCCCATCGTTCCCTTTATAGATTCAAAATTAATATCTAATGTGTCTTGCATTTTGTTCATCTTCTCCAATAAGGCGTTTAGTGATATATTGGGAATTTCCTGTGTTTGTTGTTGGATAGATGTTTTGTCTGACAAGTCAGCTGAACGTTGCTGGGTTGAATTTGGTGTTGCTGGCTGATTGGAGTTTTTCTTCCAAGATTTCATAAGGGTTGGTTGATTTGAGGCAGACATTTTTGTATTAAAGAGAGGTCGTTAGAACAGTATATAAATGGTGTGTATGATGTAGTAAAGGGATGTATGTGGTGTAGAGAGGTGTATGTAATGTTGTCGGAAGTAATGAAGTTAGAGTGGTTAAGGTGGTATAGAGAGTTGCAGTATATGTAGTAAAGGTTTTTTGTTTTTGTTTTTGTTTAAAGATACAATTAGTAGTGAGTTGTTAAGAGAATATCAGAATTTGTTACCCTTAAGAAGTAGCAAGAGAAAGACAGTTTATATTTAGGGTTCAGATTATCAATAAAATAGCATTTAAATCAGTATGACTCCAGTAGTAATATCTCAATGTATGGAAAAGAAAAGGAAGGGTAAAGAAAATGGGAGAAAGTAATAATGCAGTAGTACAATTATTCGATATTCAGTATAAGGGGAAAGACAGTCAATCAATCGGGGGGTTACTCTATTAAGGGTTTAAATCAGTTGAATCAGTTAAATTGATTAAATCAGATAAATCTTAAAACATTAAATTACTATAAGTTATAGAATCAAGAAGAAGTCCAGTTACTATTTGCTATTTAAAGTTAATTAAGGATAAATAGTAATAAAGTCTAAAGTTTAATGTTAATATAAAGTAAAGCTATCAACTCAAAGTAATCTATCAGTATATTCTACCTAAATATAATACAATCTATCTTAATATAATATAATATAATATAATCTATATAAATAGTTCAGTAGCTAGAGTAAATATTACAATATTTTATGTATTACACAATTGGATAAGGAGGTTTTGTCAGTATATATAGTCCAAAGATATCAAAATGAGATTTAAGTAAATTAGAAGAAGTTCAGTCCAAATCAATCCAAATCAAAAGGTTCGTAGTTCAACAATATGGTGCTATTAAATTGATCAAGTTCGGTACAGTTCGGTTCAGTTATATTGAGAGTTTGATAGAAGGATATTGGTGGGATTTAAATTCAAAAAGTAAAGTCAATGGTTTTGTTAAGACTTTTGTTTGTAGTTGATGAAATAAATTTTAGTGACGAAGTTCCAAGGAGGATGAGAAAAAAAAAAGAGACAGTAGAGGATTAGCAAGTTGTCCAAAGTTCCGGATCTATGAACGTCCAATATTCAATATTCAAGTGTCCTAATATCAAAATGTCCAGTATCCAAAAGTAATCCAATATATGCAAAGATGTCCAAAAAGAAAAAGGATAATAGTAGTAAAAATTAAAAAAAAGAAGCAAAAATTCTATCTATGTATGAGATTCAAAAGTAAGCAAACTTTATTTATTTAATATTAAAGGAGGGAGGTTAAAAGTAATGAAAATTAAGGCAAAAAAGGGTATGGAAAGGAAGGGTAAATGGTAGGTAGAAAAATAGGGCCGGGGTTTTCCGGTTGCTGTTTTAACTCTTATCTGCTTTACTTTTTTTCCAACTAATCAGGGTGTTATTTCAAAGACAAATAGCAAAAATCCTTGTTGCGGGGGGTTTAAACTTTCTCCTACCTTCAAAACACGTTACTTAAACCTTCTCTCCTTGCGAAAATTTAAAGTGTAGCTGATAGTTCTAGGGCAAGTCGAAATCACAAATAGACGTGGCGAAAATTCATTCTAAAAACCTTCAAGTAATTTCCGCCGAGTCATCGTCGCCATCTTTGCCAGGGGGATCGTAACACTCACAGATCGAAGTCGCCGCCTCCCGTTCTTCAGACTCAAAAAAAGAGTCGGGATGTCTCTTTCGCAAGGAGTAATCCAACACGTATACCACAAATCCAAAAACCGTCCTCAGTCCTTCTGCAGCAAGCAATAACACCCCCAAAGGTATTTGTCGTTACCGCGGCTTCCAAGATAAAGCAGAGCGCAGCGCTTCCGGATCAGCAAAAAAAAGCTGATCTCTTTGGCTGATGATTTGGAGGATCTCCCGTCCCCCGGGGGGGTCCGCCGAACACCCCCGGGTGCACGCAAACTTCCCCTCAAAGACCTTGGGCTCTACGGGTCCGCGGTCGCCCGATAGGGCAATCAATCAATGCAAAAGGCCAGATGTAACCCGGAGAACCGGGAAACACACAGCGACAGCACTGCACCACAACCGGAAGTCCCTTATTTTATTTCTTATTGGTTTTCGGGGGCCACGAACCGGGGGGGCGCGCACACGCGAGCCCTCCCCCGAGCCCCCACGTCCCCAAGGGGGCTACCCGAATGATCCCCCCCGTAAGGAAATAGGGGGGGGACAACAGCCAACGGCTCAAGGCCCGGCCGTCCCGCCAGACTCGAAGCCCCCAAACCACTCCACGAGCCTCCGATGAGGCTGTCAAGATGGCGGCCGTAACACGCAGCCGCCTTTTACAGATTGGAGGGGGGGTGCTCACGCGGGACTCCATCCGAAAGGCCGTTGCTGCCCGCCGATCGAAGAGGGGCAGACCGCCAGCCTCAGATGGGCTGAAGCCTGCTGCCCGCAACGAGCAGCAGTCGCCTCAAGCTTCCGACGAGGCTTCCGAAATGACGGCCGCTCCACGCGGCCGCCGAAAGGCTCCAAGAGCAGACAGCCAAGTGTCTGCTCTTCTGACGTGGCCCGGGCGAACAGGCCGAACCTGGGCCTGCACGCCCTTTTATAGGGCTGGCAAGTGTTAAATCCTGTAAATTCTGTAATGTTCTATAATGTTCTGTATCTGGGTTAACTGGTTAAACAAGAGTTGTTAAGCAGAATTGAAAGAAACCATAGGCATTGTTTACCTGCTTCCTATTGGCTGCTCTAGAGGGCGCCAAAATGGAAGAGCTGTCAGCCGCCGGCTGTTGCTGAGGGAAAGTCTTTAAATAGCCGAGCTTCTGGTCTTACGCGCTTCTTCTGTAACTCGCGTATACAGTGAAAGTGTTTTTCCGCTCGCTCAGAGCCTGAAGAGAATAAAAGAGAGTTTATTTGGAAACCGTGTTTCTCGGTCATTTCATTGGCAACGAGGGTCTTAGCGGTGATTTTTTTTTTAGGAAAAAATCAATATGTCGACCCCTTCGCTCATTCAACCTCCCGAGTTGTTTGACCCGGAAAGGTCAACTTGGGCAGCCTATATGGCTAAATTTGAGATTTTCCTGGAGGCTGCCAGCCTACATACGGCTGAGGACAGCAGGAAACGCGCTTTATTTTTGAATTACTGCGGCACGCATATTTTTGAATTGGCCGGGACTTTGACTGATCCCGAACCACCTAATGCTGTACCATGGGCTACTTTACAAGAGAAATTGGCTGCCCATTTTAAACCAACTAAGCCGCCCATAGTTTATAGGCATCAATTTTCCCGTATGTCTCAATCAGATGGGGAATCTATTAACCAGTTCGCGACCAGACTCCGAACTATCCTAGCGAAATGTCAATTTGACAATCCGGAGGCCAGATTGACGGACGCCCTCATTTTTGGGATGCGAAACGTTACCATAAGGAACAAGTTATTGGCAACTGAGAGCTCCACATTGCAAGACGTGATTAAAGCTGCTCAGACAGCTGAGGTAGCTGAGGCTGCGGCAGCTGATTTAAAGTCCAATGACAAGCTGCAAACTGTTTTTAAAATCACAGACTCTCAGCGTCCCTCGGCTCGCCGCCTACCTGACGTCCAGCTCGCCGACTATGAAGACTACAATGACCACTGCTGCTACCTTCGAGGACCACCAGAACGACAAGCCAGGGCAACTTTTCCTGCCTGCGCCGGATGCAGAGGGCAACATCAACGGTCGCGCTGCCCCTTTAAGGACGCCTTCTGCTACAGATGCGAGAAGAGAGGCCACATCGCCGCCGCTTGCCGTGCTGCCTTGCCAGATGACAACTCTTCTCCACAAGGTCAACAGCCTTCCTTTCCTGCTCCCCGAGCCTACCGTCCTTTCCGGCCACAAGGACGGGGTTTTCGCAGACCTTGGAATGCCAGAGGTAACCGCTTTTTCAGTGGTTCTACAGTTTACCCTCCTGCCCCTAATAAAATTGTTGTCCCCATCCTTTTAAACCATCAGCCGTGCCATATGGAATTGGACACAGGCTCGAAATATACACTAATGCCTTGGCATAAATTACATTTGTATATACCAAGTTTGGCACGGGACAGTTTGCAACCTTTGGACATTGCTATCAATGATTTCCAGGGTCACCCAATTAGGATTCTGGGTAAAACTAAGGTTCCTATCACCTTTAGAAATGTGAACCATGTTCTCCCTCTGTTAGTTGTAGACGGGGCTAATCATTCCCTTCTAGGGTTGGACTGGATGGCACCTTTGGGATTAGCGGTAACGGGTCTTAACAAATTGACATTTTCTACTGCCCCTGATTTTGTCACTGAATTTCCTGAGGTTTTCCGTGCTGGTCTGGGTACCTTTAAAGGACCTCCTATCTCTTTTTCTTTAGACCCTTCTGTTCCTCCCGTTCGATTAAAACCTCGCAGGGTCCCTTTACCCTTGCTGAATAAGCTAGATGAACAATTAACAAAACTTCAAGCACAAGGTATATTGGTTCCAGTGGAACATGCACCCTGGGAAACACCAATTGTAACCCCCTTGAAGCCAGATGGCTCCCTACGAGTTTGTGCGGATTACAAATCCACTATTAATAAGGCACTACAGCACAACTCGTATCCTATTCCAGTGGTGCAACAGCTGTTACACACCTTGGGGTCTGGGAAAATCTTCGCAAGGCTGGACCTTGCACAGGCTTACCAGCAATTAACAGTGGACGAAGCCACTGCCTTATCACAGACTATTGTAACGCACAGGGGTGCTTTTAAGTGTACGCGCCTGCAATTTGGAGTGAGTGTTGCTCCTGGTATATTCCAGCGGTTAATGGAGCGCTTATTGGGGGGCCTTGATGGGGTGGTCCCTTATTTCGACGACATTTTAATTTGTGGGGACAACTCTGCCCAGCTGCACAGTCGAATTAGACAGGTACTCACTAGATTGAGAGATAAGGGTCTACGGTTGAAACCAGAAAAATGTGTGTGGGGAACCCCTTCAGTCGAATTTTTGGGATTTCGTATTGATGCTGAGGGCATTCACCCCACAGAGGAAAAAGTTAGAGCAATTAAAGACGCCCCTGCCCCAACTTGCAAAGCAGAGCTGCAAGCCTTTTTAGGGCTCTTAAATTTTTATGCTGTTTTTCTGCGACAGAAAGCCTCAGCAGCTGAACCCCTACATAGACTCCTCCATAAAGGGACAGAGTGGCATTGGGGTGAGAAGGAACAACGGGCGTTTTGCATGGTTAAAGATCTTTTATCGTCCCATAGCTTGGTAGTGCAATATAGCTCAACCCTCCCTGTGAGGCTCACCTGCGACGCTTCTCCGTACGGGGTGGGCGGTGTGTTGGCCCATATTTTTCCTAATGGGCAGGAGGCTCCAATTGCCTATTTTTCTAGAACACTATCTGGGGCTGAGCGCAATTACGCGCAGATTGACAAGGAAGCTCTGGCGCTGGTAGCCGGGGTGAAAAAATTTCATCATTATCTGCTTGGGAGACCTTTTCAATTAGTAACAGACCACAAGCCTCTCTTGGGTCTGCTAGCCACCGGACGGCCAACTCCTCCCTTCATGTCTCCCCGTATGTCCAGATGGGCTATTTTCCTAGCCGCATATGACTACCAGCTCATTCATAAAGGGGGCTCTGCTATTAATCATGCAGACGGCCTCAGTCGCTGTCCATTGGGACAGAGAGTAGAAGACCCAGCGCCCACTGCAGAGGTACTCCTTATCGAATTAGATAAGTCTCCCGTGGTCACTGCCAGGCAGGTGGCATTGGAAACCAGGCAAGATAAGACTTTGAGCAGGATTTTGAATTACATTTTAAAAGGCTGGCCTGCAAATGGGGACGATCCCTTAATAGGTGAATTTAAAACAAAGAGGCTAGAACTATCAGTTATGCATGATTGCATTCTCTGGGGGGAAAGAGTGGTTATCCCTACTGCCCTGAGACCGAGGGTTATGAAAATGCTACATGAGGGACACCCAGGGGTGGTGAGGATGAAGGCATTGGCAAGGGGGTATTTGTGGTGGCCCGGCTTGGATAAAGAAATTGAGAACTGGGTGGCAACATGTGGCCAGTGCCAAGAAACGCGGCCAGACCCGCCTAAAACCACCCCTGCACAGTGGGACAGTCCCCAAGGGCCATGGTCTAGGGTGCACATTGATCTGGCTGGACCAGTGGGGAATCATATGTTTCTAATCCTGATTGATGCGTATTCAAGGTGGCTTGAAATAGTGCCATTAACATCTACCACATCTTCAGCAGTAATACATGTATTAAGAAAGTTATTTACAACACATGGGTGCCCGGACATATTAGTCTCGGACAACGGGCCCCAATTTACATCTAAACAATTTGAGGTGTTCCTAGCTGGTCTGGGGGTCCGACATGCCCTTACCTCGCCCCACGCAGCGTGGTCTAATGGAGCAGCAGAACGTTATGTTCGAGTGGCCAAAGAGGCCATTAAGAGGTCAGCCCCAGGTGACATCCAAGAGAGATTAGACACGTTTTTGCTGACCCAACACATAACACCTAGTATGACCACTGGGAAAAGCCCTGCTGAGTTGCTAATGGGGAGAAGGTTAAGATCAACCCTGGATAGGCTGCACCCCTCCTATATCAAATTAAAACCGGACAATATACTAATACCTGAACGTGCGGTGGCCGTGGGACAAAAGGTATATGTTAAAAATTTTGATACAGGGAAGCATTGGGAAAGTGGCATTGTGCAAGACCAAACAGGTCCCAAAACATATATGGTGAAATTACTAGATGGCCGCCTCTGGAAAAGGCACATTGACCACATTAGGGGGAGAGTGGAGAAAACCGAGAGTGAAGGACATAAAGATAACACTCATCCCCTCCCCACAGGGAATTTCGCAAGGACAAACAGGAACCCGGAACCAATTGATTGGGACTTACCTGGGGGAAATAGCCACTCCAGCGCTGCCTCAGCTCTGCCATCTCCTGGTCAGGGGAGCAACGCGTCTGCAGGACGAGAGGAACCATCTTCGTCGGTGGACACACAAGTTATGGGCGACCCTCGACGGTCAGATCGGACTTCGCGAAGACCCCCTCACTTAGAAGACTTTGTTACTTACTTGACCGAATAAAAAATCTGTAAAATCATCCAGAAGGGGGAGGGGTGTTAAATCCTGTAAATTCTGTAATGTTCTATAATGTTCTGTATCTGGGTTAACTGGTTAAACAAGAGTTGTTAAGCAGAATTGAAAGAAACCATAGGCATTGTTTACCTGCTTCCTATTGGCTGCTCTAGAGGGCGCCAAAATGGAAGAGCTGTCAGCCGCCGGCTGTTGCTGAGGGAAAGTCTTTAAATAGCCGAGCTTCTGGTCTTACGCGCTTCTTCTGTAACTCGCGTATACAGTGAAAGTGTTTTTCCGCTCGCTCAGAGCCTGAAGAGAATAAAAGAGAGTTTATTTGGAAACCGTGTTTCTCGGTCATTTCAGCAAGCCCCGCCCGGCCATGTCAGCAATCAGGCCACCCTGGCCTGACTCTCGGCCGAAGCCTCGCAATCTCGCGAGACTTCAGCCGAGATCCAAGATGGCGGCGGCCATGTGCCCGTGTCGTCCCGACCCTCCTGCAAAAGGCACCTGCCGGTAAGTCTGCTGGTGTTATTTGCTTTCTTTTACCATAGTTATTTAATTTCTATGAACAAGTCTTCATATTTTGTGATGTTTTCTTTACTCTTCTGATATCTCCAGGTGCTGCAACATCCACTATAGGTAAAGTACAACTAGTTATTTAAGGACCATTTAAAGTTGCAATGTACCTCTCCAGAGCTACATATAACCTGTTTTTTTAATTTACAATAGCAACATACACACATGATTGTGTGATCACACTGTAGGTACTTGGCAACTGGCTCATCTTGATGTCCATTGTAGTGTCCTGCAGTCACATGACTCTGATTTGTGATGTTTTTGCTTGTTTCCTGCTTTTCTTTCTGGTTTGTGGCAAAAACTCATTAGGAAAAACAGCTGTATTTCCTTAATGACAACTGCTTTCAACTGGTTGTACGTTGAACACTATGAGTATTCAGACATTTTTGTTTTTCACAACAATAATTGTTAAATATAGGGTGTTACATGGCCAGTGCTTAACTATAAATCCCTAGAATCATTGACATTTTTCATTTGTAATTACTTTGTCTATTTTATGCTCTGCAGCCAAATGGTATTTCTTGCTATCTTCTCCATTCTGACTTCATATGCATTTTTTCTTAAGGGTTGGTTTCCTGCAGCCAAAATTAGTTCTTCTGTCTCTTTCTTCAACTTTCCTACTTTTAGCCATTGTCAAGTCCTGTCCTTATCTGCTGGTGGTTTGTCTGTAGTAGTAGTCATGTAATACTTAAACTTGCCATGTCTCTTTTCTAGTGTTCATTTGGTCTTTCTTGTAGGCCTGTTCATCTCTTTACTGCTCAGTAGACCTTTATGGTATAGTAGCTTTGGTGCATCTTCTTTTTCAAATAATCTTCCTTTGCCTGTTTTTTCTTCTTCAGCTATCTGTATACTTGCAACATTTATGTGCACCTAAGCTCCTTGATAAATAAAATCAATGGGAACATTGCTATGTGGATGAAAAGAATGATTCACTGAGATTATTTTTTAGGTCATGAGAAAACCAACAAAAATAGCAAAAATGGAGAAATACTGTATAAAGGCAAGCTTTGTAAACTTAGCTTCAAAATACAGAGTTAAAATAAAGTAATCCACTGCTGCCATCATTCCATTTATGATATGATTAAGGCATCTTCTGAAATGTTTTCTTGTAAAGTATATACAGTATTTCTTGCTTTAACTTAGTTATTTTTCTTTCATTATCTCAATTCCTCACTCTTTTTGATGTAAGATAGTACATGCATGACAAGGACACCATCCTACACATTTTTCTTATATAGCGTACTTTTATGTAACACAGTTTACCCAGCTTAGGGCACCTGGGTTAATTGGCAGGCATTGTTAATTACTGCAGCAGCTGCATTATTCTGGGTTTAAAATTAGAAAAGAACAAGATATACACAGTACCCCCCAAAAATAAAAAACTAGTCTTTTTCTACCATACTCCTTTTAACATGTGCAAATTTCATCTCTAGGAATTCCCCAGACAGCATTATTGATGTTTGTTTTTCAAGAAAACAAACACAACTGAATAGTCAGTGATACTTCAAAAATTAGCATATTGCATATAATAGTAATTATGGTTATTCTCTGTGATTTTCATGTATACCATTTCTGAATCTGGAAACTATACATACTATAACTACTAGTAAGTTATAAAATTAAGTACTACATAGCATTAAATATTTTTATTTTGTTTTCTATCTGGAATCTCTGTATTTACTATAACTATGAGGAATTTATAAAATTAAGTACTATACAATCCTTAATATTTTCATTTTTGTTTCCAAGTTAAACACACACACACACATATTAAGATTCTCTTTATCCTTTATGGTCAAGAATTTCAGGTGGAGATTTATTTGCTGTATTTAGAAATACTTTCTTTTATAAAACAAAACAAAATGAAAACAAAATTACTTGTCAGAAATAGTAAAAAATAAGTCACTTAATTCAGAATAAATACATGCATGTTGAGTGTCATAGCTAGTGATGGGCGAACTGAGCCCGCACAATTTGGGTCCATACCGAATTTTGCGGTGTTTGGTATGCCGAACACGAACCCAAAATTTTCCCAAACTTTGGGCAAAGTTCAGGGTCGTGTTTGGCATTCAGAGCTTTGATGTCACCAGCAGGTTGCTAAGGATGCCAAGGTGATCATTTCCTGGATTCCATGGAATCCAGGAAGTGATCACCTTGGCGTCCTTAGCAATCTGCTGGTGACGTCAAAGCTCCGCCCCCAGAATCTCTTCATGGGAGGGATTTCCCGTTTGGGTTCGGTTCAGATTCGACCGAATTTTGCGTAAAATTCAGCCGAACTTGCAGAATCCGAACACCGTTGGGTTCGCCCATACATTGCAAAGATATTTATGCTTTGTCCAAAATTCACTGTGTGATTAAGCAGCATAAATGTAATATATTATTGACAGATGTTCCTCACATGCTTTCTCTCTTTTAAATCTAAAGCATTTCTCAGCAATCATCAGGAAAGTATTATTTGCATAGGTGGTTATTTAAGCCTCCTTTTGCTTCAGTGATCTGTGTTTCTAGTCTTTTCATAGACTCTGAACCCTTGTCATTATTTCTCAACTTACAGTTGGAGCCAGATGGTTTTCCTACTAAATGTCTGATTATCATTGGTATGCTTTTTGCCTTCTTTGAACTGACTGTACAATTGTAATTTATGTATTACATAAATACAATTGACTATTTATGTAATACATAAACTTGACTGATTTGCATAGCTTGCATTGTCATTACACTGGGCCAGTGATGGTCAACAAATCTTGCAGTTAAATGTCCCAAACATGTTTTTTCAAGAGGCAACTGGTCCAGTCATGACGTGGATGAGAATCTCCATAAACATGCATTTAAATATCAACAAAACAATTATTTGTTTGTTTGTTTGTTTGTTTAATTATTTAATTATTTAATTTTTATTAATTAGCATCCTCTAACATGATGACCCAAAATATATCGGCATAATTTCTGAGATGGCTTCAACAATTCTAATGTCTTCCAGATAAATAGGGAATGCCATTTGAACCATTCAATCCAATTGGGGATTAAGCTAAAATACCTTACAGAAATCCAGACAATATTCAAGCAAGCATGATCTAAAAAACCAGAATGTTTGTATCTTTCTGCCCACCTGTTCAGGCTTGTCCATAATTGTCAATTCAGACTTCAAAAATGTTATACAGCAGTAAATCAGAGCAAGCTATCTGGGCATAAGATCTCATACCTGACATTCTTCCTCACCAGACAAGAGTACATAATTTCTTTTACTAAAGGTAGTATAAGTGCTGAAGCTATATTTATCCCAGTCTGAAGTCTGTCTCTTAACTACCATCCACAATTTGCATTTCAAGATGTCTACCTCACAGGATATATGTGGTATAATTAAAGTTCACTCTACGAAGGTATTTGTTAGTTTTAAGAGACAACATTCATTGATTTGTAGTTTCAGAGCTTATTTGTTTATTCTGTTTATAACATATGAAGAAATAGTTTAAAGTAATTTGTTTTATGCTGAGCAACTATGGTTATATATAAGTTTAAGTTTACAATGCTGGTTCTAAGAAAATTATTCTTGTTTCCTAATTCAAAACTAGGAGTAATATATAAAAATCTGTATATGTCTGCTCACTGAGGCAAAAAGCTAGAATATGCTGGCTATACTGTTGCCAACTACCTTGAAGCCTCCTGGGTATGCATTGAGAGGACATCAGGGGACTTTAGGGAGTTATTCACTTGGTCCACAAGACACTTAAATTGCACAATCTTGGAAACTTCTTGGAATATTCCAATAGGCTTTGAAATCACTGTCTTTGGCATACATGACAACACTACCTACTGCCTACATTATGTCTGCCATGTTTTGGAGCTCCTTTGGCATAAAGGATGCCTCATATTTTAGAATCCTAGTGATTTACTTTTTGCAGGTGTGAAGCCTCAAAGCCTATTTGGTACATGCCACATCTATTGGATATTGGAATCACCTTATATTGAAGGAAAGCTGAAGGAAAAAATTCTCGAGTGTATGGCATCATGGAATATCGCCGGCTCGACTTACCGGCCACGGCGCTTTTGCGGAAGGGCCGGGCAGACACCGGACTCTTCATGGCGGCCGCCATTTTGTTTTCGGCCGAAATCTCGCGAGACGAGATTTCGGCCGGGAAAGCCAGGCCCACGTGGCCTGGAATGACGTGGGGACCGGGCGGGGCTTGCTGGCCCTATTTAAGGGCCGCAGGCCCTGGGCCAAGCCTGTTCGCCCGGACCCAGCCAAAGGAGCAGACGCTTGGCTGTCTGCTCTTGGAGCCTTTCGGCGGCCGCGTGGAGGCGGCCGTCGCTTTGGAGGCCTCATTGGAGGCTTGAGGTGGCCTGCTCGTCACTGGCAGCAGGCTTAGGCCCATCCGAGGCTGGCGGTCTGCCCATCTTCGATAGGAGCTCTTGGACAGCAACGGGCTTTGGGAGCAGTCCCGCGTGAGGCCTCCCACCCCCACCCCGTTGAAAGGCGGCCGCGTGTTGCGGTCGCCATTTTGTGAGCCTCATCGGAGGCTCGGGGGAATGGTTTGGGGGCTTCGGGTCCGGCGGGTGTGGTATGAAAGGAGAGAAGGTTAGCACTTCCCTTGATAAGGATGGAAGAGGCCCTTGTGGTCGTGGCAACATGCATATGGTTAAGGCCCTGGCATCTCACCACGTTTGAAGGCCGGGCCTTGTGCCGTTTGGCGGTGCCCCCCCCTATTTCTGGGGGGGGATCGTTCTGGTAGCCCCCTTGGGGACGTGGGGGGCTCGGGCGGAGGGCTCGCGTGTGCGGCCCCTCCCGTTTCGTGGCCCCCAAAAAACAATAACAATACATAAACATAAAATAAATAAAAACGGAGGACAGTTGGGCCCGTGGCGGCAGCTTCCCGCTGCTGCGCTGCCTGTTTGGGGCAGAGGCCTTTTGCTGCCCTCTTGGGGCCCGGGTGGCCCCGGTTCCTTCACGTGTAAAATAAGAATCACGGGTACACAAGATTATATTAATAATAATGGGACTGATGCTGGTTGCAATTATTTCACATATTTATATGGAACCATGGACATATAACGGCAAGAGAGACCCATTGGTCCCTCTGGTTTGCCCTTGTTCTGTTCTGTATTTTATCTTGGGATGGATATATGTTTATCCCAGGCATGTTTGAATTCTGTTGCTGTGGATTCATCTACCGGGCCTGCTGGAAGTTTGTTCCAAGCTTTTGCTATTTCAGTGAAATTATGGACAAACTTCAGTACAGTTATGGTCTAACTTAATTATTTCAATATTGTTGCCACTCGGTCCCAGTTCTTGGGGTTTTTTGTTTCAGGGGGGGGGAACACCTGTACCCAGGTTTGCCCCCCCCCTGGCTCCTAGTGCAGGAACACAGGCCCTTGGGGCTGCTTTTGCCAGGGCCTGGTGTGTCGGGGGCGGGGGCTTTGACCCCGCCAACCCAGGCTGTAGGGCCTTCGCCTCTTTTGACGGCTTACCCGTCGGGGCCAGGGAGATGGGACATGGGGGCCACCACAGTGTGGGACCCGTTCACTGCATGTCATGGGCTTGCTGCAGAGGGGCTTGTTTTTCCCCCTTTTGTATGTACAGCCATGCGTGTGGGAAGGCGGGGCTCCCATGCCGCTTCAATGTGCCCCCGCCCCTAAAAGGGGACGGTTGGGAGGGGAGGGGGTCCAGGGTACAAACCCCACCTACTGGGGGGGAAAGCTGGGCCCTGCCCAATTGATTTACAAAACAACAACAACAACAACATTGGGGTTGGTTGAGGGACGACCACCCTCGCTCGAGAGCGGCCGCTCTCTTGCTAGGTTTCTCCAAGGGATTCATGATCCCTTACATGGGTTCGAGCAGGCCTTTGGGTTCAACAACCACAGGTGGTTGTGGGGCATGCACGGCATTGTTCGGTCCGGAATAGCATAAGAGGTGGCCATGGGGAGGGGCCTTGGGCCCTTCCCGGAGCCGCCCTTCCCGACTCTTGGGGTCTCCCCATTCGGGGGGTCCCCTGCAAGGTGGGTGATGAATTTAGGTTGATTCACCACTTGTCTTTTCTTACAAGGGAGTCAGTGAAGGATTTCGTTCCTGACGAACTTTATTTAGTCCGGCTCGCATCCTTTGATGCGGTCGTGGCCATGGTAAGGCAGTGTGGGGTTGGAGCCCTTATGGATAAATGCGACATTAAGTCAGCATCCCGGCTCTTCCCCATGCACCCGGACGGCTTCGGGCTTTTGGGCTTCCATTTCATAGGTGTTTTTAGGTGGTCGGGGTTTTACCCACGGGTGGCTCCGTCTCATGCTCTCTTTTGGGCGAGCTCGAGCACCTTATTGGAGTGGGCGCTCAAGAGGCGCAGCGGTCTGGGCTCGGCGTTCACTACCTCGAGGGTTTCTTGGTGGCGGGGACTGCCCGGGCAGAGCACTGTTTTGCTCTGCTGCGGGTCTTCGAAGCCCTTTGGCTCTGTTGGGGGTGCCTTTAGCCCCTGCGGGGACCGAGGGCCCCACCACCGGGATTACCTTCCTCGGTATTGAATTGGACTCAGAGGTGCAGTCTTCTAGATTGCCCCTGGACAAGTTGTCTAAAATTAGGGATACCCTGGGTACGGTTCTGGGCTGCAGGAAGGTCACCTTTTGGCAGCTCCAGAAACTAGTTGGGATACTTAATTTTGCCCGCCGGGTCGTGGTGCCGGGCAGGGTTTTTTCTAGGTGGTTATATGCTGCGAGGAAGGGGCTCCGTTTGCCCCATCATCATCGTACCCGCTTATGTGCAGGGGTCAGGGCTGACCTCTGCGTGTGGCGGGAGTTCTTAGAAAGTTTTTACGGGGTTGTCTTTTTGGAGGCAAGAGCTTCTTTTGGAAGCTGAATTGCAGTTGTGTTCTGATGCCGCAGGGACCTGTGTTAGGTGCAGGGTTGTTTTAGGTGACCAGCGGTCCTGGTCTGCGTGGCCTCCAGAATGGAGGGCCTCTTCCTTGATTAAGGATTTGACCTTTTTTGGGAGCTCTTCCCCTTGATAGTGGCCCTAAAGCTTTGGGGTGAGCAGTTTAGGGCAAGACGGTGCATTTTGGTGCGACAGCCTTGTGGTTGTCCACGTTGTGAACGCCCTGTCCTCTAAGAGTGACAGGGTCATGCGGTTTTTCCGCCATTTTGTGTACAGGTCCTTGTCCCTGAACACATTGTTTTTGTCTAGGCATGTCCCCGGGTTAGATAACGGGGTTGCTGACGCCTTGTCCCGTGGTCAGTTGTCCCGGTTTCGGACCCTGGCCCCGTGGGCACGTGTGTCGCCAGAGGTTTTTTCCTGTCCACCTTTGGAGCCTGGGTGGGCTCCTGGGCAGTGGAGAGTAGAGGCTTGCTGGGCTATGGCACTCTCGGGAGTGTCTGGCACTCTGGGGGGCTTAGCAGCAGGCAGGTGAAGAGTTGGGGATTGCAGGCAGTATACGGGTTACCCCTATAGCTGGCCTGCCCCAGTTGTGTACCCGGCCATATTTGTGTCCAGCTTAGGCAGCGTGGCCTTTCAGTTAGGACTATTATGGTCCAGGTTGGCTGGCTTCGCCTTTTGTCTAAGGCGGGGGCGGGGTTATTGATTTACGGTGACTTCCGCATTGTGACGGTGCCGGAAGGTTGGGCCAGGGCCTTATCGCAGGCCGTCAGGTCATTTTGTACCTTCCACCTCATTGCCTCAGTTAGGTGGGTGCTAGTATGTAGGGTTTGGCCAGGCCAAGTATGGATCCCGCCATTAGGGAACGTTGTTCTCAAGAGGCGCTGCCACTAGTGCGGTAACGGCGTTCTCGATACGGAGGATTCGGGGAAGTCGACCGCTGGCGGTCAACGGCCTGTTTTAGGGTACGAACGGCCTGTTGAGGGTCCGGGGTAAGATCTTAGGCCAGGTTCCCCTTTGGTCCCTTTCTATTCGACCCCGCCAGGACGCAACCGAGGGTGTTGCTTTGGGTCATGAGCGCTCCGAGACCACTCAGCAACAAGATACCGTCGGGGGTGGGGACCCTGCTGTCGTGGCGGCTGGGTCCTTGTTGTCTGGCGGGGAGACGGGGTGTGCGGTGGGACGGGTGTTTCTACCGCTATTGCTGGGAGGGCGGCATCCCATTGCTGCGCCCAGGTGGTCCTGGGAGGGCGGCATCCCACTGCTGCGCCCAGGAGGTGCTGGGAGGGCGACATCCCGTTGTTGCGCCCAGTTGGTCCTGGGAGGGCGGCATCCCATTGCTGCGCCCAGGTGGTGTCGGGGGGCGGCATCCCATTGCTGCCCCCAGTTGGGCTGGGAGGGCGGCATTTCATTGCTGCGCCCAGTCGGTGGCCAGGGGCGGCATCCCATCGTTGCGCTCAGAGGTGTGCTGGGAGGGCGGCATCCCATTGCTGCGCCCAGTTGGTGCTGGGAGGGCGGCATCCCATTGCTGCGCCCAGTCGGTGCCGGGGGTCGGCATCACATTGCTGCGCCTGGATGTGTGCTGGGAGGGCGGCATTCCATTGCTGCGCCCAGTAGGTGCTGGGAGGGCGGCATCCCATTGCTGCGCCCAGTTAGTGCTGGGGGCGGCATCCCATTGCTGTGCCTGGATGTGTGCTGGGAGGGCGGCATCCCATTGCTGCGCCCAGTCGGTGCTGGGAGGGCGGCATCCCATTGCGGCGCCCAGTTAGTGCCGGGGGCGGCATCCCATTGCTGTGCCTGGATGTGTGCTAGGAGGGCGGCATCCCATTGCTGCGCCCAGTTGGTGCTGGGAGGGCGGCATCCCATTGCTGCGCCCAGATGGTAGTGGGAGGGCTGCATCCTCTGGCGGCGCCCCGGTGGTGGGTCTTGCACCTCGGTGGCAAGGACCTGTGTGGGCCTGGGGGTCTACTTCAGATCTGCCAGGCTCGCGTTGCCTGCGGTGGCTTCGCACGTGTGCCCCTCCACGCAGGGGGGTGGTCGAGATCCTCACGGGGATCGCTTGTGGGACGCCATTTCCCTTAGGGCCCTTCTCCGGGTTAGGAGGGGAGTTAAGGCCTGGGTACGGTAGTCAGAGGGTTAGGCGGGGTGGTTGTGGCCCATCCCCGCATCACCATAGATCAGCTGTGGCTTTACCTGGCTGCTGGTCTTCCTCTGTCAGATCTGAGGAACACCACTTTATTTCAGGACCTGCAGTGTCTCTGCGTGAGCTGGCGCAGTTAGAGGGGGGAGTCGGGGGGCCAAGATAGAGATCTGACCCCGCTCCGTGGCAGGTTAGGGGCGGAAATCTGGGTGGTGGTTCAGCAACTGTGCGTTCTCCCTTGGGCATCTTTGGGGATGATTGACAGGTTCTCTCCAAGTTCATGGTGGGTGCTACCTGCGCACTTGGGGGGAACCTGTCTTTGGGTCCCGCCATTGAAGTCCCAGGGTAGGGGTGAGCCGGCGGGACCCCCCTCATGCGAGTGCATGGCAGGGTCTCAGGTGAGGGAGAGGTCCCTCACCTGGACCAGCATCGACTACGCCCTTAGTTGCCCAGGAATGTTGACCTTTTACGTCATTTCCGCCCCGGAAGTGTTTGTTTGACCCTGCAGGTCCACTGTTTCCGGGTCATAGTTGAATATGTTGATTTATGCAAATTTATGCTAATTCATGCTAATTTAATTAATAAATTATGCAAATTTATTTTAATAAAAATGACCCAAGTTTAAATCCAGCTCTGGTGTCCGTGTCGTTACTCCGTCTCTTCTGCAATATCGCCGGCTTGACTTACCGGCCACGGCGCTTTTGCAGAAGGGCCGGGCAGACACCGGACTCTTCATGGCGGCCGCCATTTTGTTTTCGGCCGAAATCTCGCGAGACGAGATTTCGGCCGGGAAAGCCAGGCCCACGTGGCCTGGAATGACGTGGGGACCGGGCGGGGCTTGCTGGCCCTATTTAAGGGCCGCAGGCCCTGGGCCAAGCCTGTTCGCCCGGACCCAGCCAAAGGAGCAGACACCCACCCGCCCTTCCCTAATTTGCAGTGTGCTATTGGTGGGTCGCCCTCGGGGGCCGAATGGGAATTTTTTGCAGCCTCGCCCATTTGGCATGGCTGTTTTTTCGCCCATTCCACACTGGGGAGATGGATGTGCGGTTAGGGGGTGCTTGCATTCAATAGGTTAATTGGCTTACCTTTGGTCATTTGGGTAGGCAGGTTAGGGGCGGAAATCTGGGTGGTGGTTCAGCAACTGCGCGTTCTCCCTTGGGCATCTTTGGGGATGATTGACAGGTTCTCTCCAAGCTCATGGTGGGTGCTACCTGCGCACTTGGGGGGAACCTGTCTTTGGGTCCCGCCATTGAAGTCCCAGGGTAGGGGTGAGCCGGCGGGACCCCCCTCATGCGAGTGCATGGCAGGGTCTCAGGTGAGGGAGAGGTCCCTCACCTGGACCAGCATCGACTACGCCCTTAGTTGCCCAGGAATGTTGACCTTTTACGTCATTTCCGCCCCGGAAGTGTTTGTTTGACCCTGCAGGTCCACTGTTTCCGGGTCATAGTTGAATATGTTGATTTATGCAAATTTATGCTAATTCATGCTAATTTAATTAATAAATTATGCAAATTTATTTTAATAAAAATGACCCAAGTTTAAATCCAGCTCTGGTGTCCGTGTCGTTACTCCGTCTCTTCTGCAATATAAAGACACGTGCATGTCTTTTGGAATGTATATCTTCAATGAACATTCCTGAAGCCGCAGCTCGGAAGTACTGTAGCCAGGAATAAATAGACGTCTAATAGGAACTTTTTCTTTCAAACGGAACTGATTTGTTGAAGCAAACCTGTATCTCTTTGTACAGGTTTAATGTATATTTGCCTAGGATTGGTTATGTACATTAGGTTGATCCAATTTAATCACTATGCTGTAAGTGCAAATAGCAAGGAACCCATATATTCTTCCAGTAACATAATTAGATTTACACTGTATAAACAGCTTGAATAGAACTGAATAAGTAATCTAGTTCAATGGAGATCAGTGTTGCTAGGTGATAAGAGATGGGTGTTTCTCATGGTCACAACATTTTCTGTCTACCACGCAAACTGAACTAGATAGAAAAACCTGCAAACTTTTTTTTAATAAGAAAACAACATAACTCTTAACCAATGCAGATACCTCAAAATTCTAGAAACAGAATTGAAGACAAACAGATGTAAGTAGCTATCTAACTATTGATACAGGACATGAAAAAAAAATGAAATTATTTTTTGCAGGTTTCAACTCAAAAACAATCTGCATTCACAATTACTTTATAACTCTCATGCATGTGACAAAAAAGCATATTAGAAGCTGAAGAAGCTTGTATAGTACTTGAGAAAAGCTGTAAGAATATGACAAGGGATGTTTCCCACATCTGCAAAGTAACCACCTAAAATGCAAATCTTGCAGGCAGATAGGATAACAGTGCTTGATTCAACAAGTGCAGGAACATGCTCCTTCTCTCTCTCTCTCTCTCTCCCTCCCTTTCTCTCCCTCCCTCCCCCCCCTCTCTCTCTTGCTGAATTTACCATTGGAGCATTAGAGTGGTGACAGCAACAAGCAACAAGTAACAAGTTATTTGTTCCTTCCTTCTCTCTTCTATTTTCCCCTGATTGAAGGGAATGGTGCTCTTAAATTCTTTTCTCTTGTTTGTTTCCAGCAGGAAGAATAAAACACTGTATTTTTTCCTTACCTTTACTTTATCCCCATCTTGAGTCCAGAAAACTCAGATGTACAGACTTCCTTGATAAATGTTGTCTTTTTGAATCTTAGGATTTTTCTCTAGACACTCCTTATGTCTTGTTTCAGACTAAGTATACGCATACCATCTTGATTTACAAGTGGTTTGCTGATGAGTAATGTGACAGTAGGTTACAAAGGAAGCAGGGAGCTGGATGTGCTAGCATCGTACAAATGCTCTAGAAAATACAAGGAAATGAAACCTTGTCTGGCAGCTGGACAATTAGACAAATTATTTTTTATTAATCTGCATATATACACTGTCCATCTGTCATGAATCAATTCTATATGTTAAATTCCAGTTAATAAAATGTATTGTTCAAGTCTATACACAAGAATTTAGTCAACTAATAGCACTAAATTGCCGCTAGAAAATAATCAATGGATTTGCGTAGTGGTTGCGCTGCACTTGGAGAATTTGTAGACACATAATGGTTTTAGGCTGAGTCTTCTCTTGACTCCTCAGCTTGGCTCTGGCTTCTCTTCTCCTGCCCCATCTCATTATTAAAGTGACCATAAGCAATTTGTACGTAAAAACCACAAAATAGATACAAAAATCTGCATTGGCTGCATTGTAAAAACCACAAAATAGATACAAAAATCTGCATTGGTTGCCAATCGGTTTCCGGTCACAATTCAAAGTGTTGGTTATGGCCTATAAAGCCCTTCATGGCATCAGACCAGAATATCTCTGGGACCATGTTTTGCCACACGAATCCCAGCAACCAGTTAGGTCCCACAGAGTTGGCCTTCTCATGGGTCCCGTCAACTAAACAATGCCATTTGGCAGGACCCAGGGGAAGAGTCTTCTCTGTGGTGGCCCCGACCCTCTGGAACCAACTCCCTCCAGATATCAGAGTTGCCCCCACCCTCCTTGCCTTTTGTAAGCTCCTTAAAACCCACCTCTGTCATCAGGCATGGGGGAACTGAGATATTCCCTTCCCCCTTGGCTTATAGAATTTATGCATGGTATGTCTGTATGTATGATTGGTCTCTTAAATTAGGGTTTTTAAAATTAACTTAAATATTAGATTTGTTTATATTGTGTTATTATTGTTGTTAGCCGCCCCGAGTCTATGGAAAAGGGCGGCATATAAATGAATGAATGAATGAATGAATGAATGAATGAATGAATGAATGAATATACACAAATTAAAAAGACAAAATTAAGTTAAAATGTTGGAGGGAGCACTGTCAAGGTTTGCACATCAATATTGTATTCCATGAGCCAACTATAATATGCAATCAGGAAGCCAACATAAATAGTTAAATATATGAGAAGTTAGTCAACTAGACCAAATCAGTCAGGAGCAGAACAGACATAAGTAGGCAGATCTGAAGCTGGGGGTTATTCCCAGCAAAAGACTGGCAGCTGCCAGATGTTCCTATGAGGGCCAGTTCAGGTTTGCCTTAATTATGACAATTGGTGTTTTCGCTTCTTGAGAGCCAACTAAAATGTTTCTGCTAGGTCTTACAAGACTGTTGGCATATCCAGGGTCTGGGCATTCTTCACCTGTCTTCTGCACCAGATCCTGGTAAAGCTTTTGATGAGTTGCCCTATGATAGCTGATTGTCTTCTGCCTTTTTGAAAATAACAACCAGATGGATCAGGTCCTTCAGATTTTGTGTCTGAACTGTTAAGGTAGCTCATAATATCTAATCATAATCATACCTGTATGATGCTCTTTGAAATATAGCCTTCGGTGAGAAAATCAGAGAACTTCATGAACTACCCACAGTTCAGTGCTATTTTGGTCTACTGATGCTAAAGTTCACCAGAGCCTACAATTGCAACAGACCATATCCACATGACACTTGAATTTTGACTAGCACAGGCAAAGTTAAAACTAAAAAGGAAAAGCTGTCATTGATGATAGGCATCAAAGCATAACTTTAACCAAGGTGATAATACATCATTAAGAATTACAATTAAATACTACTACTTCCATGTCAGAAGCACTGAAATGCTTCTGTGGTGAAAGGATTTGCTGGTGATATCACAATTGCTGTTAAATGAAACATGTCAGTGCAAAGAGCCATATAAAACTTTGAGGAAACCTATCATAACTAAGAAATCACTTCTGGGAATCACCAGATCCAATTTCCCACGGGGATTGGAGGGTGAACTCCTCCCACACGATGAAGGGGCGTGGCTTGATCCAGGTGAAGGTGGCTACCTTTACCTGGTTCAGCAAGGAGTTTTTGCCCAATGTTGCCAAGGAAGTTTCTGGTAGGAATTTCCGCCCCGTTAGTTTTGGCCTCTGCAGGTCCTTAGTTCGTTTTGAATTTAAATATTTAAATTGATGTATTCAAATTTATTTAAATTTATGTTAATTCAATAAATGACCCTTATTTAATCCACAACATGTCTCAGTGTCTTTACTCCGCTTCCGGGGTTAATAGATGTAATCTCTGTGCTATAATAGTGGTTAAGATCATAGTAGCCACATGTATTAAAGAAATAAATTTATCATTATTTATTTATTTATTTATTTATTTATTTGTTTGTTTGTTTGTTTGTTTGTTTGTTTGTTTGATTTTTATGCCGCCCTTCTCCTTAGACTTAGGGCAGCTTACAACATGTTAGCAATAGCACTTTTTATCAGAGCCAGCATATTGCCCCCACAATCCGGGTCTTCGTTTAATTGAAACTATGATTCTCACCATTTTTTTAGGAAATGCTATAACATTTACCTTATTGAAACCAAGAGCAGAAAGTTATTTAACACACACACACACACACGCGCGTGCAAATACACACACTGCATCGCAAATAGAGATAAGAACAGAACATGGTTTTTATGACAGTAAGCTAGAAAACCATTAGTGTAAGAAACATTCTCATAGATATAATCATATAGTAACTCCCTGAAGAAAAAGAAGTGAGATTAGTAACTTGGTTCTGTGATAAATGTAATTTCACATTCTCTTTTGTTTAAAAAAAAAACTTTATCTCTGAATCAGCATTTGACACTATCAAATTTAGAGTACTTTTCAACCATTGATTGGTTAATCTATTTCCTTGTCAAGGTTTTCCCATTGCCTCCTTCCTAAGCCTGAGAGAAAGTGACTGGCCCAAAGTCATCCAGCTGGATGTTCCTAGGCAGGACTAGAATTCACAGCCTCCTGGTTTCTAGCTTGATGCATTATGGACTCTCATTGATGAATACCACTCAGTTTAATCTATGCATCTAATATTATTAAATCTTATAAATCCAAGAATATAACTTGAGGGGTTGGATGTTTTTTTTAATCTAAAAATGTATCTAAAGTTAAACTAAGATCCACTTGAATCACATGATTCACTGATCTAATTGAAAACAATTAGGATATGAGTTTTACAGAATCAATAGTTACTGTAAATTATCCACACCTTCAGCCTAACAATTTTCCATCTTCAAGTGACACTTTGGAAAAAATACCAATTAAACTTGCAACACATCTTGCATATTTACAATTGTTGTTTATATAGTCTTCCAACCCAAGCTTCCAGCAAGCTGTTTATCCCTTGGAAGGTTGACTAAGCCTTTCATCCTTCTAAGATCAGTAAAATAAGGAACCAGATTGTTGGGAGCAATATGCTGACTTTGTAAATCTCTTAGAGAGGGCTGCAAAGCTCTATGAAGTGGTGTAAGAACTATTACTATCCCAACTCAGCAACATATGATTTTTTTAATGGTAAAAATAATGATATTTGAAATCCTGCTCTGAAAAAATTACAATTATGTAGAACATATTTTAACTATCCATGTACAGTGTTGATATTATATGAAATGACAGGGAGTAAGGGAAGAAAAAGAAAGAGTACAATAGCTCTTATTTTTCTCAAATGAGCTGTATAAATACATTGATCATTTCTAGGTTCAGATAAAAAGAAGATGAAAAGAGAATAGAAGAAAGGGGAAGAGAGAATCACAATTGCAAAAAGCAGTTTGCATGAGATTAACTGTCTACTTGAAACCTGAATACAGATTAGCAGATTATTTTACTGGTGAGGACATTAGTAAAACAAGGACATTTTTCAATCTCCTGAAAAGATTTCTGTAGAGTTGGAAATAATAAGAAGGATCTCAACCATTAATACTTTCCCATTCTAAGTGATTATGTATCTATATCCCAAATAACTTTGTCTGACACCAAATTCTAAATTGAAGGACATTCTTGAGGACAAAGGCTAATGCCATTTGTGTTCCCCGTGATATGAAGTTGTCTCTCTTGGCTTCCTTTAAACAAAAAAGAAAACTCCCATTTGTAAATTTAATGATATTGTCATACGAGTTGTAAATCAATGCAGAATAAATTGATTAAATACATAAATAGTCTCATGAATTGCAGTGCCCCAAATTCAGTGCTATATCATGGTTGGCATGAACATTTATCAGGAATGTCCAGTCAAAATGAAATAACTCTATTATCTAATTATTTAAGTGCTGGTGAGTTAAGCACATGCATATAGTGTCCGCTGGCATCATTATTAATGCAGCACTTAAAAGGAAATTTTGGCTGGGTCATACTTATTGTTTTAGAAGGTTTTATTTAGTCTGGCGGATAAAATCCAAGCTGCATTTTATCACATACACACATTCATTCCTAACTTGCATCTATGCAGATGATACCCAGTTGTACATCTCCACCCTTTGTCCAGTCAGTGAAGCAGTGGAAGTGATGTGCCGGTGTCTGGAGGCTGTTGGGGTCTGGATGGGTGTCAACAGACTCAAACTCAACCCAGATAAGATGGAGTGGCTGTGGGTTCTGCCTCCCAAGGACAATTCCATCTGTCTGTCCATAACCCTGGGGGGGGGAATTATTGACCCCCTCAGGGAGGGTCCGCAATTTGGGCATCCTCCTTGATCCACAGCTCACATTAGAGAACCATTTTTCAGTTGTGGCAAAGGGGGCGTTTGCCCAGGTTTGCCTGGTGCACCAGTTGCGGCCCTACCTGGACCGGGACTCACTGCTCACAGTCACTCATGTTCTCATCACCCTGAGGCTCAACTACTGTAACGCTCTTTACATGGGGCTACCTTTGAAAAGTGTTCAGAAACTTCAGATCTTGCTGAATGCAGCTGCGAGAGCTATCATGGACTTTCCTAAAGATGCCCATGTTACTCCAACACTCCGCAGTCTGCCTTGGTTGCCGATCGGTTTCCAGTCACAATTCAAAGTGTTGGTTATGACCTATAAAGCCCTTCATGGCATCGGACCAGAATATCTCCGGGATCGCCTTCTGCTGCACGAATCCCAGCGACCAGTTAGGTCCCACAGAGTTGGCCTTCTCCGGGTCCCGTCAACTAAACAATGTTGTCTGGCGGGACCCAGGGGAAGAGCCTTCTCTGTGGTGGCCCCAACTCTCTGGAACCAACCTCCCCCCAGAGGTTGCCCCCACCCTCTTTGTCTTTCGCAAGCTCCTTAAAACTCACCTCTGTCGTCAGGCATGGGGGAATTGAAATTTTCCCTTCCCCCCTAGGCTTATAGAATTTATACATGGTATGCTTGTATGTATGTATGTATGGTTCTTTAAATTGGGGTTTTTAGATTATTTTTAATATTAGATTTGTTTACATTGTCTTTTTATTGTTGTTAACCGCCCCAAGTCTTCGGAGAGGGGCGGCATACAAATCAAATAAATAAATAAATAAATAAATAAATAAATGAATGAATGAATGAATGAATAAATAAACAAACAAACAAACAAACAAACAAATTAATAAATAAACTTAAAGAATTTCTTCTCCTATCTGTACATGAAAATAGACAACCCGTGAACAGTAGGTCATCCTTTCAGAGATATTTCATTGCATACACAGAGACACCAAATAACCATAGACAGATTGCTATTGGGGGGAAGGGGTGTAAAGAGATTTAAAATTAAAGAAAACATAAATTTATTAAAGAAGAAAGTTCCATAGCAAGATAAATATCCATGACAAAAGACAAATGATGTTTTTGATTACAATACTTGTAAGGACTGTCATTCTTTAATGTTGTGGTTGGCTCTGTGCCAGCTCCTGCTCTAAGGACTGTGGGAGTTGATGTGGGAGTATCTTCTTCACATTATTAGAGGCCGGTTTTACTGCCAACAGCTTCTGACAGTGAAGTGTCTGTGTCAGGGGAAGATTCTGGAAATGAAGAAGGCTCAACAGAGGAGGAAATTACAGGCAGCCCATTAGCTAATTAGTGAACCATCATCATTATCATCGTTAGATTCAGAAGGGGAGGCATTCATAGATGTTCACAGACGCAGGTTGATGTCAAGGAAGGAACAAATGCACAAGTATTATAGGAAATAAGGGAGGCCACTTGTGGCTAGGGCAATTATGCTAATGGGGCTGCTGATAAATTCCCAGTGTTGTTGCCTCTCGGCATGGGAGTTTGTCCGTTTGGAGAGAGAGAAAGAACTGTGGTTTATGTCAGGATTTTACTAGGACTGTTTGAACTATTTCAGTATTTTACCAGGACTCTTGGACTAATTTACAGTTAAGTTTGGCTTGAGGACTCTTGAAGGTGGTGGTGGTGGCTGTGACGTCTTTACAGCTGCCTTTTATCTGTCTTTGGCTGGTTAAAAGTGCGTTTGGATAGTATTTTCCTTTTGATAAACCAACTTTGTTTACTTTACAAACGTGTGTGTTTGAATTTCTACTTTGGACTTAATTGGGGGCTCGTAACGTGAAGCCCGGCAAAACACTTTAAGAAAAAGGTTTTAGTTTTTTCTGTTGGCTTAAAGCAACATACAGCTGACCATGCTTTAATACCAGTTTCTCCAAATAAATCATCACATTCTCTATGATTTGTCCTCACTGTACACTCTATGTATTGTGAGAGTAAGCTGTGACTGTATTGAGAATTGTGTTGATGAAGAAGGACAACTGTTTCTGATAAATTGAGAGAAATTCTTGGACATTTTGGATCACATAAATGTTTATCATCTGTCTATTCTTGGTGACCTAGAACTAAGAAGACATTTCCTGACAGTTAGAACAATTAATCAGTGAAACAGCTTGCCTCCAGAAGTTGTGAATGCTCCAACACTGGAAGTTTTTAAGAAGATGTTGGATTACCATCTGTCTGAAGTAGTGTAAGATTTCCTGCCTAAGCAGGGGGTTGGACTAGAACAGTGTTTCCCAACCTTTTTGGAGCCGCAGCACATTTTTCATATTTTCAAAATCCCGGGGAACATTGAGGGGGGGGGGGCTAAAAAAAGTTTGGACAAAAAAAATCTCTCTTCCTCCCTTTCGCTCTATTTCTCTCTCCCTCCCTCTTTCTCTCTCTTTCTTTCTTCCTTTCTCTCTCCATCCCTCTTTCTTTCTCTCTTCCTTCCTTCCTCTCTTTCTGTTTCCTCCTTCCTCTCTCATCTCTCTTTCCTTCCTCTCCCTCTCTTTCTCTCTTTCCTCTCTCTCCCTTTCTGTCTATCCTTTCTATCTCTCACCCCTTCTCCCTCTTTCATTCCCTTTCTCTCCCTCCCTTTCTCTCTCATTCCTTTCCCTCTTTCCTTTCTATCTCTCTTTCTTTTTCTCCCTCCTTCATATCTTCTTTCTCTCCCCCCCTTCCTCCCTCTTTCCTTTCTCCCCCTCCCTTTCTCTTCCTTTTTCTCTATCCTTTCTACTTCTTACTCTTTCTTTCTGTCCCTCCTTCATTCAATTTTCTCTCCCTCCCTTTCTCTCTCTTTCCTTTCTCTCCCTCCCTTGTTCTCCCCTGGGGCTTCCTGTGCCTGCCCTGCACCACCCAACACGGACAGACAGCCCCCGGTCGTCGGTTCGTCGCCCTCCCCCACACACGGAGGGAGATCAGCCACTGGAGGGAAATCGGGCTGGCGGGGGCGGCGAATCCACCTCCCCACCCGGGTGGAGGGAGATCGGGCTGGCGAGGGCGGTGGATCCGCGTCCCCAGCTGCACGGAGGGAAATCGGGCAGGCGGGCAGGTGGCCGCGGCTCCCTGCGGGCCCCTGGAAAAGGGTGCGCGGGGGGGCATTTTGGGGTGCGTTGGCGTGCGCAGCCTACAGGGAACGGTGCCCGGGGCCGCTGCAGCCGGCAGCCTATTTCCGCTGCCATTGCCCTCCCGCCGGGCCCCAGAGGACAATTGTTGCCACCCCCGCCAGGAAAGCTCCAGCTGGGCGGGGTGCTGCCGGTGGCTCCGCCCTGGAGCTCTTGCTCGCTGCTGCCATCCCCCAGCAACTGCCCAGGGCCGCTGCAGCCGCCCCCCACCCCCCAGCTCCCACCACCAGTGCCCTCCCACCGGGCCCCAAAGGACACTTGCCGCCGATGCCAGGGAAGGCGGGAAAAAGGCGCGAAGAATGAAGCTCTCCTTCTTCCTGCCTTCCTTCTTTGGGGCCCAGCAGGAGAGCACCAGAAACCACGGCATCGGGCAGGAGCCGGGAGGTCGGAGGCACCGGCAGCGCCCCGCCCAGCTGGAGCTTCCCTAGCTTCGCGGCACACCTGGCCGTGTCTCGCGGCACACTAGTGTGCCGCGGCACACTGGTTGGGAAACGCTGGACTAGAAGACCACCAAGGTTGCTTCCAACTCTGTTGTTGTTATTGTTGTTATTGTTATTGTTTGCTATTGAGTAGTTTGGAGATCTGGTAAATACCACTTCTGACTGCCTCCGCCCCTATTCTCTGCCTCACAATTCCCAACTGATCAGAAAAGAATGGGGATTTTGCAGTAACCTTCCCTTGGAATGAGGATGGAATGGAGATTTTGCAGTATCCTACCCCTGCCATGTCCACCAAGCCACACCATGTCCACCGATTCACACCCACAGAACCGGTAGTAAAAAAATTGAATCCCACTAGTGGTGTGTGTGTGGCAAAAGTGTGACATTGGCAACATTTAACAGTGGAGCTAATTTAGAAAACACACAGTAAAATTAACTTATTATCTGAAAATCTACAGATTCCTGAAGCATTCTTCATTGGCCACAACTGTTCCTTCACTCTAGCTTATGGCCACCCTATAGGGTATTTTGGGAAAACGTTGCAGCTTTTCCTCTCAGCAATTGCTCCGGTTGTTTTAATGACAAATTCCCATAGTATTACGCAACAATGGAGGTGGGGAAGGCATCTAATTGTCCTTTCTGAATAGAATGGAGAATAAAAGAAAGTTTATTATCTCATCTCTGCAACAGCTCCCAGCAGTGTTCAACAATTGAGAGATTGTAGAAGAGAAACCAATAATGGAGTATCTTCAGACTGCTTTTCTGGAATTAAACACTGTAGAGTGACAAAATTCTCAGTCTGTCTTTCATTACCTCTTTACTGAGAAAGAAAATGTTGCAACCTAGTTTTTTATTTATTTATTTTTATACTGTCAGTCATTTCAATTATGTATTCTTTAGGGTCATAATTTTCTTGGAACCAATTAATTAAATACCACATTTGTTTGAGTACAGTGCATTATTCATTGAGTGCTTATACGTAACTTCTTTTACATGGTTGTGTGCAATTTGTCCGTACACAGGACAGGTACACTAAAAAGTTCATTTAGTGTCTGTTTGAAGTTACAATGGCACTGAAAAAAGTGACTTATGACCATTTTTAACACTTATGACTGTTTCAGTGACCTATGCTCACATGATTTATATTCAGATAATTGACCACTAGTTCATATTTATGATGGTTGCATTGTTCCAGGGTCATGTGATCATCTTTTGTGATCTTCTGACAAGCAGTCAATGGGGAAGGCAGATTCACTTAACAGCTGGGTTATTCATTTAACAACTGCAATGGTTCACTTAACAAATGTTTCAAGAAAAGCCATGAAATAGGGAAAACCCCATTTAACAAATTTGCCATTTAGCAACATAAATTCTGGACTCAAGTGTGAACATAAGTTGAGGATTACTGTAGAAACATTAGGATCTTCAGTTCACAGCACATCTCCAGAAGGTTTTAATCCAATAAATGTTTTTGCTGAGTTTTAAACATCTGTCAGTCTTTAAATTTTAGTCTGAAGTAGTTTTTATGAAGATGCTTCTTTCAACATTACTCGTTTTGCATGTAAGTAGTACAGCATAGTAGTAGCACCTAGTAGTATAGCATATGCAAATAGTACAGCAGTGCAGCTGCATTATTTTAATAACAAAGGAAAGGAAAGGGAAAAAAGAAAAGAAAAGAAAGAAAAGATTAGCACAGACAAATTAGAAGTCCAGACAACAACTACATGAAGATCCTTGCTGAAGTTAATGAAAGGAAATAAATTGGCAGATAACTCTAAACAAAAGTGACAGGCTATTGTAATAGATGTATTGATTCTGGACTGGCAAGATCTTCATTAGGTACCTATTTAGAGCAAAAGGCAACACTGTTTTTGTTTTTGTTTTAAGTGAATGGAAAAGATCACCCATGTTCAGGAAATTAATTAGTTATGTTATATTTGTCCATAATAGTTCAACTAAACTCTTTCTATTCCTTCTGATGAGCAAAAAGAAGTACCAGAAGAATAATGCTGTACTAAGAGATTCTTCTTTGTTGTTGTTTTTTAAAATTCATTTCCAATTCTATATAAAACTTTTTTTTCTTCAAAAAAAGAAAATATTAGTGAATTCCCATGGATGGGCCATAGATGTCTTGCCCCTGCCTTAGTTATGAATTCATCAGCATCTGACTGGCCTTGTTTTTTGATGCTTCATTTCTCTTCAATGCTTACAATATCTCTTGCTTCTTATACTTCTGTTAAATCCCAAGCAAAGTCAAAACAAGAGATTGTCATGGGGTGTAAAAAATATATAACTGATGAAACAACAAACTCTGTAGAAAACCAAGAGAGAAGAAAGCAGGAACACAAGAATCAGCAGTAGAAATCTTGGAGAATTGTTTATAAATTTAAGGAAGCAACCAGAATCATCATCACTATCACGCTGAATTAATACTTTGACAAATTAGCAGGGGGAAGTTAGCAATAGAGAATAGAATAGATTTTTTTTTATTGGCCAAGTGTGATTGGACTCACTAGAACTTTGTCTTAGGTGTATATGCTCTCAGTGTACTTAAGGAGAATAAAATACATTCATCAAGAATAAAAAGATACAATACTTAGTGATAGTCAAGGTTACTAATAAGCTATCAAATCCTACTAGGAAACAAATAAAAACAATATAATTGAAAGATACAAGCAACATGGTTATATAAGCGGGTACAGATAGATACTAGTAAGGAAGAGAAGAATGATAGTAATACAGTCTTAGTAAATTATTTGACCGTGTTGTAGGAATTAGTTATTTTAAGTGATGGCATTTGGGAAAAAACTGTCCTTGTGTCTAATTGTTTTGGAGTGAAGTGCCCTATAGTGTCTTTTTGAGGATAGAAGTTGAAATAATTTATGTCCAGGACACGAGAGGTCTTTAGATATTTTCACACCCCTCCTTTTGACTCATAAAGTGAGTCAATGGAAGGCAGGTTGATAACAATTCTTTTTTCTGTAGTTCTAATTATCCATTGAAGTTTGTGTTTGTCTTGCTTGGTTGCACTGCCAAACCAGACAGCTATGGAAGTGCAGATGACAAATTCAATAATTCCTCTGTAGAACTGAATCAGCAGCTCTTTGGGTAGTTTGAGCATTCTGAGTTGGCTCAGAAAGAACATTCTTTGTTGAGTTTTTTTAATGATGTTTTTGATGTTAGGTGTCCATTTTAAGTCTTGAGATATAATAGAACCTGGAAACTTGAAGGACTCCACTGTTGATACTGTGTTATCTAGTATTGTAAGAGATAATAGTATAGAAGGTTTGCTTCTAAAATTCACCACAATTTATATGGTTTTGGGAGTATTTAGTTCAATATTGTTCTGGTTGCTCCACAAGGCTAGTTGTTCAACCTTCTGCCTATATGCAGATTCATCATTATCTTGAATGAAACCAATCATAGGTGTGCCATTCTTACCATCAAGACCTGGCAAGAGCTATGAGTAGCTCTATAAGTTGAAGAAAAAGACAAAGGGACTAATTTTGGCTTCACAAGACCAAGCCTTAAGAACAAACGCATAGAGCTAGAATTGAGAAGATAACAACAGACAGAAAATTCCATCTCAGCAAAGAAGCTGAAGAAACAGTAGGCAATTTATTGGCTGCTGCACAAAGCTTTCACAGACAGATGATAAACAATGGAATGAAAAGTAGCAACAACGAGAGTAGCTGGAAGAAATACCATTTGCCTGAGAGCAAGAATTGGTGCAACAACAAATGTACTAAAAATGAAGAAGCTAAAATGCTCTGGGATTTTAGAATTCACACAGAGAAGCATCTGCCATACAACACTCCAGACTTAACAATTGTTGATAAGAGAGACCAAAAAAAAAAGTCTGGATGATGGGCATTGCAATATCTGGAGATACCAGAATCGATGATAATGAATTGAACAAAATCACTAAATAAAAGATCTACAAATAGAAATAGTATGTCTGTGGCAAATGAAACCAAATTTAGGACCAAAAGTGATTGGCATGCTGGGTGCAATCCCAAAATATCTGGAGCACCATTTAAATATCATCAACATTGACAAAATCATCATCAATTGTTTGCAAAAGGCAGCTTTATTTGGAACAGCTTTTATCCTCCACCAATATCTTTAATATCCTCAAACAACAACTTCCTATTATAGATCCTTGTGAAGAACAGGCTAAGTAGACAAAACTGGAATCCAGTCTAAACATATGTCTGTGTATCTAACCATAAAATAAGAAAAAAGTGTATTTCACAAGATGGCAATACAGCAACAAGGTAAATGCAAAATATCACAAACAGGGAATTGTATTCACTCTATCACAAGGTCTGGATAAATAGCTAGTTATTTAAATCTTTGGGGAACATAATCAAAGCCATATAGATTTCAGGGAAGATCTGAGAGATGAAATGTATATCATGGAGTAAACAACACTGCTAGTTAGTATGACTTTATTCTAACCAGCAGTTAGAACATTTCTAACCATGTTAATCATTTAAATAGTGTCAAATTTCCATTAGTATGAAGGCATAATGCCAGCCACCCTAGGTTCTATTGGCATGGTTAAGAATCTTGAACTGACAGTCATGGAATCAGAAGATTGAATGATAAAATAAGGGCATGTGAATTCACGTTTGCTTTCAAATAGCTGAACAAAGTTTAAGGTTACAGTCAATAATTTTCAAGAAACATGCACACTATATAGCTACAATCTTAAATATACAGTACCTCATTCATTAGAGAGTAAATCCCATTTAATTCAGTGAGAATTATTTTCCTTGGGGATATTTAAATTCCTGTAAATTACAGTGGGACAAAGCCAATTATTACATTATACGATCATTCATTGCTGACTGGATGCTACATGTGGTAAAAAGAAAAACCTTACTTAACATTTCTGTCATAACAATACAACTGCATTATGAAATGGGACAATTGTTTCAAAATATGGCTCAGGCCTCCATCCTTCTGAGGTCAGTAAAATAAAGGCCCAGATTTGGGGGGGGGGGGAAATGCTGACTTTATATAACTACTATATAACAATTTATATAGAGTTATAAGCAATGTGATGCGGTATATACGTCTATAACTGTAGAATCAAAAACAACAAAGAAAGGCTGTGTCATTATCCTTACATATTATGAATAAAAAATAATTTATTTATTTATTTATTTTATTCGATTTTTATTTTATGCCATCCTTCTCCTTAGACTCAGGGCGGCTTACAACATGTTAGCAATAGCACTTTTTAACAGAGCCAGCATACCGCCCCCACAATCCAGGTCCTCATTTTACCCACCTCGGAAGGATGGAAGGCTGAGTCAACCTTGAGCCGGTGATGAGATTTGAACTGCTGACCTGCAGATCTAACTGCTGCATGGCATGTGGTAAGACTGTTTAAAAGCCTAAGATGTCCCAAATAATAAAGTAAATATTGTTTATTTTATCTGAATTTACTATTGTATCTTTGTTATATGTGTATTCTGCCAACGAAAAAGTATTATTGTATTTTAAAAAAACAGATTTTAAATGCTGTCATTTCTTTTTGTTTATTACTGATTGATACATCTTAACCAATCATCAAGGGGATGGGAAAAAAGAGTAGCATAAATCATCATGATAAATAAGAGAGAGAGAGAGAGAGAGAGAGAGAGATATTCCATATTACATTGTTGTGGACTATGTTGCGTAGTTCAAATACCATTTTTAAATAAAATTATAAAGTGTTGTGGTTAGCACTGGCCCAGCTCCTGCCCCAATGAATGTGCAGGTGGATGTGGGGGAGACATCTACATGCTGCAGGCCTGTTTTGCTCCCGGTGGAATCTGCCGATGAAGCCTCCTCTGACCAAGGCAGCATGAGCGACAGGGAAGAGGGGAGTTTGGCAGACAGCCAGGCGGAGATCAATCATCTGTATCATCTTTGGATTCTGAACAAGAATTAATGACACATCCACGCATGCATAGAGTGATGCATAGGAGACAACAACTAAAGGATTATTACAAGAGAAAATGAAGCCACCTGTGGTTGGGTGGGGCTCCAGTAATTAGGGCTGCTGCTATAAATAGCAATGTGTGGGTTTGGCCGTTGTGAAAGAGTATCTGATCGCAGTTCTTCAGGAATCGTGTGTTGCTGTTTTCTGAACTTTGTTGATTTTTTCACACCTTTGAAACCAAGGCAGAGCAATGTGTGTGTGTGTCTCACTTCATTGGAAGAAGAAGGGGTGTGAAGTTTCTTCACAGCTGCTAGCTAAGTACTTAATGACTGCTTAAGGGAAATTGTACAGATTACCTGGTTGTTTTGGGACGAGTGCTCTTTGCAATACAAAAAGAGTGCTTAACTTATTTTGAATTTTGTGATAAAGAACATTGTTTTGAATTTTCAAACGTGTGTGTGTCTGCAATTTGTACCCTTGAATTTTTGGGAGGCTCCTACCAGAGAGCCCGGCAGAACATAAAGTATAGTTAGTAAAAGAAAATCTGAGACGGGTAGAAATTCCCATCAAGAATTATTGAAATAACTCTTGCCTTTTATTTATTTATTTATTTATTATTTAGATTTGTATGCCGCCCCTCTCCGCAGACTCGGAGTGCAAGTTGGAGTACCTAAGAGAGAGATGATAGCTGTTATGGCCCTGCTGGAGTTGTCTTCCAATGAGAAGGAGCTCTAGCCAGGGGCTCTTAAGATAATAGTCATGGAGAGGGTGATTCCAGCAGTGTAAAAGCCAATTAACTCCTCTCTGTCTGAAGCATTTCTAGCAAACTGCCAGGACTCCTGCCTGCACCTACTGACAATCTCTCAGATTCTGTAGTTCATCCACCCACCAGCATGGCTTATTTATTTGCCTCATTCCCTGACTGAAACAGGCTGAGAACAGCTATTCAAGCCTTGGTTCTGTGGTGTTTATTTATTATTTATTTATTTATCAATCAGCTTTCTATGACACCCTTCTCCTGGGAATCAGGGTAGCTCACAACAAAGAATGCAATACATGAAGAAATCTAATTTTTAAAAGTACTAAAAACTTGCTACGAAAAACATAAAAATCTAATTTACATTCATTCTAAAAACCTCTACACATTTAAGAAACAGACATTCACATTCATCTTCATTATTTTCATTCATGGGCCAGGTATATCAAAAGTTCTTAGTGTCCCCAAGCCTGTCGACAGAGATGTGTTTTCAGAGCTTTGCGAAAGACTGGGAAGGTGGGGGCGCTGTGAATTTCTGGGGGGAGTTGATTCCAAAGGGCTGGGGCCACCACAGAGAAGGCTCTTCCCCTGGGCCCTGCCAGGCATGTCATGCTGTTAGATTTGGAGTCCAACTCCCCCTGTCTCTTTTCTTTTCACTTAAATTTGTCATTTGTTTTTTTTAATTATTATAAAGTTTTATTTATGAACATATATACATATAACACACAAAGCAAAGACATTTAAAAACATTGGACATTTGTGTAGCAAATCTGTGTTACAATTCTTATTGTTCTCACATCCTATTATACAACTAATAGGATGTCTACGGAGTCTATGGAGAGGGGCGGCATACAAATCCTATATCTTTGTATGTATGTATGTATGTATGTATGTATGTATGACGGTCTTGGTATATTCGGGTTTCTTCCCATGTAGGATTTGGAAATTTATGTGTGTGTGTGTGTGTGTGTGTGTATATATATATACAATAAATTTGTAGTTTATATATATATATATATATATAAACTACAAATTTATTGTATACCAGTTTTTATACAATGATCATATTTTATATATCTAATCTTATATCTATTTTCCCATCAACCCATTTATCACCAAGAATTAGCTCTCTTTTATTTTTGTTTTTTTTTACTTTTGTTTTTACTTTTTGGTTTTGTTTTGTTCTTTCCATTTGTATTACTATTGTTATGACTAAATGTACGTTTGTTACTTTATTCTTTTTTCCAGCCAGCAATAGAACATGTCCCAACATTTATAATATTCCGACTCTTCCTTATTTTTTATTTGGAAATAAATTTGTCATTTGTTTATTGAATTCCTGGTCTCTTCTTGCGCCAGACCGTGATTATCATACAGTGGTTGTCTTAAGTTCCAGGTAAAAAGAATTTTTGCTTCTAAAAGTTCTGCTGAGTTTGGCTATCTCTGGAGTGTGACAGACATCCAGCTTGCTATCTGATTGGCTGGCAGCCAGTAGTGCCACCTTAAGGAAAGTAGCTGTCTTCAAATATGGAAAGGGCTCTCATGCTGAAACAGTCGAGTTTTATCTCCATTGGTCAGAAACTAAACTGTACAAGTTATGGATGGAAAAGGTTTAGAAGCAAACGTTTAAGGGAAGAAAACTTTCTCAACACAAAAGAGTTGAGACAAGCAGTAGGAAAGTTCTTCAAGAACTCTACAGGGATTGAACAGCCATCTGTCAGGTGCAATGTTGTTATTGTTCAATTGTCCCATCACTTCTGATTCTTTATGACCTGATGAACTTCACCAGAACTGCCTGGCAGCAAATGCTTGAGGTTTTATGAGCTCATGCTTATATAACCACATTTTTCTTCAGTCAGCAAGTTTTTCAATTGCTTTTGATTTTTTCCAAGTTTAAATTACTCTTTCTTTTGAGTAAGGTGTCCAAAACATTTAAGTTTTAGTCTAATTATCGTGCTGACGGTAAGAAATATGGTTTACCTGATAGCTAAATTATTTGTAGTATTTTCAAGTAATTTCCATGGAATCATAGTTTAAATGGATTGATTTTTCTTTATTCAGTCTTTCTGATGGGTCAGCTTTGCCAGCCAAATGCTACAGTTGGCAAATCATGGCCTTGACACTATGTCAATGTGATGTCTCTGCACTTCAATATTTTGTATAGATTTGACATGTTCTTTGTTCTAAGTACAAGATGTCTCTTTGTTCCACGAAACCAGTCAGTTTATACTTCAGTGGCTTCTTGACTTTATACAGTATTTGGTGTAGGCGGGGCATGCCTCACCCTGACCAGGCATGGAGTTACGCCCATTTAGTTGCCCAAGCATGTTTGTGTTCAGAAAACTCCACCCCATTTAGCGACCCCTGCAGATCTTTCTGTTAATATTTAATAAAGTGACCCATTTTACCCAGCTTGGTGTCCGAATGTTCATTTCCCGTCCAAGGCAACTTGCTCACAGGTCAACCAATTAACAAAGTCAGGCAGCAGCCAGGCAGGACCCCCTGGATTGCTCCACTCCTCCTGTGTTCAGAGAGTGGGGGGACGGGGGAGAAGGAGGACAGGAAGGCTATGATCTGGCCAGGCCTGCCTGCCTTTTGGATTTCACTCTCTATCAACCTCAATGTGTCTTGCTTGCTTTGGCTGCCATAGAAACAGGGTGAAGGGAAAGGTCTACATATTTGGGAGGAGTGAGGGAAGAAAGTGCTGGAGATATCTCCATATATGTCTGATTAGGGAATAGGGAGGAAAGTTCTCATCATCTACTGTGTGGCTGCATGGACATGTCAAGGTCAACAGTTTCACCAGATGAGAAGTCTCCATCTGCAGATGTGGCTCACACGACATCTGGAGAGGATCAGGATTGAGGGGATTACTTTGTATATGCAACTTTTGCACCTTTTGCCTCAGATCTTACTTTCAATTTGTTTCTATCAGTTCTTATTCAGTAAAAGTACCTTTTTATACAATTATGGAGTCTGGCTTTTTCTTTCCTGGGTTTTGAGCAGAGGCACATCTGATTTCTTTATTTCCTTGTCACTCCAGGAAGGAAGCAGCAGTGACAGGTGATGGCTGGGAGACTCAGCTTAGGTTCCTTTTCTCCCTTTCTTTTTCCTGCTTGGGTTTTGGGACACCTTCATGGTGAAATATAAAGAAGAGAATTTTGCACTGGAATTAGGATAGAATATCCTGTCACACAGAAGTGTCTTTCTGTTTCATCAACTGTAATATTTTGTATAGTATGAAGTACTAGATTCTAAAATAAATATAAAAGTACTTTTACATAAATATTAGCTAGGATGAGGGGAAAATGTTCCTAATTATAACAAGGGGAAATGTATCTTTTAAAAATTGTATTCTGCCTTAGTTGTTTCCCTTTCCTTCCACTTTTTATACTTGTCCTATTTGTCTTTCAGTTTGTCACAGAGTTCTTTATGGCTGCATAAACAACTCTGTGACAAATTGAAAGACAAAAAGGACAAGTATAAGAAGTAGAAAGAAGGGAAAATAACTAAGGCAGAATACCATCAAATAGCCCGAGACTGTAAAGATGAAGTGAGGAAGGCTAAGGCTCATAATGAACAAAGGCTTAGAACAAAAGTAAATTGTAACAAAAAAAACCCTTCTTTCAACATATTAAAAACAAAAAAAGTCAAGGAAACAATTGGTCCATTGCAGGGAGAAAGTAGCAAGAAGGTGACAAGCAACAAGGAGAAAGCAGAGCTATTTAACTCATTTGTTGCATCTGTCTTTACACAAAGGGGGGGAAAGTCCAATCTATCAAAAACAACATCACAAAAAATGTATCAGGAATACAAGTTAAAACAGGGAAGAAAATGGTAAAGGAACACCTGTCTACCCTAAACAAGTTCAAATCACCAGGACCAGATGGATTATACCCCAAAGTTCTGAAGGAACCGGCAGACAGGATATCTCAGAACCATTGAACTATATCTTTCAAAGATCTTGGAGGACCGGGGAACTGCCAGAGGACTGGAAAAGAGCTGATACAGCTCCCATCTTTTTAAAAAAGGGGTAAATCCAGGAAACTACAGACCTATCAGCCTGACCTCAATACCAGGGAAGATTCTGTAAAAGATAATCAAGCAACGAATCAACAAACACCTAGAAGCAAACAAAGTAATAACCAAAAGCCAACATGGGTTTGTCAAAAACAGATCATGCCAGACTAAAAAGTAAGGTCTTATTGCATTCTTTGACAAAGTGACAAAATTAGTAGACCAGAGGAATGATGTTGATTTAAGTTACTTGGGCTTAGTAAGGCATTTGATAAAGTAGACCATAACCTACTACTAGATAAAGTTGAAAAATGTGGGTTGGACAGCAACATCATCAGATTGATTTAAAACTGGCTAACCAATCACACTCAATGCATAGTGCTCAATGGAACTGCATCTACATGGAGGGAAGTATGCAGTGGAGTAGCACAAGGCTCTGTTTTAGGCTCAATACTCTTCAATGTCTTCATCAATGACTTAGACAAAGGGATAGATGGGGAACTCATCAAATTTGCAGATAACACCAAATGGCAGGAATAGCCAATTAGGCTAAAGATACAGAAGGATCTTGACAGACTAGAATATGAAATGAAATTCAATGGTGAAAAAAGTAAGGTTCTACATTTAGGTAAGAAAAACATTATCCTAGTTTAAAATCCAGCACTCTAAATGCTTTGCCAAACCTGGGGTAATTAAACACTAAATGGTTAGTGCTAATAAAAATATGATTAAATGGTTTGGTTTTCAGTTATCTTAGCATTAAAACTGATCTCCAAAGTGAATAGTAGAAACAGATATTTTGTTTGAAATTGGGAATGGATCCTTAAACACAAAGGGGTAGCTCACTTTCTCATCCTTAATTAGCCTATGAGGTCCTTGGTGCTCTCTGAAATTGGTTGAGCTCAAAGAGCACCAAAGACCACACAATTCAACCTGAATTACATACATTTTTTTCCATTGGTTTTAACACATCTTCCTGGAACAATGAAACATGAGATATGTGGTGCCTTTTCTTCTTTGGTGACAGGTGGAACAAATTATCAAACAGCTTAATCCGTTCTTCATGGTCCAATCTATTTATTGCTATTTTGGTATGTATTTCATTGAAACTAAAAAGAAGAAAGATCCATTATATTTGAAAGGCTTCTATTAAAAAAAAACATTGAAATGACTATAGATATTTAGATGATCTGATGGCTGGCCATGCTCACTTAATTCCAATTAAACTTAATGGGACATTTCCAGTCCCTTAGTAGTTAGGGCACATTATCTTGGTGTAGTTTTATTAGATGGGCAGCATTTACCTTTGTGGAATCTTTAGAGCTTTCAATCTTATGAAACATAAAAATAAAACATGTTGTACATATAAAAATATAAATTAAAATAAAAGCCATGGGGAAATACTGCAATTACTTCATAGTATAAATCATTACCTCTAAGATTTTTCAGATAATTAGTAGGAAAAATTAACTGCTCTTCTGTTGGCAAATCTTTGGTGTCATAATCAGGGGTGGGTTCCTCCTGGTTCCTTCTGGTTTGCCCGAACTGGTAGCATCCTGCTGGTGATGTCATGATGACATCACCAGCCCGGTTCAGTGGGTGGCAGTTAGTGGGCACCACCATCTCTCTTTTTTAATTTTTTTTTTTAAATTCTTCTGACCATGCTCAGAAGCAAGTTTATGGCATTGTGCATGTGGTTGCCATCTTGGTTTTGGCTCTTTTTAAAAGATTATTTTTTTCTGATTTTTTGGGCACTGCAAATGTGTGTGTGCCAAAGAGCATGTCGTCCCCATGTGGCTTGGGAGGAAGCGAACCATCAGCAAAGTAAATAGGAACCCACCCCTGGTTTCACATGTTAGGGAGAAGTGAAGTCTCCAGTAAGTAAGGTAAGAATGCAATGTTGTGTGCCTGCATCACAATTAGAAGAATTTTCATCTTTTCCCTTTTTTGCAAACTTTCTGTTAAGAAGCTGAGGCTTGCCCGTGGCTTTTAGTATAGTTTTCCCCTTTCCTGCTTCAAAATGACAGTAATGTTGTTTTTAAAAATAGTTTTATTGTATCAGAGTTCAGTGACATGATCAGTGGGATCCCTTAGAGGTATGAAAAACAGGCCTGGAGGTTGCATGTTTGGGAAGGAAACTACTCTTCTGCTTTAAAATAAACTTATCAACAATGCAGGGAAATCACAGAAAATATTCTCCCACATGCTACAGCTGCTGTATTTTTCATATATTAGAGAATAAACAAGAAAATACTTGGACATTCTAATGAATAAAAGAGAAAGACTCCTTTGGGGAGAGTATTATAAGTTCCTAAAAGACTTGGAATTGCAGGGGTTTGGTTTTTTTATGTTGCAGGAATTTAGTGTGGTGAAAACTGTCCCAAAAAACTAGAAAAATTGAAGAAATAATTTTAATTACAGTATCAAAATCCTGACCTCCTCAGTAAGGAACATAAAAGGCCATTTCAGGTAGTTATCAACTTACCACAGTTTCTTTATTGACCATTCGGAGTTACAATGCCACTAAAAAAAAGTGACATGATCAGTTTTTCACACTTAATGACCATGCTTAACCAATCCCTGTTAACAGGAGATGTTCCTGAGGATTGGAGAATGGCCAGTGTTGTGCCTATTCACAAGAAGGGCAGTAGAGAAGAAGCTGGTAACTACAGGCCAGTTAGCTTGACATCAGTTGTAGTTAAAATGATGGAGACTCTACTCAAAAAGAGGATAAATCAGCATCTAAAAAACAATAACTTATTGGACCCATATCAGCATGGCTTTACTGAAGGCAAATCGTGTCAGACTAATCTCATTGAGTTCTTTGACTATGTCACAAAGGTGTTGGATCAAGGTGGTGCCATGGATATTGCCTATCTGGACTTCAGCAAAGCCTTTGATACGGTTCCACATAAAGAGCTGATAGATAAATTAGTGAAGATTGGACTTAATCCCTGGATAGTTCAGTGGATTTCAAGCTGGCTGAAGCATAGACATCAGAGAGTTATTGTTAATGGCGAGTTTTCTGAGCAGAGTCAGGTTACAAGCGGTGTGCCACAAGGGTCTGTTCTGGGTCCTATTCTTTTTAATATGTTTGTGAGTGACATAGGGGAAGGTTTGGTAGGGAAGGTTTGCCTATTTGCCGATGACTCTAAAGTGTGCAATAGGGTTGATATTCCTGGAGGGGTCTGTAATATGGTAAATGATTTAGCGTTACTAGATAAATGGTCAAAGCAATGGAAACTGCAGTTTAATGTTTCCAAATGTAAAATAATGCACTTGGGGAAAAGGAATCCTCAATCTGAGTATTGCATTGGCAGTTCTGTGTTAGCAAAAACTTCAGAAGAGAAGGATTTAGGGGTAGTGATTTCTGACAGTCTCAAAATGGGTGAGCAGTGTGGTCGGGCGGTAGGAAAGGCAAGTAGGATGCTTGGCTGCATAGCTAGAGGTATAACAAGCAGGAAGAGGGAGATTGTGATCCCCTTATATAGAGCGCTGGTGAGACCACATTTGGAGTACTGTGTTCAGTTCTGGAGACCTCACCTACAAAAAGATATTGACAAAATTGAACAGGTCCAAAGACGGGCTACAAGAATGGTGGAAAGTCTTAAGTATAAAACGTATCAGGAAAGACTTAATGAACTCAATCTGTATAGTCTGGAAGACAGAAGGAAAAGGGGGGACATGATCGAAACATTTAAATATGTTAAAGGGTTAAATAGGGTTCAGGAGGGAAGTGTTTTTAACAGGAAAGTGAACACAAGAACAAGGGGACACAATCTGAAGTTAGTTGGGGGAAAGATCAAAGGCAACATGAGAAAAAATTATTTTACTGAAAGAGTAGTAGATCCTTGGAACAAACTTCCAGCAGACGTGGTTGGTAAATCCACAGTAACTGAATTTAAACATGCCTGGGATAAACATATATCCATTGTAAGATAAAATACAGGAAATAGTATAAGGGCAGACTAGATGGACCATGAGGTCTTTTTCTGCCGTCAGTCTTCTATGTTTCTATGCAGCAGCCACATGGTCACTTGGTTTCTTGGATTCTTGATAATTGACTCATATTTATTGTTCTGTCTGGGTGCCTCCAGACTTCAACACCAACTGGAAAAAGCAGCCAGACACGCTGGTAAAAGCAAAAGCACTTTATAGTTTGAAAAATAAACACAGAGAAAAACCTGTTCTTCCCAACAGGCAGGCTATGAGGCTTCACAGCAACGTCCTGACGGCCAAACAATACAGCAGACTTCTTGCTGGCACACACACCACTGTAGAGAATAAGCCCCCACGCCTTTTTCTCCAAGGTTTCAGCCTTCAAGGCCACAAGCCAGAATCAGAGACGCCAAAGATCACAGCCAGGTCCCAGGACTCCCAAAGATAATACTCCACAATACAGGAAGGGTGGGTCTGCCTTTTCAGCCTTTCTGGGGAGAACCACACCCAAACCCAGCTGTTACCTATTTAGGACTGGAAGTACCTGGCTAATTGTCCCCTTCGTTGTGCTGCTCTTCTCTGCCTGTGATCGATGATGGCTTGAGCATTTTCATCTAAGGACTCCAGGCTGCTTGCTGGGGAGAGCTCCACCCCGGGGGATTCTGGCTGTTCTCCCTCTCCCTCGGCCTGATATTCCTCCTCCCCTTCTGCCTGGGCCTCCTCCTCCTCCTCCTGTTCCTCATCCTCCCTCTCTGAGCAGGGAGCCGGCAGAGGTTCAGCCGTTCCCTGAGGAGCCTCAGACGGAATCACAACACTTATGATGGTTGCAGTGTCACAGAATAATGAGATCTCCTTTTGAGACCTTCCGACAAGTGAAATCAATGGGGAAACCAGATTCAATTAACAACCATGTGACTAACTCAACAACTTTAGTGATTCAATTAACAAATGTGGCCAAACAAGTCATAAAATGTGGCAAAACTCACTTAACAAATTTCTCCTTTAACAACATAAATTTGGGCTCAATTGTGGTTGTGTGTTGAGGACTAACTGTAGTTGCCAGGAATAATAGCATAGAATAGAATTTTTATTGGCCAAATGTGTCTGGACACACAAGGAATTCGCCTTGGTGCACGTGCTGTCAATGTTCATAAAAGAAAAAATATATTAGTCAAGAATCATAAGGTATAACACTTAATGATAGTCCGGTACAAATAAGCAATAAAATCTTATTAGGAACCAGTCAATATAAATTGTAAAGATACGAGCAATAAAGTTACAGTCATACAGTCATTAGTGGGAGGAGATAGGTGATGGGAATGATGAGGTTAATAATAGTGCAGACTTGTCTTTGACAGTCTTGAGGGAATTATTTGTTTAGTAAAGTGATAGCATTCAGGGGGAAAATGTTCTTGTGTCTAGTTATTCTAGTGTGCACTGCTCTATAGCGTGGTTTTGAGGGTAGGTGCTGAAACAGTTTAAAATTATTCAGGATGCGAGGTGTCTTTAAATATTTTCACGGTCCTCCTTTTGACTCATGCAGTACACAGGTCTTCAATGGAAGGCAGGTTGGTAGCAAATTGTTTTTTCTGCAGTCACTCAAAATTAAAAAGGTTTCTTAACATGGATTTAATAGTAGAATTCAAGTAAGAGTTGAAGGTTAACGCTACTTCTAATACATTTCTCCTCTAGATTGGCAATAGATGCTCGTCTAACCTGAAAGCATGAGACAAGATGAAGAAATAATTATTATGATATTATTATATTGGATAATGTTTTTTGAAACAAAATGAAGATGAATGAACAGGATTTGGCATTGAGACCGCAATGCTCTTTGTGTTTCTCCCTGGGAAAAAATATTGCTTATCTTTGTAGGTTGTAACAGTTATTGAAGAAAATGTCAGATGTTTGCAGCATTTCAAATCATCAGACAGAACACGTCACAAAGGACATGTTACAACAGGAACAGACAGAAGATGCCAATCTCCCCGAGGAAAACATTTTTTTTATATAAAAGGAAAAGCCCAGTGATTGTGACAGCCAGAAATAAAGATAAAGAATATGTTCTGTATACCTTGAATTAAATCCTCTTATCCTGTTAGCAAAGTACAACTTTCTCATTTTCTCTTTCACTTGCAGATGATATAGGTTTGAGCATTAAGCCCTTTAGTGCAGTCTAAAAATAAAAACTTCTCAAAAGTCCAGGAGGCACTAATATAAAATAAGTCTCCACTCATGAGGACAGAAACATGATATAAATCAACAGAAACACAATTAAATCCTATTTAGCTGAAAATGTCCTTAGCAGAGCAGCCAAAACAGTTATAAAATACAAGTAGGAAAAGAACAAGTGGTTAGTCACTACGCATTTAGGAAGTAAAACACACAGAATTATTACCAGTACTGCAATTATTATTTTGCTCTATTTTTCTTCCAATTTCTTCCAAGCCAGCATAAATTATTTTTTTCATTACATGAGACTTCCACCTGACATTTTCTTTTCATTTCAGAAACACATCTTTGCCTGCCTGCCATTGGCCAGAATCTCCCCATACTTTCTTCCAAGGGATTTCCTAAGAAATATACCTTCAATTCAGTTGCTAGTTGTGATAGTGAATGAATGCAATCACTCATAATTAACAGAATATGGGTCACTGAAGAGAATGGAATCTGACTTCACTTGCTGAAGTATCAAAGCAAATATCATTGCTTGAATGATGACATGTGGGGGTTTTTCTGCACTTGAGTGCACAAATGATTGACACTCACCTACTTCCTCTCCATTGCAAACGTAGCTTTCATATCAGCATCTCAGGGGTGAAGTGGGCGAGTACAAGTGCACTAGAGTGCCTTCCGTCCCCTGTCCTATTGCTCGCCTATATCTCCTATACCTTTCTTCTATTCCTATATTTCTTCTATTCTTTCATTGATATATTCTATTCCTATATCTTCTTTTCTATTCTTTCTTAGATAAATTTTACTATGAGTATCTCCTCTATAACCTTCATCATGTATTTTACTATGTGTATATAGATATATACCCACTAAAACCCTCATTGTGTATTGGACAAAATAAATAAAATAAATAAATAAATAAAAGTGCTCCCAGTACGCTCGTGACTGTCAGCCAACAGAGAGCTGGTTGTGAAGGGAGCATGAAGCTCCACCCACCTGCCCGGATGCCGCCATTTGGGTTCTTTTACCCTCTGTGCATGCTCAAAGTGTTCTGTGCATGTGCAGAGGGTAAAAGAACCCAAACGGTGGTGTCTGCTTGGGTGGAACCTTATGCTTCTTTCATGACAGGCTCTCTGATGACTTACAGGCACAAGTGAACCAGGAGCATTTCATGCCTGCATATAGTGTACGTGTGGAATCTCAGCTTCAAAACTGCTGGGTTTAGTGTCATAAGGTCTTTTAAGTCATGTAAGAGGATTTCCCTCTATTATCAGACCCAACTTCAACTGGCTATAGCACTTGGCCCCACCATTACTGTCACCTTCAACTCCTTTTGAGTTTTCTTCTTCTTTCTAGGAAATAATGACTCAATTAAACCTTTCAATTTCTTCCTAGGCTGGGATCAACATCTCATACACTGCCCACAATACTGCAAATTTTCTTTCTTTTTGCTCCTTCCAAATCTTTAAATTATGACGTAGACAAAAATATGAGTGAATGTTGTTTTGCTTCATCAGGTCTTCCTTTCTACAAAGTTTCAATTGAATAACATTGGAATGTAGGAATGTAGGAATAAATGCTCCCTTTGCTTTGATCATGATCATTTTGGAATCAAAGGAAAGTTGGTTTAATAAGAAGGGGTGGAGAGGAACATTTGCTTCATGGAGGGAAGGTGAAAGGAAAATAATTGTGCAAATATCAGGGAAAACAAAGGAAAAGAATCAGGATTAGTGAGAAAGAAACAATACCTAACACGAAAAGGCAAGTGTTCGGAAACTTCAGATTGTGCAGAATGCAGCTGCGAAAGCTATCATGGGCCTTCCTAAATATGCCCATGTCACACCAGCACTCTGTAGTCTGCATTGGTTGCCGATCGGTTTCCAGTCACAATTCAAAGTGTTGGTCATGACCTATAAAGCCCTTCATGGCATCAGACCAGAATATCTCCGGGACTGTCTTCTGCCGCACGAATCCCAGCGACCAGTGAGGACCCACAGAGTTGGCCTTCTCCAGGTCCCGTCGACTAAACAATGTCGTTTGGCGGGACCCAGGGGAAGAGCCTTCTCTGTGGTGGCCCCAACCCTCTGGAACCAACTCCCCCCATATATCAGAGTTGCTCCCACCCTTCTTGCCTTTCATAAGCTCCTTAAAACCCACCTCTGTCGTCAGGCATGGGGGAATTGAGATATTCCCTTCCCCCTAGGCTTATAAAATTTCTGCATGGTTGGTCTGATTGGTTTCTTAAATTGGGTTTTTTTACATTACTTTTAATATTAGATTTGTTCATGTTGTCTTTTTACTGTTGTTAGCCGCCCCGAGTCTACGGAGAGGGGCGGCATACAAATCTAATAAATAAATAAATAAAATAAAATAAAATAAATAAATAAATAAATATATGCTAGAAGATTCACCACCTAGGGACCAATTAATAGCACTTTCCTCCCTTTAAATACATGGGAAGGGTAAGAAGTAGGGAATGATCAATGTAGTTCAAATTGACCACCAACCATTGGTCAACTCACTTCAATACAAACTGGAAATTTTAAAGTCAGATTCAAGAATAGCTGATAGCTGCATAATCAAGAAAACGCCCAGGTTATCATGGAGAATTGCTCTGAATGTAAGATATTTTTTCCTCTCAATCAAAAAAACTTGAGGTAAATAAAGCTGACAAGAACAGAAGTTCAAGATCTTATTATGTAAAAATAAATAACTCGGCAATGCCCAATAATATGAATGTGGATGATGTATAATAGATTGTTGAATTTCTATTACAATTATACAATATTCCGAGCCACAGATAGGAAATAGCCAAATGTTCTCAGTCCCAATTCTCTTAATATCTGCTCCAGGTGAAGAACATTACTTAGGCTACAATTGTCAAGAATGCAAAGGGGAAATCTTGCTGAAAGAAAATCATTATATCATTTGTAAGGTAAACCTTGTATCTCAGCAGGCATATTGATAAGGGTGACTGAATAATTAATCTTTCCTTGGATTTTTAAAAGTTCTTGACAAAGTTTTATTACTCAAGAACTGCTGAGCAGAGCTGAGGGTTAAGGAACAGCCTATTCAGTAAGCACTTAAAAGACAAAACAAAAACAAAGAACAAATTGTAGGATTAAATTGAAAATTCTCGATGGAAAAATAGGAAGAATGGGTTTCTTCCATAATGTTACTAATATGTTCACTTTTCAATGGTCTTTAAAACTCATTTTAGTTTTCAAGTCTGTTGATTATGAACAAAATAGAATATAATAACAGAATTAAAAGGAATTTTGGAGGTCTTCCAGTCCAACCCCTGCACAAGCAGGAGACCCTATATTATTTCAGACAAATGGTTTCCCAGTTCATTTTAATAATAAAATATTCCATGATGGACCACCACCTCTGAAGGAATGCTGCTCCACTCATTGTCAGGAAACTTCTCCTTACTTCTAGGTTGCTTCTTTCTTTGATTAGTTTCCATCCATTGCTTCTTGTCCTGCCTTCTAGTAATTTAAGAAGTAGAGTCATTTGATTAGACAATGTTTTCTTTGCTTTGGCTTATGAGGGAATGGGTGGACATATCATTTTATTGTATCATCTGTATTCATGAAAAGCTATCTACTGGAAGTTTGGGGAATATAGAATTGTAGGTTATGAGAACATCATAAATGGAGCAAGACTGCTTGAAGCTCATCTCACTGAATTGAATTCAGCAACTATTCAATTTCATTCAGCAACTAAACTGCAACTCAAGCATTTTTTAAATCTTTGCATCATAACATTGTGGAAGAACTTATTTCCAGTAAATGTGGTTTACTTTAAATATTCTACCAATCCTTGAAACAAGACTTCTGTTTCCTTGACAATATGGTAAAGATGAAATGGTTGTTTTTAAACTTTTCTCAGTTTCCTTAGGAAACAAAGTAACAAACAGGGAATGGATGGATCTACTAAGAAACACCATTTCATCTCATGGAAAAGACTCCGATTCAGTTCTTTGGAAATAGTACAATTTGACAGTGACCAATTGAGACAACATATCATTTGACAAATGTCAAATACAAATCTTTAGTCAAATCCCAGTGACTATGTCAGTGACAAATGAATATAACTTCTTTAAATTTTATAATAATGATATGTTTCCTATGCAGCAGAAAGTCTGAAGTCTCGAAACCTGCCAAGCATCAGATATATAGAACAGAAGGATAAGCATCTGTAATTTTTCCATAGGAAAATACCTAAAACCTTTATTTATGTATTTATTTATTTTACTTTCTCTCTTTTTGTCAAAATGAAGTGACATTTGCACATTAATTTTATTTGGTGCAAATAAAGCATGCCAAAAACAGGCAGGCATGAAGGGAATGAAGGAGAGAGGAAATAGGAAGGAGAAAGAGAAAGAGAGGGGGAGAAAGGCAAGCTGCATATCTTATAACATTTAATTGGAAATGTATATAAAAGCAACAATTCAAAGTGTTGGTTATGACCTATAAAGCCCTTCATGGCACCGGACCAGATTATCTCCGGGACCACCTTCTGCTGCACGAATCCCAGCGACCGATTAGGTCCCACAGGGTGGGCCTTCTCTGGTTCCCGTCAACTAAACAATGTCATTTGGTGGGACCCAGTGGAAGAGCCTTCTCTGTGGCGGCCCCAGCCCTCTGGAACCAACTCTCCCCAGAGATTAGAATTGCCCCCCCTCCTCACCTTTCGTAAGCTCCTTAAAACCCACCTCTGCCGTCAGGCATGGGGGAACTGAGATATTCTTTCCCCCTAGGCCTCTACAATTTATGCATGGTATGTCTGTATGTATGTCTGGTTTTATAATAAGGGTTTTTTAGTTGTTTTAGTATGGGATTGTTACATGCTGTTTTTTATCACTGTTGTTAGCCGCCCCGAGTCCACGGAGAGGGGCGGCATACAAATCCAATAAATAAATAAATAAATAAACAGACATTGCATATATAAATAAGAAAATAGCCAAATGTCCAAACTGTATGTAGACACATACTTCTGTTGCCTTTTATATAATTAATTTTCATGACAGTTGTGAAGGAATTGAATGAACAGCAATAATGGTGAGAATGCCATTCCTTTGCCTTCATCACATTTCTAGGGGCTCCACTGTCTTAAAAAGGACTTTTAAAAAGTATCTCAGAGCTTTTAAGTAGGCAAAGGTACTGAAGAAGCAAACAAGGAGCAACAAATAGAAAGCCTGGAGGAACAACAGGAAGAGAAAGTAAAATAACAAAGAGTAAAGTCAGAATTCAAAGTGTTGATTATGACCTTTAAAGCCCTTCATGGCACTGGACCAGAATATCTCCGAGACCGCCTGCTGCCGCACGAATCCCAGCGACCGATTAGGTCCCACAGAGTGGGCCTTCTCCGGGTCCCGTCAACTAAACAATGTCAGTTGGTGGGCCCCAGGGGAAGAGCCTTCTCTGTGGCGGCCCCGACCCTCTGGAACCAACTCCCCCCGGAGATTAGAACTGCACCTACTCTCCTTGCCTTTCGTAAGCTCCTTAAGACCCACCTGTGTCGTCAGGCATGGGGGAACTGAGACATCTCCCCCGGGCATATATAATTTATGAATGGTATGTGTGTATGCATGTGTGTTTAGAAAATGGGGTTTTAAAATGTTTTTAGTAGAAATTTAGATTTGTTGTAAATTGTTTTTTCACTTTGTTGTGAGCCGCCCCGAGTCTGCGGAGAGGGGCGGCATACAAATCTAAATAAATAAATAAATAAATAAATAAAATAAATAAATGCTAAATCATTCCACTCATCAAGCTTTCAGAGTAAATAAGTAAATAGATTTTCCCAAAGAGAATTGGCCTCCTGCTTAGGTTTGTACCACACCAGTAACAAGGAGCTTAAGAACAAAGTAAAAACCCCATTTCATTCTTCAACTATGTTAGTAGAAGATTTGTGAGAGGAAGGGATCAGAACTGAAGAAATGTGGCCAATTTGAACTAGCTTGTTTTCCTCCTCCCAAATGTGGATGTAATATTCCAATTTCATTTCCTCAAGTACTCTTATACATATATCACCAATCATGAAAGTTTAGCTTCATTACCTTTCCTTATTAATAACAACATTTGATCAACTTGCATAACATATCACACTTTATGAAAGACTTGGCAAAACAAGCCTCTGGTTGAAACACTATTTTCCATTTCACTGGTGCATATAAAATGATATTTTGCAGATAAATAATCATCTAGGCCTTCCCAGATATGAGTTAAAACTACAAAGCTCACATTGTCTCTTGTAATATCAATATTATTCCATTTTTTTGGTCTGGTTCTATAGATTTAGATGAAAGTACCAAAGGGCGATATGCTCCATTTGTAACAAAAATGTATATATGTTTCTATATTCCTTCACCGAAGGAGGGCTAAATTGGAAAAGAAAAAGAAAGCTTGACTGAGGTCAGCAATTTTGTTTTCTGAGTCTACAATATGCTGTGTGCTGCAAAATAAGCACTCATTTGTTCCACAAACAGACATGCTTAAGAAGAAATTAACACCTTTCATAAATCAGCCTTTTAAAAATATACTCCTTCCCACAAGTTTGGAAAAATTAGTTGTAGCCAACTACTTTGAGGTTTCCCCCCCCCCTCCCATTCAATCATTGTAGCAGGGCTAGGTGGGCATTAAATAGCCTGTATATTTCTGTTGAATGTTTCTTCCTTCTTATTTTAGTGTTCTTCTAGAGAAGGTGAACTAGAGCTCTATCCATCAGCAGTTCTCATAAATGGAGCTTGTTTACACAAATCCTTTCAGAAACCAGGGGAAATTATTGTCTGCCAGTGCAAAAAGAATCTTTTGATACACAAGTCAAAACAACAGCAGAACTATTTTATTTATTTATTTTCTACCAGACAGTAGTAATTTATCACAATTGGGGCACTCTCAAGGTCATACACTGGGTAAATCACACAAAAAACATCAAAGGGTTTCTGTTGTTTTCTTCTAACTACCTTAAATGCTCTCTGCTTCTTCTTTTTTATCTCACCTTCCTAAAAGAAATTATACTTTTTCCACTCTAGTAATAAATCACAAAGCCCAAATATTGGCCATCTATGAGTAAAACAATCAGTCATCATGACTTTCATTATTGCTTATCCAAGCTACTGTATGAACTGGAGAAGCATACAATATATGATTTTCACAAATATTCTGTATATATGGGGATGATATGGATGGAGAAAATGCATTAATTGATAAGTGCTCTTTACTTTCTCACATGAATACTAAAGGAAACATTGACCTAATTGCTCTACCAATGGGATCACAAACTCCCATTTCTTTGTACCTTAACAACACTACTATATCCTTGTTAGGGTGTATAAAAGAACTGGTGAAACTGCCTAGACGTATATTAAAATCACCTGCTTGGCTCTTTCTAATTAATGGATTTGTCATCATACATCCAATTATGGTGGTAATTATAGAAGCCATTTGATATTACAATGATACTGAAAACTGACTTACAACTGGTCCTTGCATTTACAACCATCGCAGCATAGAATTGAATGGAATAGAATTCTTTATTGGCCAAGTGTGTTTGGACACGCAAGGAATTTGTTTTTGGTGTATATGCTCTCATAAAAGAAAATATACATTTGTCAAGAATCATGAGGTCCAACACTTAATGATTGATGTGGGATCAAATAAACAATGAAAAAACAATCAATATTAATAAAAATCTTAAAGATACAAGTTATAGTCATACAGTCATAAGTGGGAGGAAATTGTTGATAGGAATGATGAGAAAAAAACTAGTAGTAATAGTAGTGCAGACTTAGTAAATAATTTGACCGTGGCAGAGTAATGGCGTTTGGGGAAAAAATGTTCTTGTGTCTAGTTGTCTTGGCGTACAGTGCTCTGTAGCAACATTTTGAGGGTAGGAGTTGAAACAGTATGTCCAGGATGCGAGGGGTCAGTAAATATTTTCACAGCCCTCTTTATGACTCGTGCAGTATAGAGGTCCTCAATGGAAGGCAGGTTGGCAGCAATTGTTTTTTTCTGCAGTTCTGATGATCTTCCCGAAGTCTATGTCAGTCTGGTTGGGTTGCAGAACCAAACCAGAAAGTTATAGAGATGCAGATGACAAACTCAGTGATTGCTTTGTAGAACTATATCAGCAACTCCTTGGGCAGTTTGAGCTTTCTGAGTTTTGGCACAGAAAGAACATTCTTTGTGTACTTTTTTGATGACGTTTTTGATGTTAGGTGACCATTTAAGTCTTGAGATATGATAGAACCTAGAAATTTGAAGTTCTCTACTCAACAATTTGTTGAGTACTGTGCTGTCTAGTATTGTGTCTAAAGTCTACCACAATTTCTATGTTTTTGAGTGTGTTCAGTTCTAGATTGAATCCCCTTGTTACATGATAAAAATTCAAGCACTTGGCAACTGGCATTTATTTATGACAGTTGTAGCATCCTGGGGTAATGTGATATCCATTTGCAACCTCCTCAGCCACTTCTGACAATCAATATCAATGGGGGAAGTCAGGTTCTCTTAATGATATATGATTACTTAGCTGTAGTGATTGCTTAACAACTATGGCAACTAAAAGTTATAAATCAGAGACAACTCTCTTATCAACCACTTTGTTTAACAATGGAAATTGTGGTCTTAATTGTGGAAATTCTAGGACTGCTTGTAAGGAAAATCAATGTATAAAAGTATTTATATATATCATCAATAAGGAAATGGGGTCATTGGTGTTCTCAGGCTAGCTCCATCGTAGGTGCACCTAGCCTCCACGGATGAGAATGAAATTGACCATAGTCAATCAGGCCCAAGTCTGAAAACCTATAAATTTGGGGTCCACGCCTGGATCCCCTTCTTCTGGCTCAGTCCTTAGCCTTAGCAAGCTCCAGGACCACCCCACATTTCAGACTTGAGCTACAAATATTCATCAAATATACCAATAGAAGAGAATATTTGTAACTCAGTGTTGAATTACACTGATGTACCGACGATGTTACCTAGTTGGGTGGTGAAATGTCTATAAGAAAGCAATCAAGCTTAGAGAATAACATGTGCTACTCAGTGTTTTAAATTACAATGTCTCAAAAGCTTTCTGTTCCCTGTAACATCAAATCTGTGTAATAAAGACATTTTTCTACTAAGTCCTGTGAGAGATGGTTACCCAGCAAATCCTGTGAAGTAACATATCATCAAACTGCCCTTTTATTCTTTTTTTTTACAGCAAGGTGGCATGTTATTGAACTAAAATAAATTGTTAATCAAGGGAAACCAATGGAAATAAATGTTCATAAATGCTATAAGAACATCTATTTAGAAAGCAAGATAAAAATAATGTAAATAATGCAAAAATAACGTAAAGAGTAGTAGATCCTTGGAACAAACTTCCAGCAGACGTGGTTGGTAAATCCACAGTAACTGAATTTAAACATGCCTGGGATAAACATATATCCATTGTAAGATAAAATACAGGAAATAGTATAAGGGCAGACTAGATGGACCTTGAGGTCTTTTTCTGCCATCAGTCTTCTATGTTTCTATGTTTCTAATACTGTATGTTTCCTGAGGATTGTGAGGAAATAGAATATTTGGAAATTACCTTATAGTTATGCACTTTCAAAGACAATATCCAAACATTTAGCCTATATCATTATTGCAAAGGACAGTAGTCAAATCTAAGACATAGTTCATCTATAATTTTCTAGGCAATTAGTCTGCCCAAGGATAGCAAATATGTGACATTAATTTTGAAGTTCACGGTAAAATGGTGAATAAAATAAAAGTCATTGACCAGAAAACTAAAATCAATGCAATTCATGTCATCTAGCAGTAATATGCTATTTTTATATATTTTTTTAAAAATGGCTTCAGTGAGCTATTAACTATGACCATTTCAACTATGTAAATTCTTCAAAAGACAAGTGCCACATTTTTTCCCATACCCATGCATGCGTGTAGGGGCAAATGAGACCAGCATTGAAAGCAGTTGTATGTAAACATGGGAAAATGCAGAGCTGCTTTAATGAAGACAAAAATAAATTATTTTATCCCACATAATCCAAAGTGGCTTTTTATTTGTCTTGTATCAAAGCTAAATACATTTAGTTCCAATTTCTTTTCAAGGGATTTGGTTTTGTTGTCTTTCTCTTTTTCTGTTCCAGTTTCTCTGAAGTCTCCTTAAACTGAAGTGTCAGACATGGGGATAGTCTGACTGAAGCAGAATAGAGTGGAATAAATAATGTTCTGTTGATGTATCCCAAAATTCCTGCTCTTTGGAACCAGCTACCTCCCGAGATCCGGACTGCCTCCACCACTGGCCTTCAGAAAAGCCGTAAAGACCTAGTCACTGATCAGATGGTACACCATCGGGATCCAGGTGCAAGAGACAAGTATGGTTTTCCTTAACTGTTTTAAATGCTTGATTGTTGGTTTTAGATGTTTCAAACTGGTTTTAGGAGGTTTTATATTATATATTATCTGGATTTGGCTGTGAGCGGCCCAGAGTCCTTTAGGAATTGGGCAGCATATAAGTCCAAACAAAGAAATAAATAAAGCAAGCCATGAAGACCTGGCTTTGCCTGCAGGCCTGGGGGCCATGAATCAACAACTATCATGGCCAAATTGTATGAATGTCATGTAGCATGTTGACGGGTTCATTTATTGTGGCTTTTCATTAATGGTTTATTGTTTAGATCCTAAATTTGACTTCTTTTTATTTTTTCTGTAATTTTTACTGTTGTAATCTGCTTTGAGTCCTTCAGTATTGGGCAGCATAGAGGTCGAATTCGATAGCTAGACAGCTAGACAGCTAGACAGCTAGACAGCTAGACAGCTAGACAGATAGACAGATAGACAGACAGACAGACAGACAGACAGACAGACAGATAGATAAATTTTACCTTCCTTGCAATCACATCACATAGCTGGTTTCTATTCAATTTGTGTACAATTACTAATCCAAATTTGTTTGTAAATACTTTTACAAACCAGGTATCCTAGCTACATCTGTAAACTTAACATTTGTTTACTATGAGAAGAACTTTGTATTTATTTCTGTTAAAGTTCATTCTAGTGCAGCGGTTATATCCCATTTCTTCAACTTAAAAAATGCTTAATTTAATTTCTGTCTTCTAGTTCTCCCACTATGGAGTACATGGGGAGATAAGGGGAGCAAGCAATGTCATTTAAGTCATCTCATGGCACAAATTATGCCAATTATGTACTGTATGTTAATTCAAATTATATTGATTTGTCTCATTTATACAGTGAAGTCATGAGAAATGTGATGGGTTATACAGATGCCTATATATTCCAGTCAATTTTGCATCATCTATAAATTTTATAAGCATTTCTTCCACCTCGTGATTCAATCATTAACAAATAGAAGATGACTGAGCTTTGTAAAACCTCATTTGAGATGTGTTTCTGGTCAGACCTTTGATGAATACTTTTGAATATGACTTCTAGTTACATACTTATCATATTATCCAGCCAATATTTAACTAGGTTGCAAATTAGCATATCATGAGTTAAACACTTTGCTAATGTAAAGATGTATGAGAGGTATGCAGGAGAAAACTTCGTTCTAGTTGAGAAATTTGGATTCCCAGACTCCTTAGCAACAATCCATGTTTAATACAAGAGGTCAATTTGCAAAAATGAAACCCTCTTACAGAAATGTCCTTTCACGTGCCAAATCATTGATAACAATCCATCTTGGCAGCAAAAAAAATATGCTAGCACTAAAACTGGCTTGATATAATCTGTGTTTTGGTATACCTCAATTCCCAATTTTCTACTATCATTAATGTCAACAAAATAATTCATTACCACAAAATGCTCCTTTATTGATTTTTAAAAAAATTCTGAAGAGCTACTTTAGGAACCTGTATCTGAATTGTGTACTTGAATATGAAACAAGATGACTTTTGATGAATACAGCAAAAAATGAGCCATATGAAAATTGATTAAGTCTGTAAGCCTACCATCCCTGTCGTATTGTCGTATTGTCCTTTTTAGCGTTACCTTTTACTTATGTTATGTTTATACAAACTACTATTATGATGTATATCTTGATAAATTAATGAATGAATGAATGAATGAATGTAATATTTATAAGGGGAAAAAGAATCCATCTCATTTTGTAAAGAGCCTTAAAGGCAAGCCTAAGGAATAGTTTCATTCTTTTATAAACATGATAAAGATAATTGAGATTTGCAATTCTGATATCACAATATGTTGTAATGGGCAAAATCCTAAAACCATATCAATTTGAGATGTTCATGAAAAGTTTCCAAAATAGTGTGTGATCATTCAGACATTGTTCAGACATGAAGGTCCAGGTCTGAAAAACAATTTTGCCATAATTTAGCTCTTTCTGTGTTGTGCTTTGCTAGGTCAAAATCAAGGCCTGTGGGGTGCTTAGATCTGGCCCATGGGGCCACCCTGGAAACAGCAAAGTACCAGCCCATGGTGCCTCTGCCAGCAAAAAACAGCTGTTTTCCCTGGGAGAGAGTTGCAGAAGGCCATCACAGCTGGAAACTGAACTCAGGAGTCTCAGGAGCTCAGGAGTCGATTTTAGCTGGCAGAGCACTCAGGTGCCCCCAACACGAGGTGGCCATGCCCACTCTGTCCACACCCACCCCATCCCTCCATGGTCAAACACAACCCTGATGTGGCGCTCAATGAAATCGAGTTTAACACCCCAGTGGTAAGCTATGCTAGTTAACAAAACAGTCTGTAATCTTTGAAGAAACCACATTTCATGTTTTTGTTTGCTTTCTACATGAAATGCAAATACCCAATAAGAATCAAATAAATCTGTTTTGAAAAAGAGTCTCTAATCCAGAATCATGACTATTAATTTTATATATTAATAGAGTAAGAAGTTTTCCCCAGATGTATGGAATTATTGCAATAACTTTTACCTCAACTATAATTAATGTCCTTTAGCATTTATTGACAGCAGGGGCCTTTTCTGCATCCAAGACAACTATATTATGAACATTTTAAAAAATGAGACATTCTACTACTTAATTACTCCACAATTAATTATTGCTGAAAGGCTCCTGCTGAATTCAATTCAGCTGGATAAAATTGGACAAGTCAATGTTCCACAGTTTAATCAACTTCACTGGTAGTTGTAAGTAGAGAGGTGGGATGTATGGCACCATAATCACTTTGAAAGGAAAAAGGAAATAAACACAAATAAGCATTTATGTTATTTTATTACCTAATTTATCTCTGCCTCAACCGGAGGGACACAATACAGTTTTCAAAACTTGAGCATTGGAGTTCCTTTTGCGATTCCTGAAATACCGCTAACTAATTGACTATTTTATATAGCCAAATTTTAGAATTGGAGTTCTCAGAGAATATTATAGATATTCTAGATATAAAATTGTTAACAGCAATTCCTGTTTACTTCTTTTTTGTTCTCTCTTTTTCCCCTCTTTGGAAGGTAGGCACCCTTCAAGATAAGCTCAAGGACTAAAGCCACTATTGGTTTTTTTTTTAATTAAAAAGTTCAAACCCATTTTAGAAGTAAAGATTATAACAGAGACTGACATATTAGTTTTCATCCATTCAGTAGACATAAGATATATGGCTACAGTTATCATGCTGGAGATCCAGAATATAGATGTTTAAGACTATTTTATTGGAAATCAGGTTTTTTTAGGGGGTTTTGGAGTTGCCAGGGAATGAAATATTTAACTGAGAACAGTCCTGCAGTTCAGAAACATTACTATTTAGTTCATACTCTTTGTTTTCTATATGTTGTTGCTATATGTCTAAACTAAGACATTAGGCTACCTGAGCTGAAATCAAAATAACCCTCAGCCCAGGGGTGAAATGCTACTAGTTCAGACCAGATCTGCTGTACGGGTAGTGTTGGCTGCTAATGGTTCATTGATGGTTCATCATTGGCTGGTCCCACCCCTGAACCGGCCCCCTGTTCACCATTCACTCACTTGCCCTGCCCCACCCAATCTCTTTTCTGTAGCTTGCCTGTCTAAAGCACTGCACCCCTAATTTGCCTGCCATGTAAACCTATGAAGTCACAGTCTACCTAGTTGCCCTTGCCCCTCATCCCAGCCTGCCTTCCCTACTCCATTCCCTGCGGCCCACAGCTCTGACATGCTTGCCTGCCTTCCACATGGCCTTCCCAGTGTCCTGGGCCAGCTTGTGAAGGCAGGCAAGCGGAAGGCCGGGTGGAAGGCAAACAAGCATGTCGGGGCAAGCAAACCATAGCAAAGGGACCTATCAGTCTTCCTGGCAGTCCCCCCCACATGCTTGCCTTTCCATGGTTGGCATCCAGCCCATCCTGGCGGCCCTTGGTGGAGATGCAGCTGTTGCTGCTGTTCTAGGTCTGAGTGGGCCAGTCACCAGCTCTTTGCCCTCTTTTCAAGCTCAAAAGCTGCCGGACACTTTGGGGAGAGGGATCATTGTTGAGCGCCCTTCTTCATGGCACAACTTGCTGAGTGGATTCTTTCCCACTCCTTTCCAATGCATCCATGCCCCAACCTGAACATTAGCTGCCCAGAGGCTCTGCCATGAGTATTATTTGAAAGCTCAGGTGCAAAAAGGGAGAGAGCATTTCAGAAGTAATTTCAGAAGATATTTCAGAAGTGGGCAGTCCTTGGTAGAGACTGAAAGGGCAGGGAAGAATCTGCTCAGCAAGTTACATCGGGAGAGAGCATGCTTGGCAGCAATTTATTTGTTTGTTTGATTGACTGATTGATTTCTATGCTGCCCTTCTCCTGAGACTCCCTTTCGGGATAAGCACTGTCTCTCCCGAGGCAATTCCTCTCCCCAAAGTGTCTGGCAGCTTTTCAGCCTGAAAAGAGGACGAAGACCATCGTGACTGGTTAGCACGCGTGGCACCAATGTTGGCCACTGCAACCCCAGAACAGCAGCAGGTGACCCTTTATTAAAAGAGATTGCAGCTGCAGCTTTTGGAAATACAAACCCTGTGAGATCTGGCCTCCTGCACCCATGCAAGGACCTGGATCCCCTTCCAAAGCCCATGTGTGGTGGTGCCAATCAAGAGCCCTGATAGGCGCAGATGGAGCCACTGCTGGAGTGCACCTGCTGGGGAGGCTGACAGAGTGCTCAGCTAGCTGTGAGAGGCTTTGGCATGGCTGGACGGGGCAGCCCCAGCCTAGCTGCAGCCCCCATGGTATTGGGGGTAGGTGGGAGTCCATCTGTGCCGTTGAAGTAGCCCTTCTCCACCCCCACAGCACTGGAGCCATGCACGTTCTGACAACTCTGCGCAGCAGCGAAGAAGAGCACGTGGGCAGCAGAGAGGTGCTTAAGGAGGCCCGTGTTCTGGCAGCCATGGGATGAGGTGGATTGTTCCACCCTTAGGAGGAAATGCCCCCACCAGATACAGGCAGGGACAAGGGGAAGGCTTTGGGGTCCAACTGCCTCCACTTTGCCAGTAGCTTTTCACCCCTGTCTCTTGCTCAGGGCTGTCTGAAAGGGACTTATACAAGAGGCAACTGGACTTTCTTGTTTTTTCCTTGTCCTGTCCTGTCAATGGCAAAGAGTGATTCTAAGCTTCAATCTGCCCTGGGGATGGGGTCCTGTTTTTCAGCAGGCTACTAGTTAAGTTAAAAAAAAAAAGCTGACCATGCCCATCCAGTCACATGACTCCCCCCAAGCCATGCACCCAAGCCACGCCCACAGAACCAATGGCAAAAATATATATATAATTCGCTCCTGCCTCAGCCTGTGTGCTGAGATAAATAGAATAAAAATTGCTACCGCTCAAAAAAAAGGATTGAAGCTGCTCAGAAAAGTTTATAAAAAACCTTTTCTCTCTCTCTCTCTTCCACACATACACTCACACACACACACACATTCATATCCATAGCTGTATCCATCTTTCTGAATGGATATATTAAATTTCACAATTGTCATAGAAAGGAAAGGCTTGATGTAATTGAAGGTATTTGACTAGTACCTTGTTCCCAATGCTGCTCTCTGTCAGATTGCAAAAGCATCTGTACTTTATAACTTCAGTGGGTTTTTCTTTTTTTACTTTAAGATACTGTGACTCTGATTTCAGCTTAACTAATAAGAGAACATGCCACCTGTTCAGATATTCTAACACAGGTGGGCCTCTTCAATTAACATATCTCAGGAATTGTCACATTATTCAAATTCAAACTATTCAAAATGATGTTTCTATGGAAAATATGGTAATTGTTTCCAGCTGAAAAGAAATAGGCAATGGAGATTTTTAAACATAAATTTCTATACCTACAGGTAGTTGTTATGATCACAATTGGGACCAGAGTTTCTAATGCTTGTAATCTTTCCCTAAACATTGCCATCTTTTGGAATCTAAAAAGTGTGCCTTTTCCATGGCAGTCCTTGTCCTGTGGAACATTCTACCACTTGAAATTTGGCAGATCTTTATCCTCTTATCCTTTTGATAAACAGTTAACACCTGGCAATTCCCCCAAACCCAGAGATATAGTGAGATGAGAGGATTTAATAAGATGTTAGAGGTTTGGTGCCAGATGTTTAATGTTTTTGGTGTTAATACATTTATGTTATGTTGTTTTTACTGATGCTATTTTAATTGTTGGTTGGGAGCTGTGCAGAGAGCCACATGACTGTTTTTATCTTTATGGGGCTTTTCATTTTCTAACGTTTTAGTTTAGAAATGTTTGACTTCTTTTATCTTTTATATATATATATATTATTGTATTTTTATCACTGTTGTAAGCCACCCTGAGTCCTTCGGGAATGGGTAGCATAGAAGTCAAATAAATAAATAAATAAATAAATAAATAAATAAATAAATAAATAAATAAATAAATAAATAAATAAATAAATGGATGGATGGATGGATGGATGGATGGATGGATGGATGGATGGATGGATGGATGGATGGATGGATGGATGGATGGATGGATGGATAGATAGATAGATAGATAGATAGATAGATAGATAGATAGATAAGATGGCACACTATCTAAATGTTTTAAATAAAGGAATAAAATAAACAGAAATGTTTGGAAGTGAGAAATGAAGAAAATGTTTAAATGTATTTATTTTACATGACATTTATATATATTCAAAACTAATAAAACCATTGCCCTAAGTAATCTCTCTTTAAGTCGAAAGGTCACAAAATTCTGGCGGTGCTGAATGTCATTGCAAATTATTACATTCTTGTCCACTTTTTAAACACTTAGGAAAAGTAAAATAACGAATTGTCATTTTCTCCAGTTTGTGTAAGAACAACATGTCAGGCTGTAGAACAAGTATCAAGTGAAAGTATGTCTTACAAAAATGTTAACAAGAATTTAGCAAGGATGTGGGTGTTAATATTCTTACCTCTCTGCCTTTTAATGCTAATACAGATTTCTTTCATTACACCCTTTCATTTTCCACCTGTTTCTATGTACAACTGCACCCAGGTGGTTGTAGGCAGATACTCTTGTTAGCTTCATAGAATTAGTTCTTATAATATCGGACACTTTGAAAAATAAAAATGAAACAAGAGATCATTTCTTCAAGCAGCAAAACACTATTGGGAAGAAAACTAATAAATAGCTGATATTCCTCTTGATATAATCTTTGGCTCTACAGAATGTGTAAAGGTTTGTGTATGCAAGGCAACAAATAGAAAGATTTAGAATAAACAGATATGCAGTGGTGGACTTCTACCAGAAGGGCTAATTATGCTCAACTCCGCAGCTCTGGCACGCGAGTTTGGGATAGAGCACAATTTTGCTTCCCGCAGTGGTGAAGGACATAAAATCTCAAATGGGGACGGTAAGGTTTTTTGCTTTCCCACATGTCAAAATACGTGTGTATGCTACCTGCTCAGGTGCGGGAAGCAAAATTGCACTCGATTCCGCACTCGCGTGTCAGGGAGAAGGACGAAGGGACGTTTACTTAAGGACAAGTCCAGGGAATCCTAAATTGGCTTCCCAACTGTAGAGTTCACTGGAGTTGCATAGCAAATAAATTTATATAATAAATAATAAGGAGCAGATAGACTACAGTCTTTGAGTGTCAGCCAATTTGAAATAATAGGAAAAAATATTGATTGGCTGATATTTTTGGTTCTTACCAAAGAACCAAAAATAGCTGTAAAGAGGAAACACTTATTGTTTAATGATTCTCTGAGCTTTAAGCTTGCTTACAGTTACCTCTAGAATCTTGAAATTTGTATATACATGCAAATAATTCTTTGATTACATATTAACTCTGTTGAGAATGATTAGGAAGGGCTCATATGGAAGGGCTCATGCATTTGCAAAAATTGATGCATTTATTCCTAAATTAACTATGTAAGGAAAATACAAGGAAAGATGAAGTAGGGATTATAGTTTTATAAACAACAAAACCTATTTTTTGTCATAGCAAATAATTTCACCTGGTCTTTCAATCAGAGTGTCACAGAGAAAGAAGATGGTGGTAATACATTGAAGATTAGGCTGTTTTCTGGAATAACAAGAATAAATTCTGAATCTAGTCACTGATGGACATTCCTAATTTTAAGGAAGGCTGTCCTTGTTCTTAGGTTTCATGAATCGTTTCTAATTTATGGTTTAAAATTTCATAACCTAAAGGGAGAAAATTGATGGAAAATCAATATATTTCTCATGATATAATTTGGCTTAAATGTTTAAAAATATTACAATGTGATTAACATGTTTGTCCCATTTTTATAAGTGAAATTAAATGTTCCCATATTATTCATAAACACAGATATATAAAATGTATAAAATTCTAATAGCTGTGGCGGGGGTAGGGGTTTCTGCTATACCATGATTTACCAACAGAAGCATCAAGAGTAACTGTACAAGATTACACATGTCATCTGAGAAGTAAAAATTCTTCTTACTAGACTTTTGCTGATTAATTAGAATTGTAGATTTAGAGGTAGATTTATGTAACATGGGGTAAGGTGTTAAATGATAAATTACTATTGCAAATTATAATTGCTTGAGATTAATTTTTCCCCTTTTTTCTTTTTGTTCTGGTTTGGTTTGAATTTTTTTTAATACATGCACAGATTTTGTTAAATTAGTTTTACTTGTTTAATATAATCCTCAGTAAAATTCTTCCCCAAAAAACAAGTAAAATTCCTAATTAAGTATGTAAGGAATACAAAGACCATTTTTAATGGCACTTATGCATAAGCTAATATCACTAATACTTCAAAAGAGAAGTATGTTTAACATAATCCTCATTCCATGAAAAATTAGTTTGGTGCCACTCAATTGCAATTGAAAACTAGAATGAAAGTACAAAAAATCAACTAATGGAACAAAAAAAAAGCCAACAGACTCATAATTGCTAACCCACAATAATGGTAATTGCTGAAGTGAAATTGTGTGCAAATAATAGACTGGCAATTTTAATGGCAAAAAGGGAATATTGTAAGAAAATTATCCTTTTCTAAATTACAGTAACAAATGGGGGGGGGGGGAGAGACTCTTCTGAAGAACATCCATTAAAACAATTTGCTTTTAGGAGTGCAGTGCAGCAAACTTGACTTTCCTGTTGCTAAATTAACTATAGCAGTGAATGTGGAAAAGCCATTGAAAACACTTTACCTTATGTCACAATGGGCTTAAATCTCCTCTTACCAGTCTTATATCTCTAAGTGGACACTAAGTATAGTCACATGTCTAGATACAATTGCTTGAGTTGGAAAGCCAACACCTCCCTGAAAACTAAGTGGGAAGAGTTGACCTCAGTAAGACGCTCTCGACTTTTCTTTTCATCAGTGACCGTGAAGCAGCATTTTCCATAAGCCTGGGGTCCCAATGCCACAAAATTACCACAAAATGGGTAATGTCTCATAAATAATTTGTAGTAAAAGTGCTGGAAAGTTCATATAGCCTTATTGCTTGGTGGGTTTGAAATGCAGTCAAAGCAGTGTGGACCTAGTGCCCTGAGGCAACCAATTCTGTAGGCTGTGAAAGAGTGGCCAATGATTAGTTATGTAATTTATTACTATGAGCCTTTATTGTCAGATGAATTGGTAGTTTTCAGCCTCCAGTATTAAAACAACCTGATTGATTTTATCCACCATGATTGGGGGCAGGGGAGCAGGGAGAGGACCATTTTCTGGATTGCCTCTGGCCACAACCTGGGCCTGTTACTTCATGTACTTGGAGGTGCTCCACATTTTAGAATAATTGCTTTGCTGTTTACCCCCAAGCACTTTCATTCAGCTGAACCTGACAATAAAATATAAGTCATTTTGTGCCATTTGAAAACTTTCTGCTTTCTCTCTCATGATTTTGAAGGCTTCTGCTTTGGGATGGTACATTTCTTCTTTTCATATTTTATGAAAGCATTTGCAAAGAAGTCTGATTTATTATTATAATACTAGATCAAAAGAAACTGTGAGGAGTCACAATTTATGGGCATAAAAATATGATATCAGGAAAGAAAAGAAGGCAGAAAAGCATTCTTAAACCAAAATGGGATAAAAAGAATATATGCAAATTTTCATAAATATGAAAATGAAAATTATATGAACACGACCCTTACCTAACAACTTATAAGATGGTCAAAAATAGAAAGAAAATTGTCTAGAAACTGATTAGAAACGTTATGTTTGGTGGCACTTTCCAATACATTTGCCAGAGGAGGGGGGGGGGGAGACATGAAAATAGAAAAATTATTCCAGTTCAGCAATTCATGCTTAATTTAGTAGAAGAAAACTCCATTTACAATGAAGTTCAATCATACCAATATTACTGATCTATTTTTAAAAAAATATATTATGTGTGTATACTCATTCTGATAAAGCACTGGAAGTAAAATAATGGACCTGTTTTCTCCATGCATTAATTCGATATAGGTGGAGACCAAAATAATTTTTCTGCAGATAATTTAAGTTCAAGTTGGGAACAAATACCTATAAATCATATGCTCCTCATAATCAGTCCAGCTCAGAAATATAATGCATTTCTATATAGGAATATTTTATGCCTGCTTTTCTATCTATACATTAATATCAAGTCATTAAATAAATGTATTCTTATTTTATTAAAAATTGTATTTGCATGAAATAATATTAGTTTTCTAACCTGCAGATTTACTTATTCAGCTGCTTCCTCTCCAGGGATACTCGAGAAGGGATAACCTTGCAGGGTCTTTCATTGTTTCTCTGCGAAGAATTTTCCCTAGCCCTAAGTTTTTGCAGAGTTGTTTTCATTGCTCTAACTTGTTCTGAGTAAGTTTCTTTCCAGCCCTAACCAGGTGCTAACTGTTATGTCTGGAATGTTCTGTTGTCTGGCAAAAGTAAAAGTAATGCAGTTGTTAAGCAGAATGCATTGTATTCAATTGAAAGTTGTTTACCTGGTTCCTATTGGTTTCCGCGGCTTGGCGCCAAAATTGTATCGCTGTCAAGCGGCTCCTGTTGCCGGGCTGGAAAGTATAAATAGAGAGAGCTACCGGTGTTACGTGCTCTTCTCTAGCTCGCGTACCAGCTGTCACTGTATCCGCGTTTAGTTAGAACCCTACTGAAAATAAAGATTACAAAATAGCTTCAGCATAAGAGTCATTTTACTAACCATGTTCCCAACTCTTACCGACTTGCAAACTCTTTCATTGTTACTCTCTGCCAAGAATTTTTTCCAAACCCTGTCTTTGTAGGGTTTCTTTTTCATTGCTTTACTTGCTCCAGATGTTTCTTTCCAGCCCTAACCTATCAGCAGCATCAGCAGAGGCACCCCTGTCAATCCCGCCTGGGAGCCACCAGCGGGAAGAAATTTTCCAGGAAGGAGAGCAGCTCATTGACTGGAGCACGAAGCAGGAGCAACATCGTCTCCCTGATGAACTGCTCTCCTTCCTGGAGGATTTCTTCCCACTGGTAGCTCCCGGATGGGACTGCTTTGGGCCATGAGATTCTGCACATGCGCAGGAAATTAAATTGAAAGGTGGGTGCGTGTGCATGCCACGCATCCCCCCCACCGTAGCATTCCAGTAGGGTTGTGAATGGCTGCCTTTTACTGAATGTATGAATATATATAGGTAATCCTTGACGTATGACTACAGTTGGGACCAAAATTTCACATGCGATGCACTCCTAACTATATAACCTATATCTCATGGTTCTTAAGTGAATCACTGCGATTGTTAAATGAATCATGAGATTATTATTTGAGTCTGGCATTCTCCATACACCTTACTTTTTGAATGCCAAATGAGAAGTAGCAAATGATAAACATAGGACTATATTATGCTACACCTGTCATAAGTACATGACAGTTTCCAAGCACCTGAATCTTGATCATACAATGATAGGGATGCTGAGATAGTCATGTGAGTATAGATCATACATCATTTTTTCAGTGCTGTTGTAACTTCAAAATTTGCTAAACAAATGGTTGTAAGTTGAGGACTACCTGTATGTGCATACCACATTAGATTCAAAGATATCTTCAAAGTAGACCTGAAAACATCAGCAACTCTTTTAGCTTATTCTAGCTAATAAATAAAAACATTTATGTTTTCAGTTCTACTGAAGGTATTTATTTGTTAGGCACAATAAATGATTAGTTAATTGATGTTTAGCTTTCTGAGACCATCAGTTTATTCAATATTATTTATTATTAGATTTGTATGCCGCCCCTCTCCGAAGACTCGGCTCACAACATAGATTATTATAGTTAAATATATATTATTGGAACTGTTGATTATTACGTAACATAGTTACCTAACATAAAATAACATAAAAATCAGTTCCAGATATTTTATGCTGTTAATTTTTCAAAACTAATCCAGAAAAATCAAATGCTTTCTATTCAGTTTAAAGCCATGCTGTTTTAACCTAAAGAGTGAATTTAATACATTTCTTAATATAACAATGCTTATTGAGGACAATATTTTAGAAATGTGTATATGTACTTATTCATTAGTGTTTCAAATGAGTATATAATTTGGAATCACATCCTAGAAAATTATAGTTATTTATAATTCATGTGTGTTTTAATGAATATATTGAGAAATGTATTTAACAAGAGGAAAGTAAAGCTCATGTCAAATGTAATAAAAAATCATACACAGAAGATTTTTCACACTAAAAATTAATCAAGCTTAGAGATATTTCCTGAATAGTTCAGAAGCAGAAATATATTTACAGTTCAAAATAACTGAACTGTTTTCTTGAGTTCCTTATTAGATTCAGGTCACTTGCTTTCTGTAGGGCAATATGACATTTTTTAGGAAAATATCATTGGCATCTACTTCAATACACAATGTAATGCACTGAACTTCAAATAATTCCAACAATGGAACTGCATATTAGTTTATAAGTTCACAATAGATCTACAAATGTACTATTATATATTACAGTAAAAATAAACAGTGCCTATTATTTCATGAATAAAGATAAGTAAATTGTTGTAGCTTTCCAGGATGCCTTCACCATCTTTCTGGGATTTTTGTGGTAATATTCATTTGCTACAGCATTTGCCGTCATGAACATTTTATTCCAGTCATGGGGTATAAAATGCCGACAGCAGTATATTGTAAGATGCAGCTTTAAATTGCACTTCAAAGGCATTTGAAAGATTAAAAGTTTCAAACATTGGCAGAAGCCGAATATCAGTTTTAGAATTCTCCCAATGCAACACTTTCAGAAATATCAGATATTTATTTGGTTATATATATTTTATTTTTATTTTTTAAATAGTTAATTGAATTTCAAATATTTAAAAAAGGAGAGGGAAGGGAGGGGGTCCATGGGGTCAAAAGGATGTGAGAACATAAACATATGATTGCATGTTAGTGCAGCAAGTCTCAAACTGTACAAAAAGTTGTCTATGTCTTGAAATAGTTGTCTTCTAGTCAGGATTACATTTCATAACAAAAAATAAATAAATGTACATACATAACACCTGAGAGTAAATAAATGAAATGGCTTTATAAGGAACAAGGGAGGGGGGGTTAAAATATAAAGAAATAAAGAGGAAATATAAATAGAGGGAGGTTAGGGAAATAGGGAAAGAGGTGAGGGGAATCTGCAAAATCGCAGATGTTTTCAGGATATGCGACAAAGTAATATAATACAGTAGTGGGTGTATATGATGAGAGAATATAGAAGTTAAATATAGAGTTAAGTCAATAGTAGGTACTTATATTGGAATAGTGTAGTTTAGTTATTGTTTCAAGTAAGTTTAAAGGTGAGTAAAGAAAAATATGTTACAAAAATTTGTCTTCAAAGTCAGATTAATTGTTATCGGTATTTGGAATTGTTGTGTCAGTAGATAGTATTTATATTTTAGTGAGCCATGATGGCGGAGTGGTTAGAATGCAGTACTGCAGGCTAACCCTGTTCACACTGCCAGGAGTTCAATTCCTTCAATCCTGGCTGGCTCAAGGCTGACTCAGCTTTCCATTCTTCTGAAGTCGGTAAAATGAGGGTCCAGATTGTTGGGGGCAATATGCTGGCCCTATCAACCACTTAGAAACATTTGTAAAGCACTGTGAATCGGTATATAAATCTAAATGCTGGTGCTAGGAATAGCCTGGTCTAACAGAATCTATACTGATACAATAATGGTCCATTTTTTCCTCAAGGTATATAATGGCAGGACAGTATACCAGTGGGTAATTTTTATTTGGCACTTCAAAAAAAAAATGTGGGGTGTTTTGGGAAATTTGCATAGAAGGAGAATGATAAATAAATACTTTAAAGAGTTGTTGAAATATGTGAGTTTTCAGAATGCTGATGTCATTAAGCTCCTGGTGTCTAACCTGAATTGCAGTAAAAGAGCTTCCCCTCCTTTTAGAGTTGGGGGAGTACCTGCAATAACATCCTCTGGCATTAATGCTTTTCACACTACATTACACATTCCACTGTCTTTTCCAATACTTGTTACATCTCTCTCAGCCAGTTTCCCAAGTTCACCTTGACTTCCCATCCAGGCAGATGAGAAATAGCTCTTTACCTGCATGGAAAAGATCTAATAGGTAGAGATGGCATATGACATATCTTCATCTGAATGCTGAGAATATGATTATTACCAATCCTACTTAGAAGCAAAAATCAGTGAAAGGAAACATTCATAATAAGATGTTTTTAAAAGGACAAATGCAAAAAGGAACAACCTTTGGGTAGAACTCCCATCCTAGATATGGCTGTAATCTACAGTATTTTACCTGGGCAAAGGTGAGGTCATTGCCTGATCCTTTCAACCTGGAAGTGCCTGTGCCTCAAACACAAATAGGACAGGATCTATTTTACAGGGCAATTTATCAGAGCTGAATCAGTCATCATTTGTGACTTAACTTCAATGGATGGCATGGGTGGAATGGGAAAACATAATACACATAAACAAAGAACAAAAAATGGGACTAAATGAAGAAGTCTCCGAATACAAATGATCTCTTTGTCTATCAGTCTATTTAGTTTCCGAATTAATATGGGCTCAACTCCCCTTATTCTTGCCCTAGCATCCTCAATAAACAGAAAATAGAAAGGATTGACAGGAATATTAGAGCATGGGAAAGTACTACATATGTTTGCTATATTTAACAGGGAAAAGATTTGTGTTAGATAGTTAATTAATTCTTCAGTAAACCATTTTAGGAGATTTAAGTTAGGCTAATATGTTTGTTGCAAAACTCTAAACGAAGACTAGATGACAGAAAACAATTTGCTACCATTTCACAGTTATAATTTTTTGCAGCTTAAATCTATAACCCTGTTTAATATTTCTTCCATGTCCAGAAACATTATAAGTGTATAAGCAGTTACTGTAGTTACATCACACTAGTTAAAAATTTCTGTTTCTTTAATGTCATCCAATGGTTGTCTGAATTTCTCCATCCAATTGTGATAGCCCTAAGCTTAAGTAAATATTTACATAAAATGCAAACATGTAAATATTAATATGGAATATATAAAATCAGAAATCAGAAACAGAACTTTGCTATGATCTCAAGCTGTACATATAAATGTCACTTCTTTAATGTAGCCCTAGGAGTTTCAAAATAACTTTTAGATCTGCATTGTTTTCTTGCTATTCAATTTAGAAAGTTTTGTCTACTTTAGAGGAATCATCCAAGTTTGCAACACAATTACCTCCAAGTTTATTTTTCTAGTCCAGATTCTAGACAGCCATAAAACTATTCTCAGCTATTCCACATTAATGCACGGCCGGCAGTACTTACTGCTGTCCGAAGGTTGTGCCCAGAACCAGGAAACATGGCTTTTGCTCAGCACAGCCAGCTCTAGGCTCCGATCTCGCCGAGAGGTGAGATCATCGGCTTTTGGCTGCATGCCAAATCATGCAGTCTTCTGGGTAATGAGGGTGTTCCCGGGTGCGCCCTATAAAAGGGGCAGTGCCCAGGACCTCCTCCTTTTCGCCCCAGCCATCCCAAAGCGAATGCACATGTTGCGTTCACCATGTGCCGTGGCCTTGTCGGAAGCCTCACCTGAGCTTACTGGCGATGGGGCAGCAGGGCAGACAGCAGACCTCAGTTCGAATTAGAACAGCGGCATAATGCACGCTGAAGAGAATTCTGCCCATGACTCTAAAGAGCTGACGGTGTTTGTTTTCAGAAGACAAGATCTACCAGGAGGGTGGCTGTGCAGCACCCCAGATCAGGTTGACAGGCCTGGACTCTACTGAGCCAACAGCATTCACCTCTTAGAGAGGGGAATGCCACCTTCTCTCTGGGACCTGCAGAGGTGCCTGCGTGAGCTGATGCAGGTTGAGAAGGGAGTCGGGGGACCAAGAGTGAGATCTGACACACACACCCCCCATGGCAGGTTAGAGACGAAATGGGCAGTGGTTAGCAACTGCGCATTCTCCTTTTGGGCATATTTTCAAAGATGATGGGCCACCTCTTGCCAGGAACTACAGGTTTGCATGATCTCGGGGATTGGAGAGGGGATGTCCATGGGAATCACCTAATCTAATGTCCCGAAGGGGATTGGAGGGTGAGCTCCTCCCACAAGCTTTATGGGCGTGGCTCAGATCCAGGTAAAGGTGGCTACCTTCACCTGGTTCAGCAAGGAGTTATGTCCTATAGTTGCCAAGGAATGTTTTTTACATAATTTTCCGCCCCATTAGTTTGATTGGCCTCTGCAGGTCCTTTTGTTTCACTTGTTTATAACGTTTAAAGTTACATTATTTAAAGTTACGTTAGTGTAAATGAAGTGACTCAATTTAAATTCTAGCTCTTGTCTCCACGTTGTTATTCTGGAGCAATCTACAGTCTGCTTTCTTTGCTAGTCAGGATACATCAGACTGAAAATCAACTCAGACTGAACTTTCTTAGCAGATGGAAACTGATTTCAGATTAATTTTTTTGGTTGGCTTTTCCCAAGCTCCAACTTTACTCACTGTTTTCTAAACTATAAGAGACTTTTATCTATATTTAATCAGGCAACAAGAGTAAATCATGAGTTTAGGTTGTCTTTTATTTTGTGTGAAATGTTTTGAATTTGAAATAATCTGTGTAAAATGTGTGTTTTTTTCAATCTGAAAGAACGCTTTCACCTTTAAATTTATGCTTCAATTATTTATAAAATATTTCCTTCCTGCCACTCAAAAGTTTAAAAATTATAAAACAGTGAAATTGCTTCAAATTTGAGCGACATTGCTTCAAAAAATGTTTTAATTTGAAAGGTTTCACATCCCACTACGTTTTCTTTCTTTTTTAAGAAAATGTCTTTATTAGAGTTTCCATTTTATACCTGTCACAATAGTTTTTAAACAGATCTACAGCCTTTTATTACATTATTTTTATATTGCTACAGTTTGTACATTATCTCACAATATTTTCTAATTTTACATCTTCTTCATATACTTTCTCTTCATCCTTCTGTCATCAATCCATATTTTCCCATATTACATAATAGTCTGAATCTTTTTGTCCTTTAAGTTCTATTGTTAGTTTGTCTATCTCCACACATTCATATATTTTTTTAATTATCAAACTCTCAGCGGGTGTGTTTGAGTTTATCCAACATTGTGCACACATGATCCTAGCTGCAGTTGTAATATATAAAATCAAATATTTAATATTTTTGTCATATTATCCTTTGAGTATTTCTAACAAAAAGATTTCTGGGGTTAATTTTACTGGTAACCCTACTATTTCCTGTAGCCAACCATGTATCCTTTTTTCAGTTTTTCTTTGCTTCCGGGCACAACCACCACGTTCTTTTTTACAAATTTAAATTGGGGAATAACTTCACTAGTCTTGAGGGGGCCAGATGACAGCGATAAAACATTTTGTAGTTGTTTTCTTTATAAGATATCAGTCCCATTGGGATTGGGCAGCATAGAAAATGAATTAAATTAATAAATAAATGAATGAATGAATGAATGAATGAATGAATAAATTTTGTTATTTTATAATTTATATTCCAAATTCGTTCTCAATCAGCCAAATTGATATTTTTCGCCCATGCTATCATTGTTCCTTTTACTAGATCTTCGGCTATGTCAAATTGCAACAGATAGTTGCAAATAGTTACAATTAGTTACATATTTTTGTGATCACTTTTTCTTCTGGGCCCATCAAAAGTTTATCCAATTGTTGTGTCTCTACCTCAATTCCAATCTCTTAACTGCCTTTCTTTTATCTTGATGGCAGTTGAAAGTATGGCCACCAATCTATAATTATGCTCTGTTTTTCCAGCTCCTCTTTACATTTTAGTTTTCCAAATCCATCTAAAATAGACTTATATTTAACCATTTTGCTCTCATCGATCATTGTCTCCATAGTGAACAGCCGATTAGGAATTTTCAAATAACGTGGGGGGGTTTCATTAATTTCTAGGAATTTTGCCAACTCTTGGAGGCTCAGTAACCGGACTTCCTTGTCTTTCTTGTCTTGGTCTTCTTTTAACTGTTTGTTAATTAATTTCTAAAACAAAGCATGTTGAGTGTTCATGGGGTTGCATACTTATTTGTGGAACATAACATTATCTATCTATCATTTATCTATTGTTCATCTTCCAGTATCTCTCTATCTCCCTCCCTCTCTCTTCTTTCTCTTCTCTGTCTTCTTTCTCTTTGTATCTTCTATATTTTGAGCTTTCTTAAAATATATGCTTTTTACATTAATCACCATTGTAAGAATTTATTTTTCTACTTTCTAAATACAACCTTCCTGTATTTTTCCAGTATTTAATAGATTTTGTTTCTCTCTGCCTTTTTCAACCTTTCTTACGGCAAAACATGCTTAAAAATTAGGAAGTGAGAAAGCTGGAGATATTGATTATGCTAATCAAATATTAATCAATAATATTCTAACCCAAATAGAATCCCTATTGATCCCTCGTGGTGGAAAATATTTGTCTAAACCACTCAACTCACTCTACAGAGGTTTAGCCCAACCAGTCAGAGAGACTGGGAGGACACTAAGAGAATTTCTGGATACAAAGAAACCACAGATGTTAGAGTTTGTTATTGTCTTGTGTGATATATACAGTTCAGATCGCAAGTATCTTTGGACATTTTTGAGGGTGTTAATGTCTGAGATGCGGTATGGGTTCCAAACAGATGAGCTGTATTTTAGGATAGGTCTGGCAAAAGTTTTGTAAGCTGTGGTAAGTAGTGTGAGATTGCCAGAGAAGAAGCTACATAGGATTAGATTAACAACTCTTGAAGCCTTCTTGGTGATGTTGTTGCAGTGGGCTTTGGTGCTTAGGTCTTTTGTTATTAGGACTCTGAGGTCCTTAACAGAGTGGAGGTTATCTGTGATAATTTGTTTATTCAGTTTTTATTTGTAGTTCTGATTCTTTTTGCCAATATGTAGGACAGAGCATTTGCTGGTTGAGATTTGGAGTTGCCATGTGTTAGACCAGTCATAAACAGAGTCTAGGTCATTTTGAAGAATAGTTGTGTTATTTGCAGTGTTGAAAAGTTTAACATCATCTGTGAAGAGAACACAGTTGCTTGTGATGAGATCACAAAGGTCATTGATGTAGAGAATGAAGAGCTTTGGTCCCAGTACGCTACCTTGGAGGACACCGCTTTTAACAGGACAGGGGTAGATATGGTTTTTCCTATTTTAACTACTTGTCTGTTTGATAAGAGTTGTGGTTGGCTCTGGGCCAGTTCCTGCTTCAAGGACTGTGGTGGTTGATGTGGGAGAATCCTTACATTATCAGAGGCTGGTTTTACTGCCAACAGCTTCCAACAGTGAAACGTCTGTGTCGGGGGAAAATTCTGGAAGTGAAGTAGGATCAACGGAGGAGGTAATTACAGGCAGCCCATTAGTTAATTACCCCATTAGTGAACCATCATCATCATCATTATCATCGTTAGATTCAGAAGGGGAGGCATTCATAGATGTTTGCAGACGCAGGTTGATGGCAAGGAAGGAACAAATGTGCAAGTATTATAGGAAATAAGGGAGAACACCTATGCCTGGGGCAATTAGGCTAATGGGGCTGCTGATAAATTGCCAGCGTTGTTGCCTCTCGGCATGGGAGTTTATCCGTTTGGAAAGAGAGAGTGAACTGTGTTTTACGTCTGGATTGTACAAGGACTCTTTGAACTGTTTCAGTATTTTACCAAGATTCTTGGACTAATTTACAGTTAAGTTTGGCTTGAGGACTCTTGAAGGGTGTGTGGCTGTGACGTCTTCACAACTGCCTTTATCTGTTTTGCTTTTGTTTTGGCTTATCACAGCCTTCAAAGTTTGTGGTTTGTGGGAACGCACTTTGGATAAAAGTGCGTTCATCATTTTCTTCAAGGCCGAAGAGGATGGCACTATGGCGTTTTTCTTCACGCTCCATTGCATCTTTAACTAGGGTAGGGATGTCTGAAGAAGAGTTGGACTGTCTTTGTGTTATGGGTGGTGGTTGAAGTGGGCTTGGTGGGGTATAGACAGGTGGAGGTGTGGTGGTAGAGGGAATTGGGTTTGGAGGTTTAGCGTTTAACAGTTCCTGAATATTTTTTTTCCCATGGTGGCTCTATGTTTTCAATGAATGTTTGATGCATTTTGGAGGTTGTTTTCAATGTATTGATATCTTCAGAAATGCTATTGACGATCTCTAATTTGGGGGCACATGTAGAACAGAGGTAGAAGAATGAGGAGTTTCCATGGAGAAAGGTGGCTATATGGTCAGTTATGTTTAGGCAAGAGTGGTGTGCAGATTTTTGCAGGTTTAACATTTGGTGTATTTATCAAAATTATTTATAGTGTCTTTACATATAAAGCAGGGATAGCTGCTTGGATCTTTTGATTGAAGATTTTGAGGTTTTGAAGTTTTTGATTGAAGATTTTTTTTTCCTGGAATGACTGTTCTCTGGGATTAGGAGCACTGGTGTTTGTAGCTTTGTTGTTTTATGGTATGGTGAGTTGAGGGAGAGGCAATGGAACTTTTAGGGCAGGAGAGCAGGAAATGGATGTTTACTGCTAGAGAATGCTTTGAAAGCCTTGCAACCCCTTTGCGATGCTTATAGATCTGTGGCTAAGATGTTTGGAGGAATCACGTGGGATGGAAATGTGTGTTTTCAGTAATGGTGGAAATTCAGATAATTTACTGTTGGGTCGAAAGTGACTCTTTGTTAATAAAGATGGTTTGTTTATTCCTTTTGTTAGAGTATTTTACAGTATTTTTGCTTCTACTGGCTCCTAGTACCGTCTGGGTGTTTGCAGAGTTGGGGCTTTCCTTTTGCTGTTTAACTCTTGCTTTCTGGATGACAGGGAGGAATCAGGACTTCAGAGCAGTCACGGTTTGGGGCTGCTTCTGCCTATCCCCTATGACAGAGGTCCCCAACCGCCGGTCCGCGGACCGGGACCGGGCCGTTGGGGCTTTTCAGCCGGTCCGCGGCGCCAGGGCCCCCTCGGCCTTTCCGCACCACCAGCGGCGCTCCCCCCGCCAGCCAGCCAAGCCCCGCGCCCGCCGGAACCGGCTCCTCGCTCTCCCCCCGCCGCCCGCCGCGTTTGCAGGAGGTGGGGAGGGTTGGGCGGCCCGCCAAGGCCAGGAGGGACGCCGCTGCCCCCCCTTCCCTCTCTCCGCCCGCCGCTGCGCCTCCTTGATGCCGAGAGGAAATGCCGGCAAAGGCTTTCCTCAGCGGATTTCGGCGAAGGTGATATTAAATGTCGGGGGAGAACGGGCGGTTGCGCGCGCTCCCTATCTCCCTGCTAGCCCACTCGGAATATTCAAAATAAGAAAAACCTTTGCCGGCGAAGGCTTTTCTTATTTTGAATATTCCAAGTGGGCTAGCAGGGGGATAGGGAGCGCGCGCAACCGCCCGTTCTCCCCCGACATTCAATATCACCTTCACCGGCCCCGCCTCTCCTGCAAACCCCCTTGCTGAGAGCCCGGGGCGAAAGTGCTCTCGCAAAGGTGAGGCGGGCAGGGCGTGCGCGCGTCATCGCTGAGAAGAAAGGAGAGAGAACGAGAGTGAGTGAGAGCAACAGACAGCAAGATAGAGAGAAAGTGAGAAAGAGAGAGTGAGAAAGGGGGGAGAGAAAGAGATAGCAAGAGAGAGAACAAGAGAGAGAAAGAGCGTGAGAAAGAAAACAAGAAAGAGTGAGAGAGAGAGAAAGCAAAAGAGACAGAAAGAAAACAAGAGAGAGAAAGTGAGAAGAAGAGAGAGAAAGAGGGGGAGAGAGAGAGAAAGAGAGAGGGGGGAGAGAGAGAAAGAGAGGGAGAGGGAGAAAGAGAGAGGGAGAGGGGGGAGAGATAGCAAGAGAGGGAGAGAGGGAAAGGGGGAGAGAGGGGGGAGAGAAAGAGAGAGGGAGAGAGAGAGGAGATAAAGGAAGAGGAGAGAGAGAAAGGAAGAGAAAGAAAGAAAGAGGGATAGAAAGAGAGAGAGAGTGAGAGATGCTCAGTGAGTCTCTCTTTGAAGTTGCCTTTCTTTCTTTCTCTTTCTTGCTTTCTTTCTTGCTCTTTTTCTTTCTCTCTTTTACCTTCCCTTCCTCTATTTCTTCTTTTCTTTCTCCTTCCTACCTTCTTCCCTTACTCTCCCCTTTCATAAGTTTCCTTGCTTCCTTCCTCTGTTCCTGTCCCTTCCCCCTTTCTTTCTTTCTTTCTTTCTTTCCTTCCTTTCCTCCCTCCATTTCTTGCTTTCCTTTTCCTTCCTCCCTTCTTTCCTCCCTCATTCCCTTCTTTCACTCCTTCCTCTCTTACTCTCCCCTTTCACACCTTTCCTTGCTTCCTTTGCACCCTTCTTTTGTTCCTGTCCCTTCCCTCTTTCCTTCCTTCCTTCCCACCCTCCGTCCATTCATTCACCCATTCCTCTCTTGATCGCCCCTTTTACGGCGCCGCTGACAGCTAGCTCCCCCCCCGCCACCGGGCCATGGAAAACTGGTCTAGCTTAAAGCCGGTCCCTGGTGCAAAAAAGGTTGGGGACCTCTGCCCTATGACACACTCCTACCAATTCCTTTTACTTTTATCTAGAAGTGCATGTCAGCTGGGAAGCGGCAGAGCTACTAGGCTCTCTCACCAGTCCTAGTCAATGGCTTTGTTTCGTCAGCTGACTCTCCACTAGTAATCGGCTGAGCACAGCAGGGGAGGCTGGCTGGCTCGCTCCTTGTATTCAGCTGAGCACAGCAGGGGATGGGTCCTATAGAGTTTTAGCTGCTAGGAGCCTCCACTGCAACTTCTGGTTTTGGGTGACTCGGCTGGCTGCCTCCGCCATCTCTGTGTGCTCTGCAAAGGAACATTCAACTACGGATGCCTCAGTAGGCACCACTGGGGGACCAGTCAATGGTTGTGGAATCCTCTGCAGACACGGCTGGGGAAAGGGCTGGCTTGTGATCGGGCTGGCTGGGTTCTTTGCTTGGTGGGGGATCTGGCCAGGGAGCTTCAAGACGGCTCCGTTGTGGTTCCAGCCTCTGATGGCAGTTCAGAAGGAGATTGTGTAGGCTTGGCTCAGCAGAGAATGAAGCTAATGATGTTTTACTGGGAGATTCGGGATGGCTTCGCAGCAAGTTTTAGGCTGCTTAAATGCGAGGAATTAGTTTGCTGGGGTTTGAAACGATGGACAGTAGGGATTGGTCACTAGAAAATTTTTTAAAAATTAAAAAACATTTTAAAAATCTATACTGAAGAACTCATTAATAAAAGAGGATTGGAAGTTTCTACTACAGTTTCAAGGTTCTGTATTTTACCCCTAATTCTAAAGTTTAAACTTGTTCTTGCTGCTTTTTTGATGATGCTCTGCTTGCGAGTGACTTAATCTCTTTTCCAGACTCAACCTCTACAAACCCTTTTCTTCCTTCTTTCTCTCACACATGTGAGCTCAGAAATGTGTCAGTATTTGCAGGCACTGTCTCTACGCAGCTGCATATTTTCAAATTAACTCATAAAGTTTTGGCAAGGTTTTAAGAAAGATTTGTAAAGATTCAGTTCAATGCAGATATTTCCTAAATTTATCAAATCTATGTTATGTTATTTGGGATTGGCCTAAACACAAGAAAAAAATCTATCTCTGAAATACTGAAATAAAAATGTTCATATTGAGAAATAACTGGCACAAGACAAGATAAAAATATATATTTATCATCCATGATCCATCCATTCATTCAACTAGTATTTTTTCCCAAGAGGTATTTTGCCTGGTATCCATTCATTTAGTTGATTTATTCAGCTTGAGCATACAAGTGTTGAGTGTGCAATTCTAAAAATCAGTAAACATCATTTTTCTTAAAAGAGAACGATCACAAAACATAACTCAGTCTGCCTTCAGTGTTCCCAATGCAGTCATTTCTATAATAAATAAAACTTTGGTTTCCAACATAGTTTAAATTTATAGAAAATTGAACATGTTTCTTGTAACTCTCAAACTGACAAAATGGTATAATAGCTAGATTAATAGAACCTGATATTTGCTTTCCACCTAAGAATAGTGCCAAATTTTTATATTGGTTTTGTACTAGTTTAGGCCACCTGACCTAACTTTGCATCCCCACAATTAAAGGGTATGGAGATTTCAAATCTGAATTCAGACTTCAATATTGCTACAGTTAAACAAAAGCAGTGGCAAAGACTTGAACTGTTTTCTTCTACTAAGCTGGCATTTTGTAGTGTTCCCATCCAAGAAGATAACCCCTGTGGGGAGCTATGGTATTCTGCGAAACAACATGACCCTATCAATTCCAAACCAACAACTTTTCAGCCATTTATTTTTACCAAAGCCTTCACTGGCATCTTTATAGCTAAACAGCTAAAGATATTTCAAATGAAGCTTCAGAAAACCACTGAAAAAAAAGTCAGCATTCCTGTAGGCCTGATTATTACACTAAGGATATTTACCAGTTATCCACTGTTTTGTTCTCTCAGGCCTGCATTCTATCTCTCCCTATTATGATCATAATATAATATTGCCAACAAATAAAGACTTAAATATAAACAAATAAAGAACATAATATATACCAACAAATAAAGACTGAATGCATGAAATCCAATCACACCTTCTATAATTTTGTGAACAACAAATTTAAAAAAGAACCTAATGGTAAAGAATCTAATGATGAAGCAGTTAAAAGCCAACCTCTTAACACATTCTTTGGGATAGTCTTTGTAAACAGCGATGGCTCTTGCCCAACATTCCCTAGTTGAACTACAAATAATTACAAAGACCTAATACAAATAGTTTTCACAGAAGATAACGCTGAAAACACACTACACCATCTCTATCTGACCTGATGGACTATGTGCATACTTCATAAAAAAGCTTTCCATTGCTATAGCTGAGTCTCTAAGGATAATATTTGAAAAATCTTTCAGGACCAACTCCCTACTCAACTTTTGGTCACTAACCACAGTCATCCTTATCTTCAAAAAAGGAGACTCCAGCCTAGTTGAAAATTATAGACTAATCTCTTTATGTTGCATCATCTGCAAAGTTATAGAATCAATAATAACCAATCTATTACCCTCCACTTAGAAACAATCAACTCTTTAAAAAACAATTTGGTTTTAGAAAAAAATATGCTATAAACTACAACTTCTACACTGCAAAAACTTGTGGACTACAAAACTCAATCAGGACAAAGCAATAGACACAATTTACATACATTTTTGTAAAGGATTTGATTCAGTGGTACACGATAAACTACTTCTAAAACTAAAATCCTATTTCATCTCTGGATCCCTACATAATTTGATAACTGTATTTCCTGTCAAACAGACAACAAGTGGTCAAAATAGGGAGCGCCCCATCAAATCCTGTACTGTTCTGTCCCCATGAAGCACACAACCACACAAGCAGTTTAAAGAAAGACTTTTACTAATAAATACTTTATCAGTAAATAATGCATGCACCAAGTTACAACAGTCCTAGTTGGTAAACAACCCACTACTAATTAATTTCACTAACAGTTGGTATTAATTCAAAGAAGTCCCAAACAAATGATGAGCTAATTAAGTCCAATTATTTTATGGAGCTTGGCAAAGTTCCTAGAGTTTAGCCAACAGAGAAACACAAAACAGGTATCACGAAACAAACTCTGATCAAGACAGGTTTTTCCCAGATGCATCGACTCTTCTTAATTAGACTAGGGGAGGGGGATGACCAATTATCCCCAGTCTTACTTCTGAGTAGACCTCCTGGAGAGCATAGTTTTCTGACTCTTGGCAGCCTTATGTGCTTTTGCATTTGGGAAAGGAGTAGTAGTCCCTCCTTTCTCAGCCCTGCCAAGAGGCACTGAAGGTTCTAAAGGCCCAAACTGCACAAGTGGTGGATAGGCCACAACAGTGCCTATTAACAGTAGTGTTCCCCACGGAAGCGTTCCAGAACTAATACTCTTCATAATCCACATAAATGACCTTTGTAATTATATTATAAGCAGCTGCACCCTCTTTGCCAATCATGTAAAACTATTTAACACCACCGACAATACTGCTTACTACAAGGTCCTTCAAAAAGACCTTGACTTTCTGTCAGAATGTTCAAACAACTGGCAACTCCAAATCTCAAGCAACAAAAGCCCTGTATTACACATTGGCAAAAAGAATATGAACACAAAATACACCGAGTGGACATTACCTTGTAGACGACCCACACTCTGTCAAGGACTTTGGAGTACATATATCTAACAATCTAAGTGCCAAAGCCCACTGTAACAACATCATCAAAAAGCCATTAAGAGTTATAAACTTAATCGTGCATAGCTTCTACTCTGGTAATATTACACTACTAACCAGAGCATACAAAACATTTACTAGATCAATTCTCAAATATAGCTCATCTGTCTGGAATCCACACTGGATATCGGGCATTAATACAATTGAACATGTCCAGAGATATTTCAACTTGAAATTCTAGGCCTAGACAACTTAGAACTATGTCGCCTCCGGTGTGACCGAAGCGTAGGTCATAAAATCATCTGCTACAATGTCTTACCTATCAATGACTACTTCAGTTTCAACCACAACAATACATGAGCATGCAATAGATACAAATTTAAAGTGAAACATTCCAAACTCAATTGCAGGAAATACATCTTCAGCAACAGAATCATCAATGCTTGGAATACACTACCCGACTCTGAATTTTGAGCAAATCCCCAAACGTTTAACCTTAGATTGTCTACTGTTGACCTCACCCCATTCCTAATGCAGGGGCATAAGTGAACCTGCCTGTCCTAATGTATTCAAATTATGTATATACTTATATGTGTTATCTAATATGAGATTGACAAAATACATGCATACATACATACATACATACATACATACATACATACATACATAGATGCATGCATACATACTACAGAATCAAATGCATCATTGACACTGAATCAATACACATTTTATTCCACTGTTTTATATTTGATTCAGTCATTCAGACACAAACTACACTAGTTTAGAAATAACCTGACATTGAATAATTGACTTAAATAATTATATGTCAATTATCTTTTATTTATTTATTTAATTGAATTTGTATGCCGCCCCTCTCCGAGGACTCCGAGGACTTTTAGAAATCAATTAGTAAGAAAATCAGTGTTGACTCCTGACAATTATCTTGACCAGTTTTCTTGACAACATTTTTCAGAAGTGGGATTTTATTTTCCTAGTGCTGACAAAAAGGGATCAGCTGAAGGTCTCCCACTGGCTTTGTTCCTATGGTAGAACTAGAACTCCCTTATTTTCTCTACCCAAAAGAAAATGGTGTTCCAAAGGAAAAACAAAGAACAAAGAAAATATGTAGCATATATGTATAGTAAAGCAAAGGCAACCAATCACCTTTAACCCATTCCTTACGTTAGCTTGTGGCTGAGATCATTTGTGCTTCCAATTTTCTTCTAAATTTGTCCAGGTTCTCAATTAGTTATGGGAAATTTTTCTTTATGGGGCCTTTTAATTTCCAATATTCCTTTCCATTATAATGATACAACCAGGGATGGGCTTCAACAATTTTAGCAAGGGGTTTTCTGCCCAGTTGCTGTGTGGGCATGGCCATGGTGGAAGTGTTTTCCTTGAGCCTCCAGGAGGGTAAAAAAGGGGCTCCCAAGGTTCCAGAGGCCCTCTGAAGGCTGGACAGAGGCCTGTTTCTGGCCTACCCGAATAAAAACAGAAAATATATATGCAAGTTAATTTTATTACAAATAGTTGTATTGTCTAAGTTCTCCTCTTATACTGGACTGTTAAACACAAAGGAGCATCCCATTTTGTGTATGGAAACAGGTCTCTCCTCATCTAGGCATTCTAATTTTATGCTATAAGTCCCGACCATTCATTTTCAAAAGAAACAAAATGTGACAATAATCCAGAAGGGCTGCAAAACAGCTGATTATTGTCAAGTTCTATTATTTCTATAGCTTTCCAGAGAGTTCCTACTATTTCTGCTGGTAGGTGAAAAAAACGCCCAAACAACTGCCTTTTCCCCAAACTTCTGGTTTGTCCATAGGTGGAATTTTTTATTTATTTTTTGCCACCAGGGCTTCAGAGAAGCTTCCCTGAAGCATCTGAAGGACAAACTGCCTTTCTCAAGGCTGAAAATCAGCTGTCCAATGCATACATATGCGCTGGAGCTGAAACAGTGCCCTTCCATATGGTTCCGCATAGGTTCACCATCACTGGCCTAGGGCAAAAGAAGGGAAGGAGGAGGGAGAGAGAGGGGGAGATAGGAAAGCATGTACTGAGATTTATAACAGTGTATTATATTGCATTTGAGAACTGTAGGATAGACCAAGTAGGTTTTTTAGGATAGACCAAATAGGTTTTTTTCCTCCTACCTTGGATTTGAAAGTGTTTCAAAAGGTGTAGGCAGTTCTTATACAGTGCATCCAAAAAAAGTGGCTTTAAAAATAAAAATTAACAGAAAAATCACTTGTTTAGTGTTGGGAACAAAGGCTTTCATCTATGAAAGACTGAGCTGAATTTATGCAAGAATAGCCCCTGATTAACATAGAGAAAATTAGATTCCTTCAGGGCAATTTTGGGCTTCAGAAGTATTTGTGATTTTTTTTTTAACCCCAAAGACAAAAACATGAAAGAATTATATCTCAGTAGTTTCATATGTTTAGCTCTGGACATAAAATCCTTTAAGAAGTATTTGGGCAACCAAATTCCTTTGAAGATAATTGTGAATATTTATTATTAGTAATACACCATGATACTTTCAATTATAGAATGTCACTCTATCAATCCAGAGTGAACAATACAAAATAATAGACACGTTACAAGGAAGAGTTTCCCAATGAATGTTACAATTATGCAAGGAAGTTTGTTTGTTTGTTTGTTTGACTTGTATGCTGCCCAATCTCGTAGGACTCGGGGCTGCTCACAAGTAGTTGGCTTGAGTTCAAGTAGAGATTCTCTATGTTGTTTAATGTGGATTTTTGCACTGAACAGAGTTGGACTCTTGAAACTCAATACTTATATAATTGCAAATTTAGAAAATATCTCCTCAATTGGAACATCCTGAGAATATGGTGAAAAGAAAAATAATTTCAGTGAAGGAGTTGGTCAGTCATATCTACAAAAGCAATAAAGATTTCCTTAATTCTGGGCAGGATACTTCCAAGGTAAAGGTATGAACATGAAAATTAATGATGGAATACTTTATTGGTACAGTATATCTGGCTTTTCTAGCAAGTCAGATTTTGGGAAATGTTAATTTTACTGCAAAGTTGACTTGTCAAAACCCATTCCATTTTCTTGTGCTAACATCCTACAGTTAATTGAAATGTTTGTCATTTTAGCTTATTTTAAATTAAAATTATAACAGTTGCTCCTATTTTTATGGAAATAATTCAGTGTGTCTCTTTAATGTTGGAATAATCATTGCCTTTCCCTAAAGTAAATGTTTCCTGCCTAGCAGATATAAAGTTGCTGAAAAGGAACATATGTTTTTCCATTGAGATGGCATTGAAACAGTCTTCTGTAGTTAGTGATATTTCCTTCCCATTGTAACATATGAAAATACATGTTACTGTAAGTTATGACATTCACTATTGTAGCAAGTGATATGTTTAATTTTATAGTATACTGTTCATATTAAAAAACTATTTATAGAAAACAGAGATATGTGGTATTAAATCATATAGAGATTTTAACAGTAATTTCTAGTCCATATAAATAACCACACTAGCATATATTAATAAAATAAATTTTAAAGTCTCAGAAAAAAGGTTGCTGAGTCAAAAAAGTTTATCTTATTCTCTACTGCACTTAAAGTTAATGAGATTGAGGTACTGATATTTTTAAAGAAACAATGAAATTCATGTTATTTTTAACTGATATCCTTAACCAAACATATTCTAAACCAGACCCATTTATTTATGTTGGAGGGAAAGAAAGTCTGTCTCTGTAACCCTTGTGTGCCAAACAATATACAGTGATACCTTGTCTTACAAACTTAATTGGTTCCGGGACGAGGTTCTTAAGGTGAAAAGTTTGTAAGACAAAACAATGTTTTCCATAGGAATCAATGGAAAAGCGATTAATGCATGCAAGCCCAAAGTTCAACCCTTTTGCCAGCCGAAGAGCCCGTTTTTGTGCTGCTGGGAGTCCCCTGAGGCTCCCCTCCATGGGAAACCCCACCTCTGGACTTCTGTGTTTTTGCGATGCTGCAGGGGAATCCCAGCATCGCAAAAACGAGTGCTTCACTGGCAACAGAAGTCCGGAAGTGGGGCATCCCAGTGGCAGCGGTGGGTTTGTAAGGTGAAAATAGTTTGTAAGAAGAGGTAAAAAAATCTTAAACCCCGGGTTTGTATCTTCAAAAGTTTGTATAATGAGGCGTTTGTAAGACGAGGTATTACTGTACTTCTTTCTCTCTTATATTTCATTTTCTATAACATCAAGATATTCTAGGTTATTTCTCATTAAGTAAATTGTTTAAGTTACAAATAAATACAGAGATTGATTTCAAATATTAAAAGCAGCAACAATATATTTAATTCTTGAAAAATTAGTCTTCCTATTTGAAAGATATAATGACTAGGCCTGCTGCCCGTCATACTGAGTTAACTCTAACATTCAGTCCCATGACATGCTGATGGGTCATTTGTCCTTCAATGAGGGATAAAACTGGCTCATTCTGACACAGACTGTAAGTGGCAAATGCCAAACAATATGTCACTGGAATTTGATGATCAATTATACCAACCCCTGAGGGTCTTGGCTCCCTGTGAACTCATGTTATGTCCAAAGTCAGGTTCCATTCTGCATTTTTCTCAGCCAAAATCAATGCTGACACTGTTCATTTATCTTTACATAAACTGTGTGTCAGAGGGAGGAAAGATAAAAATGTTGGAAGCAATCAAAATAAAGTTGTGTGAGGTTGCCCCTGCCATCTAAAGTAGCCTTTAGCATTCAATTATTTTTAAATGGGAATCTGAAAATTAGTTACTAATTATAAAGCCATATAACCCTTGACTTAAGACAATATATCCATCCCATTTTGCTCCTAACCTTTTTTCATGAGAAGATTAGGAATGTAAATGACATCCAGTAGAGAATTGAGTAGGAACAAAACAGTACAATGCACTAAGCCGATTTCATTGTGGCTCAGGAAAGCAGCAGTAACAGTAATCTTTTAACAAAAGATTATTGCTACAAACTAAAAAAAAAGTATTCCCAGTCAAGAATACAGATTTGGCAGAAATGTATTCCCGAAAAGACAAACATACAGTACATGTATTAAAAGGTGCAACTGATAGAAAAAAGTGACAATATAAGTGATTGAAGACATTGTCCAAAACCAAAGGATTGTACTAATGAAGAAAACAAACTCACATCGCTGTTTCAAACCTTCAACTTCCTTGGAGAACAGTGAGGCTTTTTTTAAAATCAGTCTGCATTTTGTTTATTTTTGGTTTAATCTCTGGCCTACTGGTTACATGCAACTACAAGATGCAGCTGCGAGAGCAATCATGGGCTTCCCTAGGTATGCCCATGTTTCACCAACACTCCGCAGTCTGCATTGGTTGCCGATCACAATTCATAATGTTGGTTATGACCTATAAAGCCCTTCATGGCATCGGACCAGAATACCTCCAGGACCGCCTTCTGCCGCACGAATCCCAGCGACCATTTAGGTCCCACACAGTTGGCCTTCTCCGGGTCCCATCGACTAAACAATGTCGGCTGGCAGGACCCAGGGGAAGAGCCTTCTCTGTGGTGATCCCGACCCTCTGGAACCAGCTCCCCCCAGAGATTAGGATTGCCCCCACCCTCCTTGCCTTTTGTAAACTTCTTAAGACCCACCTCTGCCGTCAGGCATGTAGGAATTGAGACATCTTCCTCAGCCCTATATAATTTGTGTATGGTACGTTGTGTGTATGTTTTTTAATTATGGGTTTTTTAGTTTTTAAATATTAGATTTGTATTTTACATTGTTTTCACTATTGCTGTGAGCCGCCCCAAATCTATGGAGAGGGGTGGGCATACAAATTTAATAAATAAATAAATTAAAAGATCCCAAGTTGATGTTGTTAAAATAAGCAAAATGGCTAAATCTCAGCAGCAGAATTCTTGGTTAACAAATAAAAAATAAAAAGCATTAGAACTCTTAAAAATGAAACGGTCCTTGACTTATGGTCCCATATGTGTCAGTGGTCTTTAATACCATAAATCATGCTAATCATGGCTCAACTATAAGAAATAGGAATGGGATGCGCTCCATGTTTGTCTATCACTACTCCCAATCTATATTGATTGGAGAGGAAAGAACAAGTTAAAAACCATCAACTTGTAGGATGTCCCAAAGCTTAATGCTCTAGACTAGACCCTCTTATTTAACATCTACATCAATGTATTCAATAATGCCATCAATTGTTAGGAAGTCAGGTATCATCAGTGTTCTCATGATAATCATCTGTATATCTTGATCTTTGACATCTTAATACCAAAATGGCAGCAATAGCCAGGAAAGCTCAGATTCAACTTCTACCAGGGAGCCCTGTTCCCGTGTGGGGAGGCCCTTCTCAGAGTCATTTATGAATTGGTTAGCTTTTGTGAAGGACTACAGGTAGTCCCAGACTTACAATAGTTCATTTAATCACCATCTTAAGTTACAATGGCACTGAAAAAAAAGTGGTTTATGACCATTTTTGACACTTACAACTGTTGTAGCATGCCCACGGTCACATGATCAAAGTTCAGATGCTTGACAAGTGGGTGATATTTATGGTGGTTGCAGTGTCTCAGGATCATCTAATCAGCTTTTGAGACATTCTGACAAGCAAAGTCAATGGGGAAGCCAGGTTCCCTTAACAAGCCTGTTGCTAACTTAACAAATGCATTGAATCAGTTAACAACTGTGGCAAGAAAAGTCATAAAATGGGGCAAACTCACTTATCAAATGTCTCACTTAACAACATAAATTTTAAGCTCAATTGTGTTCCTAACTCGTGGACTACTTGCATTGCCATGCATTTACTAGGGAATATCATAGAAAATCACTTGGCAGTTTTAGCTGATCCAGAATGTAGCAATAACGAGCAGTTATCGGTGTGTGACAATACTTCTCTATGATACTATTGCTTCCTAAATTATACTGGTTACTGGTAGGCCTCCAAATACAATTCATGGCATTGGTTATTACTGAAAAACTCTATATGGCATACAATCCACTTATTAAAATGACTCTGTAAGGGATCTTGTAAGATCAGACAGAGTCAATATGCTTTTTGGAAACAGCATTCTTTCTCTTCTAAATATTTGAATGGACCATACTGTGTTGTCTTTTGAAAAGCCTTCAAAGACTTGGCTCTTTCCCATGCTTTGAGCTATAACAGGTGGACTTCTTTTGTGAACGCATCTTATGCTTGATCTGCTAGGCTGACTCTCTTTCTTTTCAGTTGTCATTCCATTCTTGTCTTCATTTTGGTTAATTTTCAATCCATTTTTAACGAAAGTCACTTAAGAGTGCAACCTTCAGTTTGTTCTGTAAGAAAGCCAAGAAGATCCAATTCTGTAATGTATTTTTATGAACTGATTAATATAATTTGTCTTTGATTCATTAGTGCAGGAATTGGCCATGTGTGGCCCTAAACCAACTTGCATACAATTTGCATTCACAAAGCCTTTTGAAACAATCATTTAGGATCATGGCAAGAACTGTCTGTGAACCAAAGATTTACAAAGGGTTGTTGTACCCATCTCTGAGATCTCTGAGAGAGTCACTTGAAGGGAATGTTCCTTAAATAACATTTCCAAACATATAAATAAAAATAATTTGCAAGTCCTTGCATTGTTGCAATCTTAAATGAAATATTATTTGTTTCAATTAGAAATTGTACTACAAATGTTGGCAAAGGAATCCAGGAGAGAGGGCAATATGTGTGGGTAATCTTCAAAAAGTGAAATTATGTGTGTTGGAGAAACATTTAAAAGGTAAAAGAAAAAAATACCAGATAGAATGTTTTCTTTTTTTGTCTGCCGATTCACAAATTATATTCACAAGTAGTCACCTCCACACTTATCCTTCTACTGCATTTGTAATAAATGTCTTCGGAGAGCATTTGTAATAAATGTCTTCGGCGGCATACAAATCTAACAAACTATAAACTATAACAAACTAAATCATCAAAAAACATTTTGCTGCCAGTAAAATCTACTGGTTCTTGAAACCCTGTCCTGCTCACCTCCATCAGGTAAATAGGAGTACTTCAGGAACAATAAAATATTTGTGGTTAAACACAAAGGACAATTTATATCCCATGGAGCTGAGAAAAATAGACAAAATAAGGAGAAAAAGAAGCATTTTCTATGGAAATATCATATATAATAGCAGTTTGTTCCAAAATGAATAGAAATACTATAGGATGGCTCCAAATTTCATCATGGAAATAACCATTCAGCAATTTTGCTTTCATTTAAAATAAGCTCACCACAAACTAAATTCATATTCTGAAAGTTTGCACTTTCATAAAACTAACTATAATGAGCGGGATATGTGCAAAATACATAAAGATTTATATTCATTATTATTCTAAAAAACACGCAAATCTTTTTGTCTCTTGCAATTTGAGCTGGTACCCATTCGAAGCATCTCCAAGGAAATCCTGTACTATTAGTGGGAAAGACAGAGAAATTTTTGTGACTCATTCTTTTTAGAGATAAAAATCACAGGTTGAAATTATATAGTATTTTATGATACCGGGATTCACTTAAGTCATGGATGCTTGAACATGCCAGTCTTGTGCATAGAATAAATAAAGAAGCTAAAAGATTAATTTTTTCTGATGAGAAGCCAGTTTCAGTACAAAAGCCAGGCCTGAGTCAAACAAACAGTATGTGTTAGAGACTTTACAAATGATCTCTCCATCACTAGAACCTATTGCATATTTGAGATTTGAAACATCAACTTGTATAAAAGTATCTTAGGCATGTTTGACTAGAGTTGCTAGTGAACAGCATACAGTAATATTAAATATTTTAAAAAACATACGAGTACCATTTATTTGAGCAGCATACTTGTCTGGTGGGGAAGTTGCTCACCTCCCACTCAGAAGGTTGAGACTTCAATCCTAGGTAGCAGCAGGGTGCACAGGAAAAAAAAAATCTGCTACAAGCTCTGTGTGGTATCAAGAAGAGCATTTGGTCAGTAAATGTTCAGCTCCATGTAGTATTCCTTGTGTAGATATAAGGCAGGGTTGGGCTACTGCCAGGATTTGGGGGGGGGGGGACGCAGTGGGGAAGCAAAAATGGAGCTCCACCCTAGAGCACCCATTTTGCACTGGAAGATATTGAAAGAAAATGCAAGGGGTCCTGCATAAGCCATGCTAACAGTGTAGTAGTAAAATGTTTGGTAGTCCTTCACTGGTATAAGGTCACATGGTTGGGCACTCCCAGGTGGGATCCATAGCTACATATGGAGGCTCTGTTCACATTATGCTGTTAGCATAAGTTAGCATAAGTTAGCATGAGTTTTGAACTCTAGGCTTTGCAAACATAGAGCTCTAGGTAGACCTGAAGGCCTGGGGAAATTCTAGTCCAGGGAAATTCTAGCTTGTAGCAAAATGTAACAGGAGTGACACCTCAAAGCCTACTGCCAAGACTTCCCAAGGTTTTGCCCTTGCATTTTGCAACAGTATGAATGCTTATTGTTTATTGTGTATGAATGACCATATCATATAAATTGTGCATGAACATATCTGAAAGTTGCATAGTGATAACCTTCCTATAAAAAAAGATGGCTGGGAAGAAGAAATTAGGATTGCTTGATGGATTGGTTGATGGATTGAAGATTTTTGATGCATTCGTTCTTGGAATAAAGTTGACTTCTTCCACTCCTATGATGATCTCTGCTTATCTTTGAACTCTTCCCCATTCTACAACTCCATCCAGTCATTACAACTTTGCTCCAAATTAAGGGATTACAGGGTTGTGAAAAGTGAGGTAGGATTTTTTTATGAGTGCCATTTATTTGAATCCAACAATGGATAAATGGGCATATTTATCTTTGAAATTATATTATAAGACAACAATATCTCAAACTATTTGATTATTTTTAATTTCTTAGTTCAGTTTAGATCCTTGTAGCTGTCTCTATGATATGGGTGCCATAGAAATCACAGGCCAGCTTCTTCTGTATTGCCAATTCTACAGGGACATTTGCCCCCAATTGATTACTCTTCTTTTATTTACATTTTCCAGGATAGGATTTTTATCTGCACGATCTATTAAATAATCAAGATAAATATATTTCTCAAAAAATAGCAAAATGTTTGCTACATTGTATGAGAGTTTCATCCTCAACTGGTTGCTAATAGTTGTGTTTTGTGACATTCATTATATTGATTGTATTTTTATTGGTCAATAACCAAAAAACCTGGCTTTTCCAGCAGGCCTGGGGCCGTTGATTGGATGGTGTACCATCGAGATCCAGCCATAAATGACATGTATGCTCTTATTACTGGTTTTAAATTGTTTTAAATTGCTTTTTAGATGTCCTAATTTTATTTTGTATGTTTATTTTCTGGTTGTAAGCTGCCCAGAGTCCTTCGGGAGTTGGGCGGCCTACAAGTTGAAATAATAAATAAATAAATAAATAAAATAAAGTTATGTCTAGAAATAAAGATTCCCTAAAGCAGTTTATGAATAATGCATACCAAAATATTCCCCCAAAGGCTACTACATCTCTTTGCTTTTAGATGTTATGCCACCCTTTTTTGTTTTTCTCATTTGATTTGCTTGATGGACATGCTTAAAATTAGCCCTTTGATAGTGCAAATGTATCCATTGTCAATCAATGGGACCTTCTCTTCAGCAGTGATGCAATGAAAGTTGTCAAGCTTAAGGAAAGATTCGTTTATCTTCCTTCACTTCTTAAGGAAAACCTCTTCTGAATGTATAAACACTATCACTCTTAATTGTCAAATGGATGGGTGCATTGAAAGACTCACTGAACTGTTAACTGTTTTTTTCAACTGAAGTAGGTTTTCGCCAACTGACAACAGAATTTCATTTTTCTAGGGAGTTATGTGTTGATATGAAAAGTTTTCGGAGTTATTCCAAGACATCAGTTCTCAGTGTCATCTGCAAATGTCTGTAATCTGTGATTTCACAGCAAGTGCAGAACAGAAACAAAAAATGTGGAAATTGAAAGTCCTGTGTCCCTAAAATGTCCTTAAACCATTTTATTTGAGAAAGAGACCTTTTCACTCCCCTCCCCTGTTGTTCCATTATTTTCTCATTTTTCTTTGTATTTTAAATTTTGATAAACTAATAAAAATTCAAAACTTCAATAAAGGGTAATAACCAAACAGATTTAAGTATATATAACAATTTTATAAACTAATTACTTAAATATTAAAAGACTGAACACTGTATATGCACACACGGGCACACACATATGTACATATATACACACATATATACATATAGATAGATAGATAGATAGATAGATAGATAGATAGAAAGAAAGAAAGAAAGAAAGAAAGAAAGAAAGAAAGAAAGAAAGAAAGAAAGAAAGAAAGAAAGAAATATGGATATGGATATATACACACACATATACAATAAAAAATTCCAAGTGAATGATACAGACCACCAAGGCATTCTATACTGCTCAAAAAAATAAAGGGAACACTCAAATAACACATCCTAGATATGAATGAATGAAATATTCTAATTGAATACTTTGTTCTGTACAAAGTTGAATGAGCACAACAGCATGTGAAATTGATTGTTAATCAGTGTTGCTTCCTAAGTGGACAGTTTGATTTCACAGAAGTTTGATTTATTTGGAGTTATATTGTATTGTTTAAGTGTTCCCTTTATTTATTTATTTTTGAGCAGTGAATATTCCCGTCTATCTTATAGGAGCTTAGAAATGCTCTAGAACAGGGGTTCTCAACCTGGGGGTCGGGACCCCTTTGGGGGTCAAAAGACCATTTCACAGGAGTCGCCTAAGACCATGGGAAAAGATAAATATACCATGGTGTTGGGAACTAAATCTTCTATTATGGCACTCTGGTAAATATGTTTACAATCTGACCAATCAGTCGTTTACAGTGGGGGTGTCCCTCTGATTTCTCTGCCAATCAGCTTGAAGCTCTGGTGGGAGAATTAGTGCTAGACTTATGACTGGGGGTCACCACAACATGAGGAACTTTATTAAGGGATTGCGGCATTAGAAAGGTTGAGAACCACTGCTCTAGAATCATCTTTTTTCCCCTGTACTTTTTATTAATTCTATTTTATATTTTTATTTACTTATGTTTATAGTATGTGAATCTTATCAATGATTCATAGAGATCTTATCAAGAGATCTTAACAGAAGAAAATCTTAGAATAACATTTATAAGCTTGATTCATTCTAGCGGTGAGATATAATAGCAATGGCTGAATGACAAGGAAGAAACTCTATAGTACATCAATTCAACTAATGCAGATTTGGTTAAGACAGTGTTTGGAATGCTTGGAAAAGCCATTGAATGCTTAGTGGCTAGGGAAGACACCAGCAGTGGGTTGCTTCCAGTTCAGCCCAGATCGGTGAACTGTTAGCAGTTGCAGTGGAAGGCAAGTAGCAGCAGGATTTAGAATCCACTACTGGAAGGCAGTCATTAAAATTAGACGTTATAAGCAGACTGCTTTATGCATCATTAAGATAATTGGCGATCATTCCTAACCACAATGGCACCAACATTACATTACAAATACATAAGGGCAGCATTTGCATTGTGATATTACAGGTATACATGCGATCACAGTTAACACTGGAGTTTCTGTTACATCAAACCCAATTTTACATCAATGTTTATGGTGGTCATTAAGTGAGACATATTGTCATTAAATGAATCCAGATTCTTCAATTAGCATTTTTGTCATATTTACCAGAAAAAGAAAAGTCATAAATTGCAATCCCATGACTGCAGAACACTATAACCAAGTGTAAATGCCAATGTCCCATTAGCTAAGCAATACAGGTTGGTGGGAGGGCGTTCTCTATGGCTGCCCCAGCCCTATGGAACCAACTATCCCCCAATGTCCATACTGCTCCTACCCTACTGGCCTCCCAAAAGGCTGTGAAAACCTAGCTTTGCCGGCAGACTTGGAGGCTGTGAGTGTTACATCTAGTCATGGTTGAATTCTGAGTGATTGGTATGTATGTGTGTCTGATTGGACAGTTTTTCAGGGGTTTATTAATTGTTAGTATAATGGGTTTTTTTTCCTGTTCTTACTATTTATATTTGACTTTTTAATATCACATTGTATTATTACTGTTGTAAGCCGCCCTGAGTCCAATGGGATTGGACAGCATAGAAGTCAAATAAATAAATAAATAAACATGACCCCATGGTGATGGTCATAAGTGCAAGTACAGGTTGTAAGTCACTTTTTCCAAGGCCAGTGTAACTTTGAACCATCATTAAACAAATAATGGTAAGTCAAGAACTACCTATACGATGTTGGTAATGACCTATAAAGCCCTTCATGGCATCGGACCAGAATAACTCCGGGACCGCCTTCTGCCACATGAATCCCAGTGACCGGTTAGGTCCCACAGAGTTGGCCTTCTCCGGGTCCCGTTGACTAAACAATGTCATTTGGCAGGACCCAGGAGAAGAGCCTTCTCTGTGGCGGCCACGACCCTCTGGAACCAGCTCCCCCCGGAGATCAGAACTGCCCCCACCCTCCTTGCCTTTCATAAAGTTCTTAAGACCCATCTCTGCCGTCAGGCATGGGGGAACTGAGACATCTCCCCTGGGCCTATGCAGTTTATACATGGTATGTTTGTGTGTATGCTTGCTTTTAATAATGTGTTTTTATTTTTTTTTAAATTATTAGATTTGTTCTTACATTGTCTTTGTTATTGTTGTGACCCGCCCTGAGTCTACGGAGAGGGGCGGCATACAAATCTAATAAATAAATAAATAAATAAATATGCTTCCCTTCCTTTCCGTCCTATGGTTACCTGTATTTAAAGTAATTCAGGTTGATACATTGGAGAAGTATAAGCTGAATAAAGTCACATAATTCTGTAAATTGAACAAATTTCTCTCTTATCTCACAATCTTAAAGTATATTAAGCCTTAAAATGTTTCTTAAGTAAAAATAATAATAGAAATGCCTTAATTGCCATAATAAAGGAAATTGAAAATACTTTGATCTGCAGTTTAATCAATTTAAGATAGAAGTTAATGATTATTAAATATCAGCAATTAAGTATTGCAGGTACTTCCCTGTCCTGAATTAAACTTACAAGCTCATCCCAGACTTGTATTTTGGGAGATGGTGATGGCTACCATTATTTTGCAAACCTTCAAGAGGGGTTCTCAGACAATCTTCATTCATGGGATCAAAGGAAAAGAATTATCACATCAATTGTAACTTATGACACCATCATAACTATTTCTTGTGTGTCTTATCAAGTATACTGGAGCTTTTTGATTTTAATATTTTTAAAGATTTTTTAAAAAAAATTAAGAAGGGGCACAAAGCAGTTTAGTCTGGTTCCTGCAAAACTTGATAATTTTTCTAAGCATTTCCTGGGCTTTTTTCTGAATGCTGTCATTTTGGGTCCTGGCACTGAGCCCGTGTGTCACTTTACCTCCTTCTTCTCTGCTTCTTGCAGATGGATGACTAATTATCTTGCATCTTGGAGTCTTCTGGGCATCTTGCAGTCTTCAATTATCTTGCAGTCTTCTGTGCTTGGGGACAGGGAAAGAGAGGGGGTGGACTAGAAATAGTTCATTAATTATCATTGGAACCAGTTGTGCCTAATTTGAATAACACCTTTGCTTCCCTGGTACTGTATTATTCTGAGAAAATGATAAGTACCTGTTTACTATCTTCACTCTATTTCTGATTTTAAGAATGTCTGTAATGTCAAACTTAATAGAGATAAATTATAGCTGAATACTTACCAAAGTACAGTTATTTAGTAATCAGCAATAAAGAAATTCATCAGAATAATTAAACAGAATGATCTGTTAACCCAAATTGATGGACTGTGAATGAACATAATAGGACTGAGGTTGATGCTGAAGTTTGGTTTTTTTTTTAAAAAGAGGATGATGACAAATTGGAGCTGCACATCTTGAAGAGTTGCTGGAAGCTTAATATTACTCAACAAAATGCATTTACAATGTGGTTATTAAATAAACCAAAAACTTCCACCACCAAAACTATCCAGGAATTGTAATTAATTGTGAGAGATTGTGAGTTAAATTAAAAAATAACTGCTATTGCAACTTTGATCTGATTTTGTAGACTATATTTAAAAAGACATCACAAACCTGTGGCTAATATTAGAATTGCCCCTGATGCTAAATGTACATTAGAAATGAATACGATGTAAAATACAATAAAATAAAATTATGTAAAACATGATTCACAGAGTTTCAAATATCTCCAGGTTCACCAGATCAACCTAGATAATATATATTCTTAATTTTAGCCTTTCAAATGATTGTGAAGGATAAATTGATAAATTCCACTTCTATTTTTAAAAAATGGTCACAAATCAGATAAAATAAATAATCACAAGGACATGATAATCAATTTAGTTTCAGTTAAAATATATACATTATGTGGAAAAATTATAATTATAATTGTGCTATGGAAAGGCAGACGAAATTGTCATAAATAGTCAGCAGGGCCTTGGAATAACTGAGATGAAATTAAGTTGAATCCTTTTGTTGACAGAATTGGATTTTACCCAAAGGAAGCTGGATCATTTTTAAGAGGCTATTTTTAGTTTAGAGCAGAATTAACTTTTTCAAGTATATTTTTTCACCCTTTAGTCTACTACTGTCTTTCTTAGATAAATGTGTGCATTTCTTTTTTGAGGAAACGATAAAATTTGGCAATATAGTAAGTTCTTCCACAGATACACAGATACAGTGAGATCTTTTTCCCCTAGGTCATGCACAGTAGCAAATAAGAAATATATTACAGAGCTCTGCTCTCGCAGTTTCATAAATAAACATTCAGAAGAGTTAAGGAACACCTCCCATTGATGTCTGCTAAAGTGATTGCTGTGTGAAAAGTTCCTTGTTTCCATACTAGCTGGATATTCTAAAGATTAAAGAGAAAAATTACTACTACTACCACAACTTAATACTCTTGACATTAAAATATGGATAACATTTCAAAAAGCATTTTCATCAGGAAACAATGAAAATACAATTTATAAGTCAAAATTATTTTAAAAAAATATTGTTCATTAAGCCCACCCTCCTGCCTATGGCAATTCAAAAGCAGGCGTGGTAAGGTTTAAGAGTTGACATCACCATTTTGCCAAAGAGTGCTGATGCCAATTGGCACTTTCTCCACAGCATAGGCTAACATGAGAATGTTTCATAAAAAGACGGATTGGAATCATAATAATAATTAATAATAATAATAATAATAATTTATTGGATTTGTATGCCACCCCTCTCCATAGACTCATCAAAGAAATAGGAAAGAGGGAAATGAGGAAGAGGGGGGAGGAGAAGGAGCAGGAGGGGGAGGAAGACTCAACTGATGCCAAAATCAAAACTGAGATGGACAAGTTTCCAAGAAGTGAACACACACACACACAATTCTCCCTCCTCCGGGTTATTGATGACACAGGCTACTATTGTATTCCCATATACAATTAAGTCATAAATAGTATATTTCAGATCATGTGTTGGTGTTCTGTCGGGCTCTCTGGTAGAATCCTCCCAAAAATTCACAGGTACAAGTTTCAAACACACACACGTTTGAAAATTCAAAACAATGTTCTTTATAATGAAAAGTCACTTAAACCAACCCCTCTTTTGGTATAGCAAAGAGCACTCGTCTCCAAACAAACTGGTAATTTGTACAAGTCCCTTATCAGTTCTGTGATACTTATCTTGCAGCTGTGAGACAATTCACAGTCCTTCTTTCACAAAGTGACACACACTTTGCTATGGTTTAGTTTCAAAGCGGGGAAAAATCAGCACACAAAAAGTCAAAGTCAGTAAAGCAGTCACGAAACACAATGATCAGATAATCCTCCACAATAGCCAAACCCAACGGCTGCTATTTATAGCAGCCTCACTAATTACCACAGCCCCACCCAACCACAGGTGGCCTCATTTTCTTTGATAATAATCTCTCAGTTGTTGTTGCCTATGCATCGCTCTCCGCATGCGTGGCTGTATCATTAACTCTTGTTCCGAATCCAAGGAGGAGCTAGCTAATTGATCTCCTTCTGAGCTGTCTGCCACACTTTCCTCCTCCCTGTCACTCATGTCTTCTTGGTCAGCAGATTCCACCAGGGGCAAAACAGGCCTGCAGCATGTAGCTGTCTCCCCCACAGTCCTTGGGGCAGGAACAGGGGCAGAGCTAACCACAACAGTTGGTACATATATAAAACCAGCAGCATGTACAGGCGAGTTCAAAAAAACAGAATCTACTTTTAGCTGGATTCCTGCTGGGTTGATAAAATACAGTCTAACTTAGTTAACCTGGAAGCGTTTAGCTTGTTGGTCTGAACAGAGCCCTTGGATACTGTGAGGGCATTCAGATGCCTTATATCTGACTTTTCCTTTGGTTGTTTCTTTATCCTATCTCCCAAAGTTATTTTCACATTCATATTCCCACATGATTGGCTAAATCTTGTAGGGTGATGACACATGGTAAGGACCGAGTGGTGATGAATTCATTTCTTTGTGAGGGGATTAGTGAGGTGTTGGACAGTGTTATTTGGTCTGTTGTGTGGATGTTTGGATGGTTCAGGGGGGGAAATTTGTGGCAAATGGCACATATTTTTGGGGATTGTTCTGTGTGTTGGGCCTGGTCTTTAGGCATCATGTGAATTTCATTGTATGGGTATACTGTGTATATACATACAATGACAATAAAGTATTTATGTATTTATCATTCCACCCTCCTCAAGCGTTTGCTTCTGTGTGTTTTTGATATGTATCCAATCCTTTCTTTATTAGGAAGTTTGTTGAAAAAGTGATTACTCTTCTTTTTCAAAGGAAGTGAATTATATGTATCCCTGATCACATATTTATTTATTAGATTTATTTATTTATTAGATTTGTATGCCGCCACTCTCCGTAGACTCGGGGCGGCTCACAGCAACAACAAAACAATGTACAACAAATCTAATAATTTAAAAAACACTAAAAAACCCATTATAAAAAGCAGACATACACACAACCATACCATGCATAAACTATATTGATCACTCATTAATAACTTACAGTGGGACAAGGATGGGGGTTGTGCATCCATCTTGGCTCCCTTTTACCCTGTGAGTTTTGACCATAATATACTTTAGGTCAAGCAATCATTGACCATGGTACTTTTAGGACTAGTTCAGGGGCTTGAGAGTTGGAGTGTCAGCCTTATGAGATAAATAAGAAAAGAAGAATAACTAGATTAATTGATGTTACTTTTTGACAAAGCTATATTAAGAGGATCATGTGAGCCATAAAGTATTTCTTTCCCCCATTTCTTTACAGATCAAGAAAGTGGGAAATTTCTCTTCTGAATCTCTTGTCCTGACCACTTTCCTATTGCAGGCTCATCTGCTTTTATCTGACCTTTCATTTCGTTGTTTCTTTACCCAAAGTTATTTTCACATACCATTACAAAGAGATATAGTGTTGCAATGGTTCTTCTAGTTCTTATAGTATCAATTCCTGTCAGTTTTCAGAAGAAAAGATCCATATGTAGGCCATAGGTACCTCAGGGGATAGTTGTCTCCTCACTACCTTTTGATATTTACATAAAGTCTGTTGACCTTATCCATTAGCATAGGTATTAGCAGTATGTGGATGATGCCAAATTATATATCCCAACTCTAGTTTGATCAAATAATGCATTACAGTTCTGCCACAGTGTCTGAATATGTAGGGGGTCTATATAAGGAAGAATGACTTTGGATTAACCCTAAACCATACTTTGTGGTCATCTAGATCTTGGAGATTTTCCTTCTTTAGACCTGGAAAGGATCACACTGCCCCAGACAGAACCACTGCCATTTTTTTAAAGAATAGAATAGAATTCTTTATTGACCAAGTGTGATTTGATATACAAGGAATTTGTCTTTTCTCGGTGTACAAAAAAGAAAAGATACATTTGTCAAGAACATTAGTACAACACTTAATGATTGTCACATAATAGAAATAAGCAACCAGGAAACAATAAATATTAATATAAATCATAAGGATGTAAGCAACAAGTTATAGTCATACAGTCTTAAGCTTAACGCTCTCTACATGGGGCTACCTTTGAAAAGTGTTCGGAAACTTCAGATCCTGCAGAATGCAGCTGCAAGAGCAATCATGGGCTTTCCCAAATATGCCCATGTTACTCCTACACTCCGCAGTCTGCATTGCTTGCAGTTTCCGGTCACAATTCAAAGTGTTGGTTATGACCTATAAAGCCCTTCATGGCACCAGACCAGATTACCTCAGGGATCGCCTTCTGCTGCACGAATCCCAGTGACCAATTAGGTCCCACAGAGTGGGTCTTCTCTGGGTCCCGTCAACCAAACAATGTCGCTTGGCGGGACCCAGAGGAAGAGCCTTCTCTGTGGCGGCCCCGACCCTTTGGAACCAACTCCCCCCAGAGATTAGAATTGCCTCCACCCTCCTTGCCTTTCGTAAGCTGCTTAAAATCCACCTCTGCCGCCAGGCATGGGGGAACTAAGATACACTTTCCCCCTAGGCCTTTACAATTTTATGCATGGTATGTTTGTATGTATGACTGGTTTTTATATAATGGGTTTTTAACTGCTTTTTAGTATTGGATTTTGTTATACTGTTTTACTGCTGTTGTTAGCCGCCCTGAGTCTGCGGAGAGGGGGGGCATACAAATCCAATAAATAATAATAATAATAATAATAATAATAATAATAATAATAATAATAATAAGTGGGAGGAGATGTGGATAGGAACGATAAGAAGACTAATAGTAATAGTAATGTAGCCTTAGTGAATAGTTTGACAGTGGTGATGGAATTATTTGTTTAGCTGAGTGATGGTGTTCAGGAAAAAACTGTTCTTGTGTCTAGTGTAGTGCTCTTAGTGTAGTGCTCTATAGCCTCATTTTGAGAGTAGGAGTTGAAACAATTTATATCCAGGATGCGAGGGGTCAGTAAATATTTTCACAGCCCTCTTTTTGACTCATGCAGTATACAGGTCTTCAATGAATGGCTGGTTGGCAGTAATTGTTTTTTCTGCAGTTCTGATTATCCTCTGAATTCTGTTGGGTTGCAGAAGCGAACCAGACAGTTATAGAGGTCCAGAATGCAGCAGCATAAGTAAGCAGACTACAGTAAGCCTGTATAACACAACTATTTTCTGACCTATGCTGGCTACCACTGAATTTTCATTGTAATCCAAGGTGCTGGACCTGGTCATCTATAAAGCCATAGCCTGGCTATTTGCAGAATTGCCTATCTTTGATTGTTCATCTGCTATGACCTGACAGGGTTGGCATGACCTGGGTATTCAAGCAATGTCATTGTAGTATCCAGGAGGCATGTCAACACTATTGCCCTTCCTGCCTTTTGAGAGGAGCAGGCTTTTTTTTGCCAGTCATTGACTCAAGAGCCTATGTAAAGCCATTTTAACTGTTTGAATGGTTATGAATTTGTCTTTGATTTAATGTATTTTCATTTTTTCTTTATTATTTGCTATTTCTAATTCTTGGGTTAGCTACCCTGAGTCACATGGCAGTGAGCAGCCATACAAACCTAAATAAATAAATAAAAACTCCAAATGGGGTTCTTGGTAAAACAACCAAAACCATGTCTCTTTTTTATCAGGAAAGACTTAATGAACTCTATCTGTATAGTCTGGAGGACAGAAGGGAAAGGGGGGACATGACCGAAACATTTAAATATGTTAAAGGGTTAAATAAGGTTCAGGAGGGAAGTGTTTTTAATAAGAAAGTTAACACAAGAACAAGGATGCACAGTCTGAGGTTAGTTGGGGGAAAGATCAGAAGCAACGTGAGAAAATATTATTTTACTGAAAGAGTATTAGATGCTTGGAACAAACTTCCAGCAGACATGGTTGGTAAATCCACAGTAACTGAATTTATACATGCCTGGGATAAACATATATCTATCCTAAGATAAAATAAAGGAAATAGTATAAGGCAGACTAGAGGAACCATGAGGTCATTTTCTGCTGTTATTCTTCTATGTTTCTATGTTTTCTACATCCACCTACCAAGGAGTTGGGCTTTGACCACCCTGACATAACTGCCCTCTATTACTTTTTTTAACCCTTTTGCACAGTATTTATCTGTAAGTTTTTAAATTAACCTAAGCCAGAGGAAAAGAAGAAGCTGGTTTATTGTTCAGAATGAAATGCTACCTAAGGATCCGTGTGTGTTCTGAAACATCATTTTCATTTCTGAACCAAAACCCTGTGTAGTCTAATAATAAATTTATGAAAAAGACTGAACTTTAGAGCACTTTTTTCCTCTGACTAGAAGAATTTGTGCTCTAATGATGCATCTCTATAATAATGATATTACAGTGGTAAAAAAAATATGGGTTATAAGTCACTTAGAATGAAAAAACAATTATAGTACATCCTAATGAATATTAGAAAGCCCAATTTTTCTTTATGGCATTATTGCAATAATGAATATTTTCCATACATTGCATTGTGAACTTTGACCTACAGTGCTAAATGGAGCTGCTTGTTATTCCATAATTAAGAAGTGTTTTCTTTGACATTTAAAGAAACGTTTTTCAAATGCACTCTCCCAATGTTATCCTTACACTTATGCAGTCTATGATATCTTTAGGTTTATTGGATTTATATGCCGCCCCTCTCCGCAAACTCGGGGCGGCTCACAACAATAATAAAAAAAACAGTACAGTACACAATACCAAATCCAATGCCCACCCATCCAGTTCCAATTGAAATTAATAATCTCATAAAAAAAACAGTATATATAAAAAACAGGCACACAGTCAATCAATCAAAAAACAACATGGGCAAGGGGGAGGTGTTTTAGTTCCCCCATGCCTGACGGCAAAGGTGGGTCTTAAGGAGTTTACGAAAGGCAGGGAGGGTGGGGGCAATCCTAATCTCAGGGGGGAGCTGGTTCCAGAGGGTCGGGGCCCCCACAGAGAAGGCTCTTCCCCTGGGTCCCGCCAGACGACATTGTTTAGTCGACGGGACCCGGAGAAGGCCAACTCTGTGGGACCTAACCGGTCGCTGGGATTCGTGCAGCAGGAGGCGGTCCCGAAGATATTCTGGTCCGGTGCCATGAAGGGCTTTATAGGTCATAACCAACACTTTGAATTGTGACCGGAAACTGATCGGCAGCCAATGCAGACTGCGGAGTGTTGGAGTGATATGGGCATACTTGGAGAAGCCCATAATTGCTCTCGCAGCTGCATTCTGCACGATCTGAAGTTTCCGAACACTTTTCAAAGGTAGCCCCATGTAGAGAGCGTTACAGTAGTCGAGCCTCGAGGTGATGAGGGCATGAGTGACTGTGAGCAATGACTCCCGGTCCAAATAGGGCCGCAACTGGCGCACCAGGCGAACCTGGGCAAACGCCCCCCTCGCCACAGCTGAAAGGTGTTTTTCTAATGTGAGCTGTGGATCGAGGAGGACGCCCAAGTTGCGGACCCTCTCTGAGGGGGTCAATAATTCCCCCCCCAGGGTAATGGACGGACAGATAGAATTGTCCTTGGGAGGCAAGACCCACAGCCACTCCGTCTTGTCTGGGTTGAGTTTGAGTTTGTTGACACCCATCCAGGCCCCAACAGCCTCCAGGCACCGGCACATCACTTCCACTGCTTCGTTGACTGGACATGGGGTGGAGATGTACAACTGGGTATCATCGGCATATTGATGATACCTCACCCCATGCCCTTGGATGATCTCACCCAGCGGTTTCATGTAGATATTAAATAGCAGGGGGGAGAGGACCGACCCCTGAGGCACCCCACAAGGGAGAAACCTCGGGGTCGACCTCTGACCCCCCACTAACACCGACTGCGACCGACCGGAGAGGTAGGAGGAGAACCACTGAAGAACAGTGCCTCCCACTCCCAACCCCTCCAGCCGGCGCAGAAGGATACCATGGTCGATGGTATCGAAAGCCGCTGAGAGGTCAAGGAGCACCAGGACAGAGGACAAGCCCCTGTCCCGGGCCCGCCAGAGATCATCCATCAACGCGACCAAAGCAGTTTCCGTGCTGTAGCCGGGCCTGAATCCAGACTGCTGAGGACCTAGATAATCGGCTTCATCCAAGGACCGCTGGAGTTGAAGTGCCACCACCTTCTCGACAACCTTCCTCATGAAGGGAAGGTTGGAGACTGGACGGTAGTTATTAAGCACGGCTGGGTCCAGGGAAGGCTTCTTGAGGAGGGGGCGCACAACCGCCTCCTTATAAAGTGGCGGAAAGGACCCCCTCCCCAAGGAGGCGTTGACAATCTCCTGGACCCAGCTCCGTGTCACCCCTCGACTGGCCGAAACCAGCCAAGAGGGACACGGATCCAGTAAACAGGTGGCGGAACTCACAGCTCCAATGGCCTTGTCCACTTCATCAGGTGTCACCAAGTCAAACTCCTCCCAGACAGATGGACAAAGACGTTTAGCCCCAGTCACCTCGACTGACTCATTGTCAGTCGACTCTGTTTCACAATTGGAGTCGAGGTCTGCTCGGATCCGGGCGATTTTATCAGCGAAAAACGTGTTAAAATCCTCGGCACTACTCTGCAAGGGCTCCCCAACTCCCCTCTGATTAAGAATGTTTACCCATGTTTATTTTGATTTTAACAGTTAAAAACAGTTAAGTAGCAAAGTCCATTTCAAGATAGATAGATAAATAGATAGATAGATGGATGGATGGATGGATGGATGGATGGATGGATGGATAGATAGATAGATAGATAGATAGATAGATAGATAGATAGATAGATAGATAGATGATGGATGGATGGATGGATAGATAGATAGATAGATAGATAGATAGATAGATAGATAGATAGGTAGATTAATACAAAGCAATAAATCCAAAATTTTAAATGTAAGAATTAGCATGATGAACCAGGAAAAAATGTTGATGTATGTATGTATGTATGTATGTATGTATGTATGTATGTATTTATTTATTTATTTATTTATATTTATATGCCTGCCAACTCCAGAAGGATTCTGGGCGGCTCACAATAATCACAACAAATAAAAACAGTATAAAATACAACAAAAAAGCATGCATATACTCAATCATTCCTAGTTCCAGGCATGCCGGAAAAGCCAGGTTTTAATGGCTTTCCAGAAGACCGGTAGAGTGGGGATAGTACGGATCTCTGGAGGCAGTTGATTCCACAGGGTCGGAGCCACTACTGAGAAGGCTCTTCCCCATGGCCCCACCAACCAACATTGTTCGGCAGATGGGACCTGTAGAAGGCCAGCCCTGTGGGCTCTTATTGGCAGTTGAGAGGTATGAGGCAGAAAGTGGTTCTGTAAGTAGTCTGGCTCTGAGCCATGTAGGTCTTTAAAGGTGATAACCAATACCTTGAATTGTGTCTGGAGACCAACTGGTAACCAATGCAGCTCGCATAGAGTTGGAATAATACAGGTGTCTCTCGGTATATTATTTAATGTATAATGCAGTGTTTCTCAGCAAATATAAGATGTGTGGGCTTCAATTCTCAAAATTCCCTAGGAGGCTGGCTAGGAAATTGTGGGAATTGAAATCCAAACATTTTAAAATTGCCAAGCTGAGAAACAGTGCCGTAATATAACATATTGTTGGAGGGGTGGGGAATTAAATGGTTTTTATGCCTATCATGTCACAGGAGGTAATGACTTGGGAGCTATTACATAACCAATATTTCATCAATCTCTATACACATTGGACTCAAGGATTTTCAACCTGGATGTAGGCAGAAAAAGAAGCATCTTGCTCATTAACTTAAAAGAAAGGTTTCATGTTTGACTGCATTAGATTTCACAGTACAAAAGAGAAAACACTCAAGTGTATCAAAATGTAAGCAACTTAAGTGGTACAGATAACAAATAATTCTGCTGAGATTTATGACTCAAGACAAGCAATGTACTGTTAAGAATATTAAAAGGTCATTTAGAGAAAAGCAAAACCTCAGAACAAAGTCCCTTAAATTGCCTAGTGCAGATATATCTGAAACACTTCAGTTAAATTCTGTATCCAACAGTTTCATGATTTTGTCAAACCCAAATATATAACTTTAAATTGCTTAATATATAGGAAATATACCCTGCTTCTATTCATCAAAGTATATTTATAATAATGTTATTATATTAACATTAAAGCCACTCAGAGTGGCGGTGTGGTGAAATGGGCAGCAAATAAATATAATAAATAAGTTTCTCTTAAAATCAATTTCAGAACTTGTGAACCCCTCATAGCTTGAAAGTATGTTACAGATTCTAAAGTTCCATTGAACTTAGTGCATTTACTTCTAAATAGGCTTGGCCAAGAAAATAAAACAAGGTGAAATAATTTTTTTTAATGTATTTTTTCCTATTTGTTATTTAGGAACTTACTTTTTTTTTCCCTTCTAGGCACTATTGTGCTTGAAAAAACCTCTTAATTTTTCTTTCCTAATGTAAAAGTCACAGCAAATTTCAGGCTAAATGTAAACAACTTATATTTCATGCCAAGCAGCTTTTCAGAAAGAAAGGTTTTTTCCAGAGTTTAATTATAATCTTTTGTTTGATAGAATGCATGAAATACATGAAAAACATACCAGGCAATGATAACTAATGATCTGGCAGTTAGCAATTAAAACTACTAACAATGGTGAAGCATATTTTGTCTGAAGACGTAATAGAAGGCTAAGAACCAGACTAGAATTGAATAAAATATTGTATAGCTTATTAAGAACTAATTTACTTCTATGCCAACCCTTTTAGGCACAAATTGTCAAATATATGTTAAAAAAGAAAAAAGAAATATTGATCAGAAGTGCAGGAAAGGAGCCATCCAGTTGACTTACATTTTTTCCCTTTAGAAATGTGTCTTAATTCTTCTTCTGAAATTTCCGCAACTAGAATGTGAGTTTGTTCATCTTGTTCATGTAGATCAGGGGTATCAAATTCATGTCCTGGTATTGGTACTTTTTTCCCCTTCACTAAAACAGGTGTGGGCTTGCCTAGGGTATGACGCATCTAGGAGTTTGAGAGACCTGGTGTACATGTGGTTGTGTACATTAGGACTGTTTGTGTGTGAACTTTAAAGTCAGTGAAGGTCATTTCCCTATTTTCCTCATGGGAAGAACTCATGGCGGATTCATAATGTCATTCTTTAATTTCATTTACTGATTTATTAATTTAATGTTTTTAAAAGCCCAATTACTTTTGGCCTATGCAGAACGAAAACGAATTTATTGCCAGAGCTACGCTGGCAGAAAGGAAGGAAGTAAGAAGAAGAAGAGAAAAATAAATTAGGGATCCCGGATTCACTTTCCAGAGGTGTCCAAATGTTTCTCAGCTGTGGAAGAAAATATAATTCCATGTTTTGCAAAAGCTCTAGAGGAATATAAACTGCCTTACAAATAATCCCATACCAATCAAATAGATTACTCATCTTATTTAGCACTACCATTTGTGATCTTTAGAAAAAATAAAAATAAAAAATATTATTGAGAGATCTCAAAAACATTTATTGCCAAAAATTAACAATACAAGGGAAGGCCTGACTAAATCTAGTCATAGCAACTGACAGCTCTACAAGAGCTTAAGGCTCTTCTCCCACATCAACAATGACTGAAAATGGCCACAGAGAAAGGAAGGGAATTATCATATCACAGCATCTCCCACTCCCAACTCAGAAACCAATTCAGAAGGATACCATGGTCAGTGACATCAAAAGCTAGTGAGAAATCCAAAAGGACAAGAATGATTGCCCTACCTCCATCCCAGGCCCTCCAAAGATCATAGACAAGTGCAACCAAGGCTTTTTCAGTGCTGTGCCTTGACTAATTGCTTCAGACTGATAACTGTATATATGAGAGAGAGAGAGAGAACATGCCATATATATGGGATATATGTATGTATGTATGTATGTATGTATGTATGTATGTATGTATGTATATATGTCACATGGTTTTTTTGCTGAATTTGAAAATTAAGGGAGATCTATTTCTGCCTTATTTTGGCCTCATCAGCTAGCCATACCCTCACTGGGACTTGAACCTGCAACCTTTGCCTTGTAAGGCAGAGAATTATCCTCTAGGCTACAGTATTCAATCCCTTCAGCTCTGCACCAGGGAAAGGTTACATATTTTTGTGTCGAATCACCCTGGTGTATTTGAAAGAACATCACAGCTACTTATTTGCCTCTCGGCCCAACCCATATGTATATATGTATGTAGATGTATATGTGTGTGTGTGTGTGTGTGTGTGTGTGTGTGTGTGTGTGTATATATATATATATATATATATATATATATATATATATATATATATATATATATGTATATCACATGTTTTTGCTGAATTTTTAAAATTAAGGAATAGTTTGTTGGCTATGAATACATTAACTGCCTTGAAATGACCCTGGGTTGGGCCTAGAGGCCTAAAGGAGCTGTGACGTTCCTTCAATATACCAGGATGATCCAACAGAAAAGACATACATATAAAGTATGTAAATATATATATAAATACAAATATATAAATATTTGCCTTACAAGGCAGAGGCTCCAGTTTCAAATCCCAGTAATTGTGTGGCTACCTGATGAAGTCAAATAAGCCTGAAACAGATCTATAGTAGTCTCCCTTCCTTTTCATTATCAGCAAAATTATGTTACACACACACACACACACACATGTGTAATACACACACACACACACACATATTTTTATTGATAAGTAAAAATATATAAACTGAAAAACCACCTGGCAGATCCAAATATGGGAGGGAGTTCACTGCTCCCATATGTTGTGGTTCAGTCTGAGGCCCCTCCGGGAACGGCTGACCTTCTGTCGGTTTCCAGCTCAGAGGGAGAGGCTGAGGAACAGGAGGTGCAGACAGACGAGGAGGAGGAATCCCAGGCTGAAGAAGAGGGAGGACAGCCAGAGTCCCACCAGGGGGAGCTCTCCCCAGCAAGCAGCCTGGATTCCTTAGAGGAAAGTGCACAAGCCATAATTGATCTGCGACAACGAAGAGCTACTCAGAGACGGAATCAATTGGCTAAATACTTTCAGCATTAAAGTGGCAACAGCTGGGTTTGGGTGTGGTGCTCTTGGGAAAGGCTAAAAGGCAGACCCACCCTTCCTGGCTTGTGGAGTTTTATCTTTGAGAGTCATGGGACCTGACTGTGAACTTTGGCGTCTTGGAATCCTGGTTTGTGCCTTTGACTATTGAAACCTTGGGGGGGGGGGGGGGTGCCAGCAAGAAGCTTGCTGTATTGACTGGACATCAGGACCCTGCTGTACCGTATTATATCCTGTCTGTTGGGAAGAACAGGTTTTCCTCTGTGCTTATTTTTTCCAGTTATAAAATACTTTTGGCTTTTACCAGAGTGTCTGGCTGTTTTTTCCAGTTGGTGTTGAGGTCTGGGGGAACCCAGACAGAACACCATATAGGTTGTCTTATAGGTTTGAATCCTATTAGGGTATGACTAGCTGACAAGAACTAAAAAGCTTGAAGTAGATCTATCCTAGTCTCCCTCTATTTATTTTGACAAATAAATACTGTTCTTTCCAAATTTGAATATAGTCACATATTTTTGCTTATAAATGAAAAGGAATATTATATATACTGCTCAAAAAAATAAAGGGAACACTTAAATAACACATCCTTGATCTGAATGAATGAAATATTCTCATTGAATATTTTGTTCTGCACAAAGTTGAATGTGCGCAACAGTATGTGAAACTCATTGTCAATCGGTGTCGCTTCCTAAGCGGACAGTTTGATTTCACAGAGGTTTGATTTACTTAGAGTTATATTGTGTTATTTAAGTGTTCTCTTTATTTTTAATCTTCTTTGGCAGATTCAGCAGTTAGCCCACTGTGATTGGTCTCAAAAATCTAAACAGGATGAGATCTGTTGCACTCCCTCAGCCAATATACTTAACAGACTTTTTATTCTGGTAATAAAATGATAAAAGAATCCTGCTTGAGCTCCAACAGGGCTGGGTTCTAACTTACTTTGCCGCAGGTTCAGTTTCTCCCAGGCTGTGTGGTTGTGTGCACATTGCGCATTGCGTGGCCACACCGTGCACATGCACAGTGCCAAAAACTCAGCTTCTGCGCATGCACAGAAGCAAAAACCAGCAAAAAATTCAAAAAAAAGATGGCAGCATCCATGAACCGACACTAACAGAACTGGCTCCGAAACATCACCACAGGTTTACTACTAGTTCTATAGAACCAGTACGAACCAGGAAGAACCCATCTCTGAGCTCTGGAAGGGTAAAGGTAAAATATAAAGCAAATAAATCCCTCTAAGACCAACTCTGTTTTCTCTGAGAAAAGCAATACTGCTCCTCCTCCTCCTTTCTAAAATAACATTATTAAAGTATAAAAAGTACATTCATTTGGCTGCTGGACCATTTTCCAAAAGAGGTTAATTTCTGTAGAATGAGGCAGCTAGACTCTGCAGCTAATCTCAAGTGAGTTCCAGAGTACCTTTGGAGCAAAATACACATGTGCATAAATAAGTAAATACTTGTAATAGTACTGTAGGCTATTCACAAGCCTTAAAGAGAAAATATACCACAAACAAATTACCTTGTACCATCTAATGATAGGGGTGCCACTAAATGCTACGGTAGGAGCAGGTTAAATAAATGTGGACTCAGAGAAGGCATAACCAATACTGTATTAGATGTCCCTGTAAAACCTGGAGCTGGTTAGTTGCTCTCCACATCATCTTTCAGCAGGAACTTAAAAAGAATTTATCCCTGGATTAGGTGGAATGAATGATGAAATAGTTTTTGAACATATTTAGCCTTAAATTACATCTTATACCTGATGCAGCAATAAGCCTGAAATTTAGTTATTTATTATTCAATAAAGTCCTCCCTGCGCTGTATCACCAAATGCATTTTACACATAATTGAAAAGGCTAAAAGAAACCCAAAGAACAATGCAATAATCAACATTTTTAGAAACAAATTCTATCTCAGTTTTGGCCTCTGGGTAGAACTGGAATCTTTCCGTGCCTGTGGTACTAAGATAGGAATTATTACAATATGACCTTTGGAGGTACAGATAATGATGCACCATGCATTGACATTTTGTCAAACCCAAGGGATTTAGAAATCTACACTTTAAAAAAGAGTTATTTTAAAATGAGCAGGATTGATTGGACAAACAATGTTGTCTTAACAGCACACAAAATAATGTTCGGACTCTGTATAAATCTACAAAAATTACTGCATAACATATATTGGTGGCAATCTGATACTGACCCTGATCACTGAGAGATTAAACTGCTTGTTTGTTATTATTTACTACCCGAGTCAAAAATATTTCTAGGACTGACAATTTCTTATTATCCCTTATTCAAACAAAGATCAGAATAAAAAAACACTTGCAACTAAATACAGTTTACCTAAAAGGGCTAAACCAGATGCTATGTTAAACAGCAGTGGGCTACAAACTGGAATGCCAGGCAGCAAAAACGGAGCGTGTAGGTACGCTCCATTGCCACTGAGCGTGCACACACTTGCACACGCAACTGGTGCAATTCTGGTAAAAATTACCCTTTTTTTGCTTCTGCGCATGCAGGACAGGCATACATAGGGGGAGCATGGCCGGAAGCAGAGGATTATTTACCTGCTCTTCGCTGTTTTCAGAGGAAGCAAAAAAACTGAAATCGTGTGTTTTCATGTGAGATTCTGCTTCTGCACATGTGGAGAAGCTGAATCCCATAACGTGTGCACTTCCGTGTGCACTCTCAGCCTTGCGTGTGCATGTGCTCCTGGCCCCATTCTGGAGGCGCCGGGAATGGTAGCCAGGTGCTGATCTTAAATATTACTTTATTAATTAATACTCTTCTTTTTAAATGAAAACAGTTGAAGGGTAGGACTACACCTAATATTGGGACTACACCTAATATTTGAATTTTAATCCCTACCTTCCTACTGAGGTTTTGGGAAACTGAGGATAATTGACAAAACAGTCTAAAAACAACTACTTTAAATGTGTTTTCTGATTACCGAAGATGGCCAATAACTGAGTTTAAACCACATAGTAAGAAATGTTCAGCATCAATAAATGTTCTTTTTGTGTATATAATGACACAGGAAGATTTTCTCCAAAACCTCTGGATTAGCTTTGCTTTGCCTTTGACTTCCTGTCCAGGCTTCTAATGATTAAGCACTGATCAGGCAACTACCCATAAAGCAATATGCAATAAAGATGGATAAGAGAAAAGTAGAGATCACTACATGAATGATCACCATCCTGTTCAGATGTTCATTAAGCCACATGATATTTAGCTGCTGGGAAACTGTTAACTTTCCCTCACACCCTGGAATGGAATGGAATGGAACAGAACAGAACAGAACAGAATAGAATAGAATTCTTTATTGGCCAATTGTGACTGGACACTGTTCTGCCGGGCTCTCTGATAGGAGCCTCCCGAAAATTTAAGGGTACAAATTTCACACACACACACGTTTGAAAATTCAAAACAATGTTATTTATCACAAAATTCAAAATAAACTAAGCACTCTTTTTGTATTGCAAAGAGCACTCGTCCCAAAACAACCGGGTAGTCTGTACAATTTCCCTTAAGCAGTCATTAAGTACTTAGCTAGCAGCTGTGAAGAAACTTCACACCCCTTCTTCTTCCAATGAAGTGAGACACACACACACATTGCTCTACTTTGGTTTCAAAGGTGTGAAAAAGCAACAAAGTCCAGCAACACAAGATTCTCTGATCAGATATTCTTCCACAATGGCCAAACGCACATGCTGCTATTTATAGCAGCAGCCCTATTTACTGGAGCCCCACCCAAACACAGGTGGCCTCCCTTGTTTCCTGTAATATGTTCTTACTTGGTCTCTTCTACGCATAATTCTGCGCTTGCGTGGGTCCAAAACGTCATCATCTGAATCAAAGGAAGATAAGGGAGATTGACTGCCTGGGCTGTGTGCCAAGCCCTCCTCTACCGAATCACTAATATGAACTGATTCTGTCGGCAATAACACAGGCCTGTGACATGGTGAATTTTCCCCTGCATCCACCTCCCCATTCCCTGGGGCAGGAGCTGGGCCAGAGCCAACCACAACAGACACACACAGAATTTGTCATTGGTGCATATGCTATCAGAATACATAAAAGAAAAATATTTTTTTTAGGAATCATGAGGTATAACACTTAATGATTGTCATAGGATACAAATAAGCAATCAGGAAACAATATTAATTATCTATTTTGCATAACACTGAAGCTGTGATCCTTGTGCTGGCACTTCATTTTATTACAGCAGATTAAAAAGGAGTACACATGAAACAAAATGAAGGAAAAGTGAAGAAAGGGGAAATCAAAGAGAAGTACTTTTTTCCTATTCCAAGAGATGTGAAGAAACCTGCTTTGATGAACACCCTGGGACAAAAAGTACGATAACCTAAAATCATTCACCTATTATTGTAGTTAGATAACCAGATTTCAACAAGGTACAGAAAAGAAGGTAAATGCTAAAATTATAGTGATGTGGGGAAAGCATGGAAAGCATCAAGCGACCTATCTCCTGATTAAGAAACTATGGTGAATTAATGGGTCTTATTGCAAGATTCCCAAAATCAGTTGTGTCTTTTTCTTCAAAAAAATAATAATTAAACTTTAAATTTAAACCCAACCATTGTATTGGGTTACAATGCTTGGGTTATAAATGTGATTGTCACTATTTTATTTGTAGCCATCACAGCTGCTGATGTTGCCCAAGGGAATAGATACAGTAAACTTTCATTGGAGCTGTGGACGAAAATTCTTGTGACATTTAAAAGATAAGCAAATACTGTAGATTATTTTCATGGATCTCAATTCATTTCATCAGTTATTTTAAGATGTAGTAGTATTAGGACACATAGCCTTCTTTGTTTATCTATGCAGGATACTGCATTGTATACAATATTGCATTGCATTGCATTGCATTGCATTGCATTGCATTGGTACTGTATAATAATATGGTATACTGGTTTAACAGCCACAGAAAGTAAGGCAATGCAGAGCATGCTTAATTCAGCACAAGAAACCATTGGTTGGACCCTAACACCACTGGATGATATTGCCAAGTCTCAATGTTTCAGCAGAATAAGGAACATACATAGGGATGATTCATACCCTGGTCAGTTTCTTTCTTCACTTGTACCATCAGGCAGAAGACATCAAAGTATAGGTAGCCAGATAAACAAGTTTAAAAACAGCTTTGACCCTTGGGCTGTCAGACTCCTAAAAACAATATAGTACCGCAAACAGATTAATATGGCAAATTTCATTGGTGTCAGTGTAGTGTGTAATATCTATATATCATGATATAAGATCATATACCAGAGCAATATACTTATTACCAGAGTAATATACAGCACAGAATATGATGTACAATCACTGGAATCTCCCCAGTTGTGCCTGCGCGTGCAGCTCCATTTTTCCTATTGGACTGGCATTTCTCCCCATTCCGGGTGGGCCCCACCACTGATCCTACCCCTTAAAGGACCAAATGGTAAAGACTATAATCTAATCTTGCATAGCTTCTTCTCTGGCAATATTACACTGCTAACCAGAGCATACAAAACATTCACTAGACCAATTCTCAAATACAGCTCAGGACATTAAAGCTATACGTGGCTTAGGACCAGATTACCTACGGGATCGTCTTCTGCTTCATGTATCCTAGTGACTGGTCAGGTCCCACAGAGTTGGCCTTCTCCAGGTTCCGTCAGCCAGGCAATGTTGTCTGGCAGGGCCTAGGAGAAGAGCCATCTCTGTGGTGGCTCCGGCCCTTTGGAACCAACTCCCTCTGGAGATTCATACTGCCTCCACCCTCCTGGTTTTTTGAAAGGCCCTGAATCTTTGCCAGCAGGCATGGGGGGGACGTGAGTGTTAAGAACTAACTCCAGACAATGTCATGAATGGCTAAAACCAGTTGGATGAATGTGGATGATTGTTTTTTAGGAAAATTGAATTTTTAGAATATTTTAATATTAGATTTATTACACGCTTTGTATTTTGTATTTATTTCTGTTATAAGCCACTCTGTTTCAGTTGAGAGGGGTGGCATAGAAATCTAATAAATAAATAAATAGATAAATAAATAAATACAATCAAGAGAGTCCAAAAATATTTTACAAGAAGAGTCCTCCACTCTTCTGCTCAGAACAGAATACCTTATTTCATCAGACTTGAAATTTTGGCTTTAGACAATTTAGAACTATGTCACCTTCGATTTGATCTAAATGGAGTTCATGAAATCATCTGCCACAATGTACTACCTGTCAATGACTACTTCAGCTTCAACCACAACAATACAAGAACACACAATACATGCAAATTTAATGTAAACCATTTCAAACTTGATTGCAGAAAATATGATTTCAACAACAGAGTGATCAATGCCTGGAATGCACTACCTGACTCTGTAGTTTCTTCCCCAAACCCCCAAAACTTTAACCTTAGACTGTCTACAGTTGACTTCACTGCGATGCCGCAAAGTCCCTGAGGGGATCGAGGTCTTCAGAGATTTATGGCCAGTCACTTCCTCAAGCAGAGTTCACCAGAAATGCAGACTTATTTTATATGGTTGTTACATTCAGCCCTATTCTGGTTAATGAAGTCGGAGTGTATGAGGCATTTATGTCAGAAGTCCAGATATCAAATCCTATCCTAACATTATATGGCAGCTACACTTCACCCCATTCCTAAGAGGTCTGTAAGGGGTGCGCATAAGCACACCATTGTGCCTACCATCCCTTGTCTTACTGTCCTATTGTTCTCATTTATCTGTACTTACTTTGCTTGTGTTTACGTTTATACCTATACCTGCTATCTGGTACGTGTTTGACAAACAAACAAATAAAATAAAAATAAACTCAATAGTGCAGCTTACTATTGTATAGGCAATATGACTACACTGTAGGAGCATCATATTTTTGTAATATATTTTCATTGCACAATGAAGCAGATCAGGAACAGATTGTCAGGGATAGTTTTAAAGCTTTTGGATGTGAGAAAAAAGAAAAGGGTGAAAAGCACTCTCTAAAGGAGCTTATCTGTGGATTCTAAAGCAGGAATCATTAGCGTTCCGGTTCTAATCAGTGTATAGTTCTAAATAGCACATACATAATGACATATACTGTTAACCCACCATGTAAGTTCTTGCAAGAGGATTAATGCTGGTATTCAAGTGCCATTTGTACAGACATCAGGAATTAAACCTTAATATTAAATACCAGGAAGGAAAAATGAAGTATTAAAGCATGCTGTAGGAATCATTGCAACAAGGAGCCTTGCATCAGTATCAGAGGCAAATAAATTTAATAACTAAATAAATACAGGACTGTTATGACTCCAAACTGCAGTTTAGGCTAGTAAAAGCAAGTAAAATTATTCATGCCTTATTGAAGTAGAAACCATGGATATCCGCAATAACTACAATCATTTTTTTAAAAATAGCTAAGTGTTTTGCTACAAATTTTAGAAATCTTTCAGCCTTTTTTTCTAGATGTGGCAGAACTATAGCTGTGTCATGTATTCATACATGATAAAACAGCAGATATTTTGCATAGCATACAATGCACTGGAAGTGAACAATATTCCTTCCTTTATTAGTAGGAACCTGGTAGAATTTCATCCTCACTGCAGTTGAATGTTGTTTTCTAGGAAATCAGGTTTATACAATGTTCATATTTGCTTCTCAAATAGCACAGTTTGCACTTTATCAAATGCAGATATGATCAACCAGCCAATAATAAAGCATTGTTTCCTTTAACTAAGTCAACTAATAATGACAAATAGTCAGTTTTTTGCATACTAAATAATGTTTCTTTTCTGGCCAATGATTATTCAGCCAATAAGCAATTACAGTTAATTCATGCAGTATAACAATGATCTCTAAAATAAAAGAAGCCAGACCAGACTGAGTTCATAAGGGAAGGAGGGAGGGAGGGAAGGGGGGAGGGAGGGAAGAAGGAAGGAAGGAAGGAAGGAAATGATAGACAGGCAGGCAGGCAGACTATAGACATTTTAATAACAATAGCTACTCACCTAAACATATACTGCATAGCATAACAGAAATGCTTTCCTGTCTTCTAATCTAAGGCACTTAGTTACAACTGGAGCTTCTATTTGGTATTCAACTTCCATTTGGTTCTCTTATAGCTCATTTGGATACAAGGTTCAATTATACCCAATCCTAATAAATGTAGTTTTAACTTTCTTATAGAGGGACTGACATGAATCTTGCAAGTCTTGTTAGACTACCTCCTCCCAATTCTTACACTTCAGTGAATTAAGGAGGTGTCTGTCTGAGCTACAACTTGCCTATTGTACACTTAAAATATAGCTATCTCCTTCAAGGTCATCATCCTTATTTTAAATGGTACTTTTCTTAGATTTTGCAAAATATCCAAAAGCAATACAAAATAAAGACTTTCAATCCATCACACAAGACTCCCCTTCTTAAAAGAATGAAATAGAGCAAGGAGTTTGGTATTATTACTGTCCTGCAATGTTAGGAAAATGTTGATTGTGTTTCTGAATTATAATTTGCATACACAGATGCTGAAATGCTTAAGGAAAATTTTATATGCAGCTTTTAAAACACAAATAACTAATTGTCTTATTATTATCCTGAGAAACAAAACATCCGTATAGCTTAGAGTTCATTTTGGGGTCACAAACAGTAATGTATATATTATACTCAGTTTAATATATTTTGGATTTTCACAATCTTACCTAAATCCTATAGTCTCAAGAGAAATTCCCTGTACCTTGTCCAAAGATTCTGAAATGATTAATCATTATTTCTATAGCATATTTCAGTATATGAAAATATTTCAGTTATCCTTGTAAAAACCTTAGAGATGGGTTAGGCTGAGATAGCTTGGCCAAGGAAATCCGGTAAGCTGAAAATAATCTTCTTTTATGTTCAAATCCATTTCACCAGGCATTGCTCCAGAAGGTAGGCGCACAGATTTATTTTTGTTTCCTGTTTCCTCTATCTTTTGCCCATGCCATGCCAAATTAACAAGCTCATTGGAACACTTTTTATTTCTTATTTCCTCTATTAATTTTTATGTGCACTATTATATGACATGGATGAAAAAAGATATAATATAACTTCATTGTTTATTTCATGTAGAAAAAATGATTCTTTGATGTTTTATAGTACAGTCCTAATCCACTTCAATGGTCCTGGCAATGCTATTGCTTTTTAAAAAATTTATTCCTTTAGAATGAGGTATGTTCAAACTGTCTTAGTTTGAGAATAATTTCCCTATTTGTGAAAAATTATTGGCTAGTTGGATGGAAATAAATAAATATGAGCAAAGCTTCATATCCTGCAAATAAACCCAAATATCTGTGAGCTAGATTTATTTGCCAATTGCAGAGGCACACAATCTCAAATGATTAGCTTGGAGGTGAGAAAAGGGGGGTGAAATTTGCAGAGACATATAATCACATGATATATCATGACTTTTCCCCTTTTCTCTAAACTGGGGGAGGCTTGGCCAGTGTGTGATGCATTTGGCCCATGGGCCACAGGTGTGACACCTCTGACAAACACTTCCAGGCCAGTGTTTGTTTGTTTGTTTATTTATTTATTTTATTTATTTATTGGATTTGTATGCCGCCCCTCTCTGTAGACTTGGGGCGGCTAACAACAGTGATAAAAACAGAATGTAAAAATCCAATACTAAAACAGCTAAAAACCCTTGTTATAAAACCAATCATACATACAAACATACCATACATAAATTGTAGAAGCCTAGGGAGAAAGATTATCTTAGTTCCCCTATGCCTAATGGCAGAGGTGGGTTTTGAGGAGCTTACGAAAGGCAAGGAGGGTGGGGGCTATTGTAATCTCTGGGGGGAGTTGGTTCCAGAGGGCCGGGGCCGCCACAGAGAAGGCTCTTCCCCTGGGCCCCGCCAACTGACACTGGTCGCTGGAATTCGTGTGGCAGAAGGCGGTCCCTGAGATAATCTGGCCCGGTGCCATGAAGGGCTTTATAGGTCATAACCATAGGTTAAACTCAGCAGCTTTATGTGGACATGGACCCACAGAATTGTCCAGTCAGCATGTCAATCAAAACTCATTGCAACATTTGGCTAAATGAAGGTTGTATCCCTGTGTTGTATCTCCTACCCAAGTGACAAACATCTATGTGTAAAATCCTTTGCATGCACATATCTGCACACGCTTTGTAAAGCAGGGTAGGGCAAGGGATACCATCCTCACTGAAGTACCCATTTCTCTTGGAAGTTGTGTGCATTCAGAGATTTGTGTGGCTGTTTCAACAGAGTCTGCATTTTAAATATCAGCATCAGTTCTATAAAGAATGCAGATTTTCAATGAATTTTAATGTCTTAGATAAATTTTAATGTTTTATCTTTGCTGATATTAATTGATTTGTGAAAGAACTCTTCACAAAATCCCTATTCATACAAATTTATGATGAGCATGATTGTGCTTTTCTTGATCACACACTGACAATACATCAGTGCAATATAAATATGAATATACTTTCTAATTGAAGAAATTGTACTCAAGAGTACTTGATTCAGTAACTGGTTGTATAAAAGTCACTTTTTCTTTGAATGAGTATTTATGGCTTTTTCATAGGTAATTGCCTTGTCTTAATTTATTAATAATCTTGAGAAATCTTAATATGTTTATTAATGCCCTTGCATCATTAACATTATCTTCAATAGGAAATGCAGTCTTAAATGTTTTAATGATATAAGAAATACCAACAGATTTTCAGGCTTGAGAATCTTTGATTTAAAAGAATGAGTAGTAGAAAAAGTATTGGAGTTAAATTGGTTTTGATCTGTTTAAAGATCAATACTTAAAATGTTCACTTTTAAGCAAGTGTTTGCATATAAAATACCAACATAAATTTTAAATAAAGAAAAATGTGGAATTCAGTACTCTAAGACATCATAATTAAAAATGAACCCCGGTCAATATAATTAAAAGATCTTTTCAGGTGTCAAGTAGACACCAAATCAAATGAAAGAATGAATGAAGGAATGAAGGAAGGAAGGAGGAAGAAAGAAAGAAAGAAAAAAGAAAGAAAGAAAGAAAGAAAGAAAGAAAGAAAAAAAGAAAGAAAGAAAGTATTAAGGACAAATAGCAAGATTAAAATCAATTTGTGTCTGCAAGAAAAATGACAAATTTATGCTTTGTGATTTTCTTTTCTTTTTTTTTTTGCTTAGTATATGTTATTTTCCCAGAATTTCTACAGTGAAATCTATGAAGGCTAAATTGCCTGTACCATTTTTAAACTCGTTGAGCTAAAGGTCTCATCCTGAGGTTTCTTAGATGAATGGTAACCCTTTGGATAAATGAGCATTCATTTATTTATTTATTGCTGACATTTCTATACTACTCCACTCCAAATGGCTCCAAGCAGAGTACAGAAAAAATAAGAACTAAAAACAATAGAATGAACAGAAAACAGTATAAACCATAATAGCATAATCCATCTTACATTATAGTGTAAGTTTATAGCCTCCATTCCTTTGTCTTTTAATGGCATAGAGATTTTCTCAGAGATTTTCATGTAGCTCTGCACAAAATATATTTCCCTGCTCAGTCTGACATCCAAGTAGTGAGGTCTTTTAGTGTGGCTACTAGTGCTTCCCCAGTAAGAGATCAGAGGATATCAATTGTGTTTCAGTAGCATAAGATTTATTTACACATATGTGTGCAAGACAGGAATTTCATAGTCTTAAAGCTGTAACAGATTAGTCCTAGAAAAACACAATTTCAGCTCTCTTTTCCTCTCACCATTCCAGAATAGAATAGAATAGAGTAGAATAGAATAGAATAGAATAGAATAGAATAGAATAGAATAGAAATTCTTTATTGGTCAAATGTGATTGGACGCACAAGGAATTTGTCATTGATGCATGTGTTTTAAATGTACATAAAAGAAAAGATACATTTGACAAGAATCATGAGATACAACACTTAATGATTGTAATAGGGTACAAATAAGCAATCGGGAAGCAATCAATATTAATATACATCTAAAGGATACAAGCAACAATATTAATATAAATTGTAAGGATGTAAGTAACATGTTAGTCATACAATCATAAATGGAAGGAGATGGGTGATGAGACGATTAATAGTAATATTAATGACAGTAATGAGGGAATTATTTCTTTTTACTTATTATTTATTATTATTAATTATTTTATTCCACTTTAATAAATAAATTAAATCTGGTTTGTTTCCTCTTTTCTTGACAAAATGGATAGATTAATTTTTATATAACTTAGAGAACATTTTTGGGCAAAATCAGGCTAAATATCTCTTGAAACATATGTTTTCATCTTCTTTGCTGACATATGCTCCTGAATTTGATACATATATAATAGATGCATGCTATCCACTAATTAAAATGTTTTTTGAAAAGCCAATTTGTGAATTTTACCAATTCATTTCCTCAGTTAAGTAATCTTTTGAGCTTTGAAGTCTTCAAATCCTGACACAGAGAGAAAGGAAATGTATTTCACTTCAGCATTGCCATTTGCTAAATGCATTCAGCTTTTTGTAACAAGCTCAGTAATCTGCAGATAGTAAGAAAATGGTGTGGAAACTTCTAAAAAGGTGTGTTTCCAACCATTTCCCCTGCTATCAACAGTTGAAATTATTTTTATGAATGAAACAGATTGTATTTAACATGTGTAACTGTCTTAGTAATGTGCATATGACTAGCATAACGAATATGGAATTGATCCAATTAAATTCCATGAGATGATTCAGCTGCAAATGACATTTCCTCTGCCAAAGAATGCTCATCTATGAACTGCCATGCTGAACAAGCTGTAGCAGAATAGCTTGGGGGTGACTACAAGATACAGACAGTTAGGGAATTAAGCATGTACATTCCTTGCCAGAACAACTTATAAAGGAAAAAAGAACCATCTTTGAAGCTGAGGGCGCTGTAATATATAATACCAGATTCAGAAGTAGCCAATAATATTAATTTTAAAAAGCTCACTTCATGTATCAAATGATGCCCGGAATGAAGGATAAACCTGTGTCGCATATGCTTTCACACATTCTGCTTATAAGAGATAACCAGAATAAGCAGCAGGATCCAATCTGAGTCAGTCAATTAGTGGGACCAGAGGTTTAATCTTTCAGCACAAACTTGTGCTGAAGCCCATCGCCAGGGAACTTCTCAGACACATTCGAGTAGACAGGAGTTTCCTGAGGATGGGCTCCAGCATGAATCTGAAAACCTTTGAAAAATTGGACCACTTGTCCCAGCAACTAACCAGATTAGATCCTGCAAAATTATCCTGGGACAAGTATATACACTTTCATTCATGAGACTCCTCAGCCTTGCTTCTAATAAGACAGCATGCTGCATCTGATATGTACCTTAATCTGCAACAGCCAAGAACTTTGGAAGAGCTTCACAGAACCCACTACAATTTAAAAAGAAAAATAAATCACAAAGGTACTCCACTAGTTCTGCTAGTCTTCTTCACCTCAATTATATATTACATTACATTGTTATTGTAGAGCAGGGGTGTCAAGCTCAATTTCATTGAGGGCCGCATCAGGGTTGTGTTTAATCTTGGAAGGCCAGGTGGATGTTGCCAGGGTGGCCATGGCCAGCTCAATGTTACTCATATCAGGGGTACCTATGGTGCCAGTGAAAATGGAGCTCAGGAAGCTTGTGCGCTGTTATGCTGGGCTATTGGCAATTAGCCCCCAGTGAGTTCGGAATAAGTTTCAAACACACACAGTCAAAAAAGGAATAAAGCAAATGTATATAACAGTCTCCAAGAGGAGTCAAATTACTCTCACCCTAAAGTCCCTGGATGCAGAAGCATGCCAAAACAAAAGAGTAGATAAAACAGCTGTACATTCACACAGCCACATAAGCCAAAAGTCCTCAAAACCTCTTTAACCCTGAATTGTCCAAAGTTCACTAAAAGTCATTGAATACACTGTAGCAATCGTCTTCCAAAAGTCTTTCTTTCACAAACGGATAAACGCCCACAGCCCACACTTCCCAGCGCCCATTTTTATCACCAACTCATTAACATAATTACCCCTTGAACAGGTGTGCTCACTTATCTTCTGAGATGCCTGAGCAACTGTTCCCTTCGTGCCACAAGCCTGTGCACACAGGCATCCACAAGTGGGTCCTCCTCCAATTCTAATTGGAGCACTGACTGGTGGGCTGTCTGCATCCATCTCCCTATCTGTTTCCTCTTCCCCATTGTCTGTCCCTGGCTGTGAGCTAACTTCACTGTCTGATTCTGCTGGCCCCAACAGGTCTCCAATAAACTGAGGAGTCCCATAAATCAACATCAAAATTCCCCGCTGCAGGAGCTGGCCCACAGCCAACCACAATACGCGTGGCCATCTGAAGCTCCATTTTTGGTGGCAGAAGGTTGCAGAAGGTTGTTTCAGCTAAAAATAGAGCTCAGAAGGGCAGAAGCATTGTGGGCCTTCATTTTTCCAAGGTGGCCCTGTAGACCAGATCTAAGCATCCTGTGGGCCAGATATGGCCCACGGGCTTTGAGTTTAACACCCTTGTTCTAGAGCAATACTAGAGATGCTTCAGTTCCCTAAAGTCAGAATGAAACATGATAGACCATGATAGAGAAAATCAAGTACATTTTTGGCAATTTACTTTCCTTTAGTGCAGAGGTCTCCACATTTCAGCATCTCAAAACCTTCACGGTTTCAAAATGTTCATTGATGCCTCCCAAATATTATTATTTAACCTAAAACTGTAATTTAGAGTGCTAAATATTAGATTTGTTACTATGTATTGTTTTTTACCATTGTTGTAGGCCGCCCCAAGTCTGCGGAGAGGGGCGGCATATAAATCCAATACATCTAATCTAATCTAATCTATTATATGAACATATTTTAATACTACCTTAATAGTAATACAAATAATAATATTAAAAGAAAGAAGTTCTTAGTTAGGAGTTGAGTTGGGTTTAGAATGTGAATCTAACTGTAGATTACCACACACCAGTGATGGGTTCCTACGGTGCAGTCCAGAGTGCTGCATCCATAGCAACCCACCAGTGAAGCAATTCTCAGCAAATTGGTTTTTTGGGTGTCTCCATGTCAGAAGAAGCCCTCCCACCCGTCCTTGTCTTAATGCCAATCTTTATTCTTTGTATGAAGCACAGCTGAGAAGTTCCAGCTTCTAATGTGAGCCTGAGCATATGGGGAAGTAAAATTGCATGGTGGAATGTGTGCACATGTACGGATGTGCACTGGTAGCAAAATTCAACTGGAAACCTCCCCAGCCACACACAATAACACCTGTGTGTAAGATTCTGAATCCTATTTGGTCCTAGAAATTATTCCGCTGAATTTCTCCAGAAGGAGTACATTTTCCTTGGGACGGGGAAAAAACCTTCTATGTTCTATTGCCTATTGCCTCTGGCAAGAATAGCCCACATTGTTCTGTGTTTCCTCAAAAATCCCAAATCTAACCACAGTTTGGGGCATTGTGAAAATATGGTGCATTACGTGTTGAAAATTGTAGCTGCTCCAGTCCCAAACAGAAGATTTAGAGAGAAGGCTGCAAAGTTAATTCTCTATAAGAAGCTAAATGAAGAGGGAAATCAACTGCTTCTTTTCATATCACTAAGTTTATTAAAGAGAATTTATAAAAGCCCTGCACAAAGAGACACAATAAATTTATATGCAAATGCAAATTAATAGAAAATCATCTTTCCTTGTAAATATTTATTATTTTATTATTAATTTTCCTCTTGACTGGGAGAGAGTCAATCTTGGCAGACAAACACAACATTGGTTAAAATAGAGTTTATATAGTAGATTCAGCATATTAAATTTATTTCAGGAGAAATGCTCCAGTTTTCTCATGAGAATGACAGAAATCTATCCAGCACCTTAACTTCTAAACCAAGGAATTTGTAAAAACAAACAAAAAAAACCCTTATTCACCATAGCAGTGTTCCCTCTAACTTTTTTTGGGGGTGGGCAGAAAAGTATAGTGTCTGAGCGGCAGTCCCTTTGGGACTGGGCGGCACAGAAAAAATAAATAAATAAATAAATAAATAAATAAATAAATAAATAAATAAACAAACAAACAAACAAACAAATAAAAAAACCACCCTGTTTTGCTTCAGAGAAGTTCAAAATAAAATACTGTACTGTGTGTCTATAAGAGTGAGCTCATAATAGGGCAACTCTATCAATATCAAAATGCCACTTAAATAGTTGAGCTAGTTTCAAACTAGATTTTGATTTTCTTTCTCTCTTCCTTACTCCCATTCTTTTTCTTTCTCTTTTCCTTCCTCTCTTTTTTCTATCTGTTTCTCTCTCTTCCTCTCTTCCTCTCTCTCTCCTTCCCTCTCACTCTTTCCCTCTCGGCTTCTGGGCAGGTTTGGAAAACTCTGAGTTGATGATGATTTTTAAGTGAGCGATTGCTCACTGCTCAGCTTAGAGGGAACTATGCACCATAGACTGTTACAGGTTTTTTTCTGAAAAGAAAACACACATTTTGGGCTTTCAGGCATTTCAGGAAGAACAATTGTAACATATCTGTGCCACAACAAATAACAACTCTTTACTTGTTATGACCAGCGTGGTAAACATCAAGTGATCCAACCTGAAGCCTTTTTCTTTTATAAGAAGAAAATATGAGATAAAATAAATTATTCTTGATGGGACATAAAGAAAAAATTCTCAGTTTCTTTTGTGAACCTCTTTAGAAACGTTTAGTGAATTGATTCACAAAGCAATGATTGGCGATAGTTGTGGGGGAAGTTGATTAGTTTGGCTTAGTGTATAGTGTATAATACATGGTTTATTCCACAAAATATGGCAATGGCTAACCAGGACTTATATCATGCAAATCCAGTCCTTGGTTGCATTTAAGATTTGGACTATTAAACACATGTTCTGAGATTTCATAGACTTAAAGCAATTTTACAGGTATTTATTTAGAAGTAATTCCCCACAGTCGACAGATTTGATCTGAAATAAATAGTTGCATGGCTCCAACATAAATTATAGAAAGAAAGGAAAAGGAAAGGAAAGGAAAGGGGGGGGGGAAAGAGAAGGAAAAAAAAGAGCAAAAAAGGGAGGGAGGGAGGGAGGGAGGGAGGAGGATGGAAGGAAGGAAGGGAGGAAGGAAGGAAGGAAGGAAGGAAGGAAGGAAGGAAGGAAGAATTTGAATTATTTGATGGGAACCAATACTTTAGAGCCATTAGACATGTCATATATATTCCATGGTATGACAACAAAAGGGAAGCCAAGAAAGACTAATTTTTACTGAATAAATAGAAGCAATAATTAGGTGATTCAAATAAAATAAAATAGCTATTAGAAAGTTGACAACATATTAAACATAGAACTGGAAAGTGTAAAACTGACTAGAATAAAATAAATACCCTGCTGAGATACTTTTTTCCCCTTCTGTATTATAGCGAAGTGACAAATGATGATATGACTACTGTAAAGTTCTATATCTCTTTTCTGTATTTCAATCAAATACATATTTATTGTGAAGCTATGTTGAGGACAAATTAGGGGGAGAAATGGAAACACTTGGCTATATTTGGCAAGAAAGCACATCTGGGAAGAATAAATAATAGGTGAAGAGTAAAATACAGCTAAATTTTGCAGCATGGAACAGGATCCTGTAGCTAGAATTTTCATTATTGGAAATACAGTATAGTTACGTTCCTTTAGGGAAGGGATGAATTGTTTATTATTTTATTTATTTATTGTACTGGTAGCCTTTTATCACTTTGTTATTTTTCTATCCAAAATACTGCTACTATAAAATGAGGTTAGCTACATTAGGCAGAAAGATTGCAGTGACACCCATTTCCCATTCACCAGGTGAATATCATTCTAAAGTAGACTTACTCTTAGGTTTGTCTATTCAGAAGTAATACTTCTCTGAAATCTGTTGTCCTCTGGTGTATTCTTTGAGTCTGATCCTCAACAAAGGTCTGCTCTGAAAGCTATGAGGAACAGGTCAAGAAGACCATCTTCATAAACATTATTGGTGGAATTGTTTTCATTTGTCCTTTTTGCATCTTCCTTTTTTTCAGCAACTGGCTCTATCTTAAGTTACTTTTATGTATACAGCATTAGATTTTCCTAGCATAGAATCTTACTTATCATTGCTCCGAGTTTATTAAAATCTACCGTGTTGAAGTTCAGTGCATATGCTCATCTATATTCAACTTTAGTGTTTCTTTTAATATCAAAAAATCCAATATTGTATAATTACTTTCCTCTCCAAAATCTCCATTATTTTACCGTCTAATAAGTTTTCCTTATTAATATGGATAATCTCAAGGCTGATTTATTCTCCTACATCAGTTTTTGCGGTACAGAGACTAACATTCCTGTCTTCTTAGATCTTACAGAAGTAAATTATCACTAGGATAGATGTGGCATTTCTGAAAGGATTATACTATACCCAAGTTGCCTCCCAATGGATAAAGTTATTAAACTCTCAGGTCACTATTACTATTGTTTTTACTCCTTTAGTGGATAGTAATGGTGTTCTTTCTGTAACTCCCATTTATTATAACCCAAATGCTTTCATTGATATCACTCAGTACATTCTTGGGGGATGTCTGCAGAAATGCAAATTGTCTTAAACACAATAAAATTCCTCCTCCTGTTTTCTTGCTTCTGTTTCTTTGAAATAAACAGTATCTTTCAATTGCTCTGGCCCCAGTAGGAGTATCCCCTCATGAAGCTTTATTTATGTTGTCAAATATTATTTTCCTTCTTGTAATAAAAATTCAGGCCCTTGTTTGTTTCCTTTTTATTATATTAGCATTCTGGCTTTCTTCAAGAAATTAACAGGAAGAATCTCTTCTTTTATTCTCAAAGCAGCTTGAGGATTGTTATATTCTCAAACTGAAGCACATAGGCTTCAGTCTGGTCCTCCATTCTGGAGAGGAAATACTGACTTCTGATTGGCTAGAGTGTCTGGCAGCACCCTATAAAAGGGCTGTAAATAGTTGCCAAATAAAGAGCTGCTGTTTTGAAGCCACTTCTGTCTGCTTCTTCTATTCACTCTAACAAGGATAAATTGGTTGAAAGTGGCTGTCTCGAAAATCATAGTGAGAAGAGAGACCAGGTTATTCCATTCTGATACTTCAATTTGATTGAATTAAGCATTTTGCTTCAGAGAAGTGTTTCAATCAAAGCCTCTTCAGATTAAAGCATTTTTCAGCATGTTCCACAATTCCACTTGTGTCTCTTAATTGAATTAACCACTGTCCCTTAATGGTCTTTGTTTATTATTACTGGGTTTCTGTTGACCAAAATTCATCTGTATCAAAGCTGTGAGCAAATATTAAGCAGAGCTATAGTAACACTACATTGGCAGGGTTGCACTGCTGTACTCCCCCTTTATCCCAGAACTGACAGGAAACCATGCTGCTGTAAATTGTCATCACTATTCACTTAAAAAGGTCCTGTTCTGTTGCCCTTATATGCTTCCTATCCTGATCAAAGGTAGTCACAGATGCTTCCATTTTTTTCTGGCTAGTATACATCACCTTTTCTGGATAGGTCTAAACAGTGAAGGGCTGCAAACATTTTTACTACCATACTGTGGGCATGGCTTGTTTTGTGGGTGTTGCCTGCCAGCCATGTGATCAGGTGGGAGTGGCTTGACGATCATGTGACCAGGGTGGCTTAAAGGTCATGTGACTGGCTTAAAGGTGGCCAACTTGACATCATTCACGTCAAAGGTTTGGGTTAGGGTGCCTGACCTTTCCACACCTCAAAGAGATACAATTTCCCTATCTATTTACTATTACTGAATATCCAAAATATACTATTTAATTCTATGTATATATGCCATAGTTGTACATATATATTACACCACAGGCACACAAAAATATACATTATCTACTATATAAACTGTATGTGTATGTACACACACGCACACACACACGCACAGCTCTTCTAAAATTATACACATTCAATCTCATTTACTGCGATAAGAAAAGCATAGCCAGAGCCCAGAAGAGAAAAAAAGAAAAAAAATTCAAAATTTTTCTACTGGTTCTGCGTACATAACCGTATCAATAAAAGCCCATCACTGGGTCTAAACCAAGGTTCAACCAAGAAGGTTTTCTGAAAGCTTACATAGTATTCGGTTACAATTACTCATTATGTAATTGTACATTTATTGCTAACACTTCTTTAATACTACAGCATTAACACTAAGAGCAGATAGATACAGTAGTGTAAATAACACATCTCAATTTCATTTGGTCACCATGTTCATCAAGAGAGTGTTGATATCCAAAGCAACAACCTCAAGACATATTTATATTTTGCTTGATCTTACTGTGTTGCTCCTGTTGTGACTGAGATCTTCTGAAAGTCCATTTTTTACTCAACCTTCTCTCTATCCTCAACAGGTTGCAACAGCTCCATAAATTCATCTGGGACCAAAAACAAAACATGGTTAATCATGACAACTGGATGGGAGATTGCTGGAAATTCCAGTGCTGTAGGCTAGATTGATAAATAATTAACGTGTCATTAGGTAAACATATTATTTTCCCTGTGAAATTATGCTTCCACCAATAGGAAATTGTTAAATCAACTAGAGATCAGAAAGAGACTAATCTTGGCCTCCCAAGATAGTGAAGGATAATTAATTGATGACTTTCAACTTCAATGGGTGGCAGCTTTTTGTTAGCTTTGTATTTGAAAACTTAGATGCACAATTAGAACTATTATTTTTCTGCTAGTAATTAAAGCAATATTCTATGCAATCCTGAAAAAGTTGTAGCTCATGGGTCAACATTAAAGAATCATGAAACTTCATTTCATGAATATCACAGAGAAGTTGTCCAAAGCACTTCTCCTAAGTAATTTTCAATCCTTACACAGCTGTGCTGGTTATCTCCTTGGCAGATTGCACTGAATGCCAACTTTCCAGGAGAATAGAGGCAAATTATGAATAGACCTATAACCGTAAAGAAAGTTTCTGATGTTATAAAAACATTAAACTAGGTTCATGTATTGGATGAATTATCAGGTTCTTATTATAAATGTTTTGAAGATAAACTTTTAAAACTGTTATTATCTCCCAGAGAGGTAGGAAAGATTCCAGGGAGTTTGAAAGGATGAAACATAGCATTAATAACCAAGAGACAAGAGGTCAAGAGACAGATATCATTATTGAGTAATAACTACTAGTTGTTTACAATAATTTTAGCTGATAGAATGAATATAATCTTGCAAAAATTTATTCATGAGGAACATTGTGAGTTTTTAACCTGAGAGACAATTAAAGGACAATGTTAGAAATGTGTTGGGTGTTTTGGAATATTTGGACTCACTAAATGAAAAACAAGCTTTACTGACCGTCCGATGTGTAGAAAAAGCCTTTGACAATTTGAACTGGGCTTTTTTGTTTAAGTTTCTAAAAGATACAGATTCTTAAGGAAACATAAATTGGATAAGAACTTCATAAATTAGATAAGATTGATCTACACTTCATAGGAAGCAGAAATAATTGTTAGTGGGGATTTAATAAAACCCTGTGACATACAAAAAAGAACAAGATAAGGATCTCCACTAGCTCTTTTTTGTTTATTTTAGTTTTGAAAATATTGAACAGAAATATAAGACAAAAGGGTTGTCTTATTGATGAACAAACAGTTGGGGAAAAGCCATAAAACTTTGTCTTGGTACATGAAAACTACAGCAAGATAATTGGATGCACAAAAATTCAACATCATCTATGATAGAGGAATGTTTAGTGAAAATGGTGAATATTGTTGAATGGCTGAATTTTCTTCTTTGATTACAGAAAAGACAGTACAGTGGAACCCCGACATAAGAGCTGCTCTACTTAAGAGCAACTCGAGATAAGAGCTGGGAGGGGAGAGATATTTTTGTTCTACTTACAAGCCCAAATTCGAGATACAAGCGTCAAGGAGCTGTCTCCTGAAGCCAAACGCTAACTTCCGCGTTCGGCTTCAGGAGACAGCTGCGAAGCGGCGCGCGTGTTTTAAAAGGTTGCAGCCGGCCTAGGGGGCTCGGGGGGGGGCTTGCAGCTTTCTTTCTTGCTCTTTTTCTTTCTCTCTTTTACCTTCCCTTCCTCTATTTCTTCTTTTCTTTCTCCTTCCCACCTTCTTCCCTCCCTCCCTCCCTTCACTCATTCCTCTCTTACTCTCCCCTTTCATAAGTTTCCTTGCTTCCTTCCTCTGTTCCTGTCCCTTCCCCCTTTCTTTCTTTCTTTCTTTCTTTATTTCTTGCTTTCTTTCTTGCTCTTTTTCTTTCTCTCTTTTACCTTCCCTTCCTCTATTTCTTCTTTTCTTTCTCCTTCCCACCTTCTTCCCTCCCTCCCTCCCTTCACTCATTCCTCTCTTACTCTCCCCTTTCATAAGTTTCCTTGCTTCCTTCCTCTGTTCCTGTCCCTTCCCTCTTTCCTTCCTTCCTTCCCACCCTCCGTCCATTCATTCACCCATTCCTCTCTTGATCGCTTAAAGCCGGTCCCTGGTGCAAAAAGGGTTGGGGACCTCTGTCCTATAGGATTGGGTGGCAGAGAAGTTGAACATATGTAAATTTAAAAGTTTAAGAAAGTTTACAAGTTAAGTGAAAGAAACTTCATTATTCATTTATATGTACATGTACATTTCTTCATTAAAAACATGTCTTTCTGCATAATTTAGACTAACTTTGTGAGTTTTTTGAGGGCTGGAACCAATTAAAATTATTTACATTAATTCCTATGAGGAAAAGTCGTTCGAGATAAGAGCTGCTCGACTTAAGAGCCCAGGTCCGGAACGAATTAAACTCGTATCTCGAGGTACCACTGTATTAGCATTTATTGCTGACTGTAAATTCCTTAAAGACTTTTTGTGTGAAATAGAAAAAAAAATAAACTTTTGATTTATGGTTTTAGTGAATAAATAGAATAAATTATAGAAAGGGAGATATGTTGTAACAATAGAGTAAGAGATAAATTTATCATTGTACTTATACCTTCTGTAAAGAAAATCAAAAGCTACTTCTTTTCCGTGTTTTCTTTACTTTCTTCTTTATAGTGCTTTTCTTTTCTTTTTCTTACTTTATATTAGTTTGTATTAATAATAATATTAATAATAATAATAATAATTTATTAGATTTGTATGCCGCCCCTCTCCAAAGACTCGGGGCGGCTCACAACGATATAACAAGGTTACAATGGAAACAAATCTAACAATAACAAGGTTACAATGTGTTCTGTCTGGGTTCCCCCAGACCTCAACACCAACTGGAAAAAACAGCCAGACACTCTGGTAAAAGCAAAAGTACTTTATAGCTGGAAAAAATAAACACAGAGGAAAACCTGTTCTTCCCAACAGACAGGCTATAATACTTTACAACAGAGTCCTGATGTCCAGACAATACAGCAAGCTTCTTGCTGGCACATCCACCCCAAGGTTTCAGTAGTCAAAGGCACAAACCAGGATTCCAAGACGCCAAAGTTCACAGCCAGGTCCCAAGACTCTCAAAGATAAAACTCCACAAGCCAGGAAGGGTGGGTCTGCCTTTTAGCCTTTCCAAAGAGCACCACACCCAAACCCAGCTGTTGCCTCTTTAATGCTGAAAGTACCTAGCCAATTGGTCCCTTCGCTGTGTAGCTCTTCTCTGTCGCAGATCAATTATGGCTTGTGCATTTTCCTCTAAGGAATCCAGGCTGCTTGCTGGGGAGAGCTCCCTCTGGGGGGACTCTGGCTGTCCTCCCTCTTCTTCAGCCTGGGATTCCTCCTCCTCGTCTGCCTGCACCTCCTGTTCCTCATCCTCTCCCTCTGAGCTGGAAACCGACAGAAGATCAGCCATTCCCTGAGGGGCCTCAGACGGAACCACAACACAATGGAAACAAATTTAATATTAATTAATCTAGTATATATACACACACACACACACACACACATATTACATATGATAAATACATATAGGTGTAGTGTGTGTGTGTGTGTGTAGATTCACACATACAGTATTATGCAAACCTGAAACTACCTGAAAATAAAAACAACCTGGAACAACCAAGAAAAACCTGAATATTCAGACACATAAACACATTGTGCAGCTAAAAACTGCATCATTTATTATGGCATTCAGTGACAATGCTCAAAAGGTAGCAAAACACCCCTGACCTATGTAACTGAAGCAATCGGAAGGGTTCCTTAAAGAACTTATTCATCACCAACATAGAAGTCTGCTACTCCACCAGAAAGTATTGCCCAGGTTCGCCTGGTGCGCCAGCTGCAGCCCTATTTGGACCGGGAGTCACTGCTCACAGTCACTCATGCCCTCATCACCTCGAGGCTCGACTACTGTAACGCTCTCTACATGGGGCTACCTTTGAAAAGTGTTCGGAAACTTCAGATCGTGCAGAATGCAGCTGCGAGAGCAATTATGGGCTTCTCTAAGTATGCCCATATTACTCCAACACTCCGCAGTCTGCATTGGTTGCCAATCAGTTTCCGGTCACAATTCAAAGTGTTGGTTATGACCTATAAAGCCCTTCATGGCACCGGACCAGAATATCTTCGGGACCGCCTCCTGCCGCACGAATCCCAGCGACCGATTAGGTCCCACAGAGTCGGCCTTCTTCAGGTCCCGTCGACTAAACAATGTCGTCTGGCAGGACCCAGGGGAAGATCCTTCTCTGTGGGGGCCCCGACTCTCTGGAACCAGCTCCCCCCTGAGATTAGGATTGCCCCCACCCTCTCTGCCTTTCGTAAACTCCTTAAGACCCACCTCTGCCATCAGGAATGGGGGAACTAAAACACCTCCCCCTTTCCCATGTTGTTTTGTTGATTGATTGACTGTGTGCCTGTTTTTTATATATATTGGGATTGTTTTATGAAATTACTAATTTTAAATTTTAATTAGATTGGTGGGCATTGGATTTGTTATTGTGTACTGTTTTTTATTATTATTGTGAGCCGCCCCGAGTTTTCGGAGAGGGGCGGCATATAAATCCAATAAATCTAATCTAATCTATTATGCCAAGTGAGCTTGATGCCAGAAACAATATGAAACAAATAGAATTTTGCCCCAATTCAACATTTGTTATTTTATCATTTTGCATGCTAAATTATTCAAGAATTAATTGCCCTTCTTGATATTTATAGCTAAATATATATTAAGAACAGAAAGAAAGAAATTATTGCACTTGTTCACAGCCCAGGCTGAGAAAATATACCATTTCAAATCTCAAAGACAAGTTGAGGGGCAAGTTAAAATGAGAAATACACAGAGATAAGAATTTCATTTCCTGTGTAGGTCCATTTCTTCTCTGTCTAAAGACTAAATGAGTTCTAGGAATGATATGGCACTTGTTTCCAGTGATAGGAACTTGAGAAATATTCAGAAAGAGTGAATGTTAAATATCTCTCCCATACAGTGACAGGCACATTTCTTTACAACATTATTCAAAATGTCAAGAGAGCATGGGGGCAAAACTATCTTAACAGCTTTGTATTAGGCAAGAGGCCAAGCGGGTTTATTACCCAGGGAAGAAATTTAGAAGGATCATGCTGAAAATGGATAATTACTTCAAACCTTTATTTTGGGAAGCAGATGAAATATACGTTGAGGTTTAAACTACACAATTTCATGTCCATAAAAAATGACAGGCTGACATCTAGCCCAATGATTCCCAATTTTTTTTTTGGCTATGCCCCACCTAAGCATCTCTAAAATACTGAGGCCTCTCCCGCCCATGACATATAATTCTTATTATTCAAAAATGAACTACTCACATGGAGGACACCTAAAAGACCATTAACTAGGTCCAATTGCCCCCATTAAAAATGAAATTGCCCCCTGTGGGGTGTGGGCCCCACATTGGGAACCAGGGATCTAGCCTATTCAAATGCAAGCATTTGCCAGCTGAAACAAATTACACAATCAATTTTTTCAGTAGTAAGAATTTATTCTGAAGTTGGATATAGATTGTCAGAATATTTTTTTTCTAAAAAAACATATACTACGGTCCAGTAATTTTGATTTTAGAGTGTCAATCGTCAGAGAGCTGGTCACCAAGGGAGAGCGAGGTTCTGCCCACCTGTCTGGATACTGACATTTAGGTTCTTTTACCCTCTGTACATGCACAAAGCTTTATGTGCATGTGCAGAGGGTAAAAGAACCCAAATGGCAGTATCCGGGTGGGTGGGGCATAACCTTACGCATCCTTTGCGACCGGCTCTCCGACGACTGACAATCATGAGCGAACCGGGAGCATTTCACTCCTGCCATAGGGTGAAATGATATGGGACAATTAAGCTGTGATTCTAATTGCTCCTTTAACTCTTGTTTCCTTCAACAACATTTCACAAAAATAAGTTGTTTACCTTCTCCCTTACTAAGTTTTTTTGTTAAGGATATTTTAAGAAAATGCAAATTACCCAGAATAAATGTACTTCCCTTTCTCACACACTTAATGGGTATGAAATGCTTTGAAAATCCTTTGAAGAGGCGTTGGGCAGGAAGGTGCAGTATTGAGAACATACTGTAGTATATATCTGCATCTTTTTAATGCAAATGCATGGAATCACCCAGCTGCCCTGTACAGATATGCTGCTATGCTGAGAAAAGAGAAGGAAGGAGAAAGATTCAGGCAAACTGCATGTGAAACATTGTGAAGTTCTAATGCTTCATAGATTCTGCATGCACCACAATCCTCTTGGTTATTTCATCAAATGCACACACTAATCCCTGGCTTCATCCTGCAGCATGTGGCCTTACAGGGTACATGTATCTATGTGTAAAGAACAGAAGCCCGGGGTTTACATTAAATGTCTATGAAAATAAATCAATAAATAATAAAATGAATTTGCTAAGTACATAGCAAATAAATGAAATGTAAATATTTTTGTAAGTTTGTGTTTAACTATATGTACAATTCTTACATCTGTACATTGTAACGTATTATGGAGCACTGAACATTACAACTCTGTAACATACAACTTTAGCAAGCTGATCCTTTTTTCAATTATTTAGCTTCTGCTATAAAAGATGGGTTTTTTTAAAAAAATATCAAAATAATTCATAGACCAACTAGGAAAATTATTACAGACTACTCAAAATGAATTGGTATGGATGTCCTTTCTTTTTAACTGGTAAAATAATTTATTACTAAAGCTTTTTAAAATTCATTTGCTGACAAAAACATATGGACAAATCTGTGTGAAACAAAAATTTAAAACCAAGATAAAAATCAGCATGTTTTATAAATTTAAGTACAATGGTACCTTTACCTAAGAACACCTCTACTTAAGAACTTTTCTAGATAAGAACCGGGTGTTCAAGATTTTTTTGCCTCTTCATTAAGAACCATTTTCTACTTAAGAACCCGAGCCTGGAAAAATTTCTCAGGAAATTTGAGAGCGGCACAAACGCCCGGCCAGTTTCCTGCCATTCCCCCTTTAATCCAGGCCATCTTGGGCTTTTCTGGGCTGCCAGAGGAGCCTTTTGGTGGCGTTTAAGGAGGCTTTGGCAGTCCAGAGCAAAGAAAGCATTTTCCTTTCCCTGGGCGCTTGGAGGAGAAATAAACCACTTCGCTGTGGTGACTCCCTTGCACTGCTTCCCATACACCCGGCACGAGGTTGCCTCTAAAAGCGTCTGGGCATGGAAAGGCAAAAGGGGGTGCTCCACCCCGGCCGGGTCAACTTAGCTTCAGCCAAACTGAGGAATCACCACAGTGAAGTAAAGGCGCCAGCTACAAAGTGAGCGAGAGGAGAGGGGAGCCCTTCTCAAAAATTATGCAGTTTCACATCTGAGATATCTGTTGTTTGTGTTTTTTCAACTAAATGGCTTCGAATCTGATCTATGTGTCTCCTCCATTGTCTCCCGTTGTTTAGTCCTAACTAATTGCTCTATTTTTCCAGGTAGCCATAGGGAACCCTTGATGTAATTTTTGCCAAATGCCAAGTTACCGATGCATTGTGTTGTCTTGTTGTTTTTCTGGGGTGCATAATTTGGTTGCAGCCAGTCCAGGACCAAACAGAATCTACAGCCCATTAGTAACATGGCCAAGTTGTGGCTGTGCAGTGGGTTATGTGTTGGCTGAGTAGGAAGGTATCTACTCTGGCTTGCCAATCCCCTGGGCCTAGCCTCCCCAGGGCTTCCTTAGCAGACCAAATGGTTCTCTTGACATGGCCATTCATTGCTGGGTAGAATGGAGCCAGAAGTGCATGGCAAATCCCTAACTTTGCTTGAATTCCTTCAAACACAATCACATCGGGTAGGCCAAGGGTACCAAACCACGGTCTAAGTACCTTCAAGACTGCTTCAGCCAATGGGGAGCCCATTAGGAAAATCTTTACCCACTTAGAGTAAGCATCTTCTAATAGCCTGAAGGCTTGGCCATGGAAGGGGCCTGCAAAATCTACATGTAGTCTAGAACAGTGTTTCCCAACCTTGGCAACTTGAAGATATCTGGACTTCAACTCCCAGAATTCCCTAGCTAGCATTTGCTGGCTGGGGAATTCTGGGAGTTGAAGTCCAAATATCTTCAAGTTGCCAAGATTGGGAAGCACTGGTCTAGAACACAGAGCCTTGGGCTTTTCCCACTTCTGAGCCAGGGCCATCGGGAGAGCTGGGCGTGACATCTGGCATGGCCTTTACTTGGCCACCCACTCCTGTGGTGAATCTTAGACAGCTCTAAACTCACCCTCAAGTTCATTTGAATTCATGATTTTTTCTTCGAAACCAACAATTTGCCGCAAGACAGAAGTCTGAATTCATTATTTTTTGGTGTACTTTAAATAACAGCCAGTTTGGGGTTGTACTGGTAGTTAAGGCATCAGGTTAAGACTATGAGTTCTAATCTTACCTTAGGCATGAAACCAGCATAATGGCCTTGAGCCAGTCCCTCACTTTTATCTGGAGAAAGAGAGCAATGGCAAACCACTTCTGCAAAGTTTGCCAAGAAAACTGCAAGGAATAATCCAGGCAGTCGCCAGAAATCAACAGTAGCTCAAAGGTACACACACATAAACATTAACATATTTTTAATATGTTTGGGAAGAGAAGGAGTAAATATTTTTTTTTATTTTGCACCGCTGCACTGATTCCTCAGAGTCTCCAGCAGTGAAAAAGAACAGATCGGCCTTAAAAGTCAAACAACAAAAGTCAAATAAAAGTCTACAAATATAAAGCTATATTTTTAAAAACTTTTGTTTTAGAACAAAAACTTGTGCCTACTTTGAAAATGATTTGGAAGACGTGCTTTAAGAACTCATGCAAATTCACACAACACCTATCTGCTGTAAATTTGAATTAATGTCTTTTTTTCAAGTCAGACACAGTTATGGTGGTTTTAAAAATTGTATGAACTTTACTACTTTCTCACAAAAGAAGCTGCATCTGTTTTTAGGTTTACTTGGGAATATGAAAAGAGATTGCCTGCTTAAACAAATAACAATGATCACATCTACTTTAGATGTGATCATGCATAGTGTGAAAAAACTCTTCCTGAATCATCAGCATTTGCACAATGTTTAATGGGGAAGAGATATAGTGAATCAAAATACTTAGAAATTAATGTTATATGTATCCTTTCAAACTGTGAGTTTTGCTTTTATAAAAATATTTGTACTCCAAAATCATTTTGATTTTGAGTATTTGACCTAGTAAACTGAAAGCTAAGATCAAAGAGCAACCCAATAGCGCTAGGAGGCAAGTACCAAGACAGCCATAAACAGTCTAAACAAACTAATAGTTTTCTGGGAGATATTTATATGTAGCAGCCTAAGGCTGTAACCTTATGTTGACTTTATACATCAGTTACGTGTCATTTTCAGTTAAATATGCATAGAATTGTGCTAAAAAAACAGAGAAACAAGAAGAGAAACTAAAATTATTCCATAAATACAAAAAAAAATCACAAGAATCACAATTAATACAGAGATCCTACTACCTCTTCCATAATTACAGTAAAAGGAGATGATTGCAATGGTAAGGTTACTGACACTTATTCAATGACCAGTGCATTTGTATTCACAATCCAGACACAGCCAAATAACTGGCTCTTCCAGCTAGTGCAATTTCCATCTTTTTTAAATGAACCACACAAAGTAAGAGAGCACAGCTTATATTGACTTGAGTACTGCATTAGCTTTTAAAGAAAGGAGGCACATGCATTATCCATTTATTATTTTTATCATTTACATCTTCTTTCAGTATACACAACCCCATTATTCCCTCCATTCATTCTTTCCCGTTGTAGTAAAATTATACAAATAAACAAACCAATTACTGCAGAGTGAAGATGGAGACAAGGAAAGAGATGAATAATAGGTTGTGCACTTATAGCAATAGCATTTAGATTTATATACCGCTTCATAGTGTTTTTAATCTAATCCAAGATGGAACTAATCCAAGATGGTGCCGATAAAGGCTGCCTCAGTGAAATGCTCTCAAATGGTTTCTTCTTCACCCAAATCTTCAACAAATCACTAGAGATGTTCCTTCCTGCTTCAAACGCTCTACTATCATCCCAGTGCCAAAGAAGCCTTCCATCAAGGAACTGAATGACTACAGAGCAGTTGCTCTAACATCTGTAGTTATGAAAACCTTTGAAAGGCTAGTGATGCCCCACTTGAAAACCATCATGGATCTTCTTCTTGCAAAGACAGTTGTAAGATTCATTAGAAGAACAACTTTTCAATATTTCATATTGTAAGAGCCACCAATTACTTTATCAAAGAAATTGGATTATATCCAGGCAGAAATAAAAAGCCAATTTTCTCAAGAAAGTCATACATGTGTTTATAGATCTTGTGCTATACATTTATCAATTATGGTAAGTTTTAAGGACCTTTAAATAACATTAATAATGTTGACTGTAATTGTTTATTACTGTTACTGTAACTTAATGGCAGATAACTGGGACTGAAACAAAATTTGCTATTAAAGGGTTCAATTTTGCCCAAAGATTTAACTTAGGGGGAATGCACTTCCATAATGAGAGAACAAGCTTAATTGGTGCAAAATATTTTTTTTATTTCATTTTCATTTCAAAGGCACAGGAGCACAGTTGGTTGAATTGCTAGGATGCTGGCTTGCAAAGAGCAAAATCACGTTTGGTACCCAGGTCCTATCCCAAGGCAGGGTAAGATCCCATCCTTTACTCCAGCTCCTGCCAGGGACATGAAAGGCACTCTCAACTAAATGTTTCCTGAGCAATGGTGATGTCACTGCCTAATCTTTTGAACCCGGAAGCTTTCAACAGGAGTGTAATGTGATTTCAAATGTTAACCCCTCTCAGAGACTGCTCCTGTCCTGGATTCTGAGAAATGTTGTTTTAAGATGTTCATCTTGCTTGTCCCAATGGGCAGTTAGATATTGGTGGCTGTGGCCTATTCATTCCCTTTTCTCAGCTAGTTTTGGTAAATTAATCATAGATGCCATTGTTTGAAATTGGTTTTCTTCTAGTATAAAATTTTAGCCATACTTAATACATCATAAAGATGTTTCTCAATGGTGACATGAAAAACTCACTGAAAATCTGAAATTGGGGGAAGAATTGAGAACATTCCAGTTAGCTATACAAGTGTTGTCTTATTAATCTGCTTACCATGGCTTTATTTTTCCCCACCAATATCTCCCTAAGTTAAATCAATATCCTGGCCCCTAAAATGTTAAGGCAACTGACTCTTTGAAGAAACCTATAGTTTTCACCTACATAGCATGAACACCTGAGCAGACCAGCTGCGGGCTTATTTGTTATTCAGTCAGAAACATATGCAAGTTATCATCTGACCCAAATAAATCATCTCTAAAGCACAACGGTTATTAATCTTTCTGTTTTGTATAATCTAATTTACAAATAAGAAAAGTGTGAGATAAGTGAGATAACAGTGGTATGTCAGACAGTGAACTAAAAGGGTTAGCACAAAATTATTAATCATTTTAGTGGTGTTTTCAAAGTGCATCTATTTGATATATAATTTCTACCCTTTGTCCATTAGAATAAAAGAGCTCTGAAGTCATCACAGTCTTTGCCTTGTCAAATTGTCAAAGAATGTCAGGCCCAAGCACAAGTACAACTCAGCAAAATACAATTGAGTACAATCCTTTACAGGCAGTTCTTGACTTACAACAGTTCATTTAGTGACCATTTATTTTTAATTTAAAACGTAACTTTAAAAGTTACAATAGCAGTTTAAAAAAGTAACTTATGATTGTTTACCATTGCAGCTGCCCATGGTGACATGATCAAAATTCAGATGCTTGGCAACGGACTCATATTTATGACGGTTGCAATGTCCCAGAGTCATGTGAATTTGTGACCTCCTGACAAGTAAAGTCAATGGAGACTCCAGATTCACTTAACTACATCAGTGATTCACCTAACAACTGTGGCAAAAAAAAATGTAAAATGGGGAAAAACTCACTTAACAACTATCTATTGCTTAGCAATAGAAATTATGAGCTGAATTGTGTTCATAAGTCAAACAAAAGCTATAACTTTCTAATCTACTAGTTATGCAGTATTCTAAGAAATTCTAGGGTGAAGCTATCCTGCACCTCTTCCCCCTCCCCACCCAATTCTGGATTTTAATTTGAGCCTCTCTCTGATTGAATTTACCACCTCGTCTCTGTGAAAGCTCAGTGCTGCCAAAGCTCCTCTCTGCACATTCCATCTCACAGAACTGTAAAATGATGACTAGATCATCTGAATTAGATAACCCAATCCAAAACCATATCCAAAGGAGGTGTTAGACCCCTTGCTCATCCTTTGCATATATTAGGACAGTGTTTCCGAACCTTGGCAACTTGAAGATATCTGGACTTCAACTCCCAGAATTCTCCAGGCAGCGTTCGCTGGCTGGGGAATTCTGGGAGTTGAAGTCCAAACACCTTCAAGTTGTCAAGGTTGGGAAACACTGTATTAGGATGATTACATCTGACTGCAAAAATGGAGGAGGCTACACCCTGGCAGCAAGAAAAGTATAGATAATTCTGATTCTTTGCTGCCCTCTAATGGCCATTTAGTTTTTTGCAATTTAGACATTCCTATTAAATATCTGAAACAAAGGAAGTTCATAAATTTAATTGCACTTATTAATTTTAGAAAAGTCTTTAACAGGTCTGCTTGATAAAAAAAAGAATCTGCAGGTACCAAAATCAAACTAAAAATTAACCCCAAATCAAATCAATCACTGTCAAATAATTGTTACAGTACATTGGGATTGTTGTTTAATTGAAACTTATTGTCCTGTAATTTTTCATTCATTGCTTTGGATTTTTCCCACTAGAAGAACTCCACATTTGTCTCATTTCTGCATTATTATATCTCTGTGTTTCTAGACTACGCATGCTAATCTTTTTCAATCTTCCTCATGGAATGTAGTTTCTATGGAAACTATTTCTTGTACCCATTCTAATTTTGTCAATGCACCTCCTCAGCCATTCAATTTACTTTTCATTGTGATGAAAAATGTAGTGGGACAACAGTATTTGATTCAAGAGCTCAAGAATTTCAATGTTCCTTTAGAACTTGTGCAATGAGAAAAAAGACTTACAAGACAGGAGTTTGCAAGTGTATTTGACTCAATACCCTGCCTAGTATATACTCATAGAACAAGGTTCCCCATAAGAAGGAAGCCTATTCACTTTTTCAGATATCAGCCGTTAGAGACATATTATTTAATTTGCAGAAACACCAGGCAAGATAAGACACTTCTTGTTTTTAATTCTCAGATTAAAAGATTTAATATTCTTTTCAAATATTACTGAAGTTCTGTTTCTTCATTAAGAATTTGGCAAACAAAGGAATATACATGTACATGCCTTTTTAGAATGAATGAGGAGATTTAACCAATGTTTGTCTTGCTGTAGCCATAATGTCCCATCTATTCCATTCCAGTCCTTTTTCTTAAAGCAAATGTACTGTGTTCCCCTGAAAATAAATCCTTCTCCTGAAAATACATTTCCTCCGGTTAATGTTAGGGAGACTGTTATGATTCAGCCTGAGGCTCCTCAGGGACCGGCTGTGTCTCTGCTGGATCCAGGCCCAGAGGAGGAGGACAGTGAACAGGAGGGGGAGGAACAGGCAGACGGGGGAGAGGAACGTCAGGAAGAGGATGAGGGGGAGCAGCCTGAGAGCCCCGGGGGGGGGGGCTCTCCCCAGCCAGTAGCCTGGCTTCATTGGATGAGGAAGCACAGGCTATAATTGACATGAGACAGAGACGTGCAGCTCAGAGACGGGACCAATTAGAAAGGTATTGGCATCACTGAATTGGCAACAGCTGGGTTTGGGTGTGGTTCTCCTCAGCAGGGTTTAAAAGGCAGGCAAGCCCTTTTAGCCATGTGGAGCGTTATCAACTTGAAAGTTCTGTGACCCTGCTTTGATTCTCAGCGTCTCTGATCTTGGCTTGTGGCCTAGAAGACTGGAAGACTTGGGGGAGGCATATGTTTGTTATCTCCAGCATTGTTTTTGACAGCAAGAATCCTGTGTTACTTCATGGCCTTCGTGAAACGTGTTTGAAGTTTCAGCGTGTTCCTGTGTGTAAGGACATTTTCGGTTACCTGTGTTTGCTTTGAATTTTTGGGTTGGTGTTTGCTGGAGGGACCCAGACAGAACAGGAGACAGAGCTGAAAATCAGGTAAGATGGCAAGACAAGCCCCATCTTGCTCCATGTGCCCCAAAATAATAAGACCTCTGAGAAAATAAGTCCAATCGCTTATTTCAGAGTTCAAAAAATATAAGACAGGGTCTTATTTTAGGTAAAACATGGTGCGTGATTGGATATATAAAGAGGTTTTGGGGTGTGATTGAAACTGACAGAGCTACATTGTTCCAATACAGCTTTCCCTCCCCATCCACCTCCCATTTTTTTCATCTGAGAATAATGTATGATACTAATTATCAAAATTATTCAGTAAATTATTATTAATCTTATATTTTATCCACCTAGATTTAAGGACATGATTTACAAGTTGGATGGCAGTTTACCATCCTTCAGAATTCACAAAGCTTACAAGTAAGCCTTTAATCTTCTTTTCTTCTTTCTTCTTTCTATAACCAAAATAGTGCTTTTCTGCTTAGTGATTTTTGTCCTTCCCCCTCTTCCCCCAAAAAGTCTTCTAGTCTCACCCAGTATCCAATAAATCCTTATTAGTGTCAATTGCTCAGTCCATGTTTAGCTGCCTGCAACATCTAACATTACTCAGCCTCTTATTTATGTGATTGTTACATTGATAGATTAATTGATTGGTACCCCATTTGTTTATTTTGTACAACTCTCCTTTCTGGTGTTTCATTTTACTTCTGTCAGCATGGCATCCACTCCCACCAGCCTACATACAATTCTTACTTTTCTTATATGAATCTAAATGACAGGAAAATACTATAAACAATTTTATTTGGTTGCACGGTGTTTGCACGGATACATGTAGAGTCAATGAAATGTTATGAATGATAGCAAGTTCTATGCACAGTCTCTGCCTTTTTGGAAAGTACAGTGTTTCCCTGAAAATAAGACTCCCCGGGTAATAACGCCGGCTGACTCACCGGCCCCACGGCGATGTTGCTGAAGGGCCGGGCAGACTCGGACCCTTCAGATGGCGGCCGCCATCTTGTTTTCGGCCGAAATCTCGCGAGACGAGATTTCGGCCGGGAATGCCCTGCCCACGTGGCTGGGCATGACGTCAGGTCCGGGCGGGGCCTGCTGGCCCTATTTAAGGGGCGGCAGGCCGGGAAACAGCCTTTTCGCCCGGACCTGGTTGCCTGAGCAGACACTTCTTTGGTGCTGCTCGGCCGCCATTTTGGGTCTCCCTCGTGTCGCAGCCGCCATTTTGTGGCCTGCCGAGGGGGCGAAAAGTGCTGTGCTCGTTGCGCAACGAGGTTATCCGGCTCTTCTCCTTGCAAGACGACGTTGTGGCCTTATCCCTCTTCGCGTGGCTGCAGTCTTCAGGATCCCCCTCGGGCCCGAGGGGGACTGGTAACCTCCTCCCGGCTGGGAGGAGGGCGTGGTGGGGGGTGTTTGGTCTGGGCCCCCGGTCTTGGGAGGTTGTCGTGCCTGGATTGCAGGCCTTTGAGGCCTGCCTGCGCAGGGAGGCTTGCCACTTGGTGATAAGATATCAATCAATAAATACTGTGTTATATAACTATAATTAGTATTATTCCCAATAAAGGGGGTGAAGGGTAGCTGGGGCTCTTAGGCTCTAGGTTGGGCCCTGCGGTGGGGGAGTTGGGCCTGCCACTCGTGCTGGGGGTTCGGCCTAGGTGGTTTTAGTGGCTCATTGCATACAAGGAACAGTGTGATGGCTCCTAAGAAGAGGCCTGCCACTACTCCGATGGCTCCGCCAGCGGTGCGCCCCATAAGGGCCCTTAGGCCTTCTGCCCGGGCCCGGGCCAGCAGGGAGGGGACTGCGGGGGTGGTCCCTGACCAGGGGGGGGTGGTCTCGTTGCCTCCTGCCCCTCAAACTGATTTTTCTCCTGCTATGTCTTGGGCCAGGGTGTTGGAGAGGCTCGATGAGCTCGAGCAGTGGAGGAGCGGTGCAGTCCCCGGAGCGGCCAGCAATCAAGTGCCCGCGGCGTTGGGGAGAGATCCGGCGGCGGCCCAGGCTGGGCAGCCGGCTCCGTTCGGACGGCAGGCCCCTGCAGGGCCGATGGCGGCTTTCCCGGGCCCCGCACCATTGGGCCCCCCGTGGATGTCTTCAACCCCGTACGGGGCAGGTGAGGCTGCACCACACAACACATCCCTGTCTTTTCTTCCTCCCCCCGCCCCGGGTTTTCCCCCGGCGGGGGTCGGGAGTGGGTCCAGCTTTTTGGGGTCCCCCGCGGGCACCTGTGGGCAGGTGTGGGCTCCGCCGGTACCTCCTCCGGGGCCGCCGGCGGCCAGCGCTGCTCCGGTGTCTGGGACGGGTCCTACGGGGACACCAGCGGTGCCAGGGGCAGGGGGGTGGGTTTCTCCGGCCCCTCCTGTCATGCCCCCGCTCCCGGTTTTCCCCTACCCCCATGGGGCGGGTGTTTTTGGTGTGGCGGCCAACTCGGTATGGGACCCCTTCGCTTGTATTAAAGCGGGGGCCATACCGTGCGGGCTGCCGTCCACCCCTCTAGGATGCCACCTTCACCCGTCGGTCAAGGAGGCTATTTGGCGGGGCGAATACGTCGATCTTTTTTCGCTTTTGAACCGTGAGGTTCCCAAGCAGGAGAAAGAGATTGTCCCGGGGGAGAAAACGAAGAAGACCAAGGTAACGAAATGCTTCAGCTCCTGGCTGTATGCCTTTCTTACCTATGGGTCGGTAGTGATCCAACGGCAGCCGGCTATGGCCTCTGCCATGTTTAAGTATATAGACTTAATTGCCAGGGCCCACTTTGAATATAAGGGCACCATTTGGCGCCATTATGATAAGGGTTTCCGCATGAGGATGTCTGTGGAGCCCAACTTGCCGTGGGATATGGTGGTCCCGGACCTGTGGTTCCGGGCCACGCATATGTCCGGGAAGGAAGGGTGTGAGCGCACGGATAGTGGGCACTTTATGGAGGAGGAGCCCGGCGCGGCTTCGCCGGCCAAGGCGACTCCTGGTGTGGCTGGCAAGGGGGCCTCGCCCGCTTGTCATGAGTTTGCTGCAAAAGGGGCGTGTTTTCGTCCCTTTTGTAAGTACAAGCATGCCTGCGGGAATTGTGGGGGGTCCCATGCGGCTTCAGTCTGTCCCCGCCCCAAGAAAGGGGCGGAGAAGAAGGGCGGGGGTCCAGGAAAACCTCCCCCACCAGCTGGGGGAAAAGGGGCCCAGCCCAATTAATGTTTCTGTGCTTGAGGGTTGGTTGATCGACTACCACCCTCGCCCGAGAGCCGAGTTGCTCTTGAGGGGCTTCTCCGAGGGATTTAGGATCCCTTATGTGGGTATTAGGAGGGCCTTCATGTCCGACAACCTCAGGTCGGTTGTCGGACATGAAGACATTGTACGGGCTAAGATTCGAAAAGAGGTGGCTGAGGGCAGGGTCCTTGGGCCCTTCCCGGAGCCGCCCTTTCCGAATCTTCGTGTGTCCCCCTTAGGTGTGGTCCCCAAAAAGGCGAGTGGTGAATTTAGGTTGATTCACCATTTGTCTTTTCCGAAAGGGGAGTCAGTGAATGACTTCATTCCTGACGAGCTTTGTTCCATCCGGTACGCATCCTTTGATGCGGCCGTGGCTATGGTTAGGGAGTGTGGGGTGGGAGCCCTTATGGGTAAATGCGACATTAAGTCGGCATTTCGGCTCCTCCCCATTCACCCAGGCGACTTCGAGCTGCTGGGCTTCCATTTCGAAGGTGGGTTTTACGTGGATAGGGCATTGCCGATGGGCTGCTCTATTTCCTGCTCTCTCTTTGAGAGCTTTAGTACCTTCCTCGAGTGGGTGCTCAGGAGGCGGAGTGGCCTGGGGTCTGTCGTTCATTACCTCGATGATTTCTTGGTGGCCGGGCCTGCGCAATCGGAGCAATGCTTTGCTTTGATGCGGGACTTCGAAGCCCTTTGTGCTCAATTGGGGGTGCCTTTAGCCTCCGAGAAGACCGAAGGCCCTGCCACCAGGATTACCTTCCTGGGTATTGAATTGGATTCAGTGGAGCAATCTTCCAGATTGCCCCTGGATAAGCTGATTAAAATCAGGTCCAAGCTTGAGGCGGTCCTGGGCTGCAGGAAGGTCACTCTTCGGCAGCTCCAGGAGTTGGCTGGGATTCTTAATTTTGCCTGTCGGGTAGTGGTGCCCGGTAGGGCTTTTTCTCGCCGGTTGTATGATGCGATGAAGGGGCTAAGTTTGCCCCACCATCGTACCCGCTTATGTGCAGGGGTCAGGGCTGACCTCTGCGTGTGGCGGGAGTTTTTGGAACGTTTTAACGGGTTGTCGTTTTGGCGGCAGGAGCTTCTTTTGGAAGCGGAGCTGCAGCTGTGTTCCGACGCCGCAGGGACTTGCGGTTTTGGGGTAGTGTTAGGTGACCAGTGGTGCTGGTCGGCGTGGCCTCCGGAATGGAGTGCCTGTTCGTTGGTTAAGGACTTAACTTTTTTGGAGCTTTTCCCCTTAATAGTGGCCTTAGAGCTCTGGGGGGAGCAGTTCAGGGATAAGACTGTGCATTTTTGGTGTGACAATCTAGCGGTTGTCCATGTTGTGAACGCCCTGTCCTCTAAGAGTGATAGGGTGATGCGGCTTGTCCGCCATTTTGTGCACAGGTCCTTGTCTTTGAACGCCTTGTTTTTGGCTAGGCACGTCCCTGGTTTAGATAACGGGGTGGCTGACGCCTTGTCCCGTGGTCAGTTGTCCAGGTTTCGGACCCTGGCCCCGTGGGCCCGAGAGTCGCCGGAGGTGTTTCCAGCCCACCTGTGGAGCCTGGGCGGGCTCTCGAGAGCTGGAGAGACGAGGCCTCCAGGGCGATCGCCTTATCGGTAGCTCCTAGTACCCTGCGAGCTTATCAGCGTGCAGGTAAGGAGTTTGGGGATTTCAGGCGGGGTAAGGGTTACCCCCATTGCTGGCCTGCCCCGGTTGAGCACCTAGCTGAATTCTGTGTCCTGCTGAAGGGGCGTGGCCTTTCAGTGAGGACTATCAGGGCTAGGTTAGCCGGCCTCGCCTTTCTGTCCAAGGCGGGGGGGTTTGGTGATTTTACGGGTGATTTTCGCATCCGGAGGATGCTGGAAGGTTGGGTGAGGGAGCGACAGGGGTTTCCCTCTGACACTCGTCGGGCCCTGACGGTTCAGCAGCTGTCTCTGATTAATCAGACATTTGGCAGTCTGTGTGCCTCTCCTTACGAGGCTCGGCTGTTCAGGGCAGCGACTTGCGTTATGTTTTTCGGGGCCCTCAGGGTCAGCGAGGCAATGGCCTCCTCGCAGTCTGACTTGTCGCTCCGCGCCTTCCAGCTCGCTGATCTGACCTTTAGACAGGGGGGTGTCTCTCTTTTGGTGAGACACTCCAAGACAGATCAGTTGCACAGAGGGGTTAGACTTGAACTTAGCGCAGCCACCGATAAGTCTGTTTGCCCGGTGGCTGCTTTGCAGCAATTTTGTGTCTTGCGCGGGTCAGGGCGTGGGTACCTTTTTATACACCAGGATGGTTCCCCCCTGACCCGGTATCAATTCTGGGCGATAGTGTCTAAGGCTATGTCTCAGGTAGGCATGGATCCCGCCGGCTATGGAACGCATTCGTTCCATATCGGCGCCGCCACTAGCGCGGCACTTTCTGGTCTCCCGGCCCAACGGATTCAGGAGATCGGCCGCTGGCGGTCAGCGGCATATTTGGGTTATGTTAGGCCCGCTGAGGATCCGGGGCAGGGTTTAGGCTAGGTAACCTCTCTGTGTGTGTCCTCTTCCAGGTTCCCAGTCCAGGCAGAAACCGACGGCGCTGCTGTGTGGCCACAGCATGGTCTTCTGGGCCGGCCGCTCGGCAGCCAGAAGTGCCATCGGGACCCAGCTGTCGTTGGGACGGTGGGTCAATGTTGTTTGGATGGGCCGGAGGGGTATGCGGTGGGAGGGCCTCCTACCGACGCTGCTGGGTACGCAGCATCTCAGGGCGGTACCCGGCGCTGCTGGGCGGGCGGCTACCCAGGGTCGCGCCCAGATGGGACTGGGTGGTCGGCAGCCCATAGCCGCACCCAGATGGCTGGTCTTGCACCTCGGTGGCAATGACCTATGCCTGCTTGGCGGTCTACCGTTGATCGTCCAGGCGCGCGAAGACCTGCGGCGGCTTCGCACGTTATGGCCCACCACGCAAGTGGTGTGGTCAGAGATCCTCCCACGGATCGTTTGGAGGGACGCCATTTCCCTTAGGGCCATCCACCGGGTTAGACGTAGGGTGAATAAGGCCGTGGGAAAAACTGTCAAAGAATTAGGGGGGATTGTAGTTGCCCATCCCCTCATCACTGTAGATCGGCCGTGGCTTTACCGGGCCGATGGCGTTCACCTGTCAGAACAGGGGAACGCCATTTTCTTACAGGACCTGCAGAGGTCTCTGCGTGAGCTGGCGCAGATAGAGGGGGGAGTCGGGGGGCCAAGATAGAGATCTGACCCCCGCTCCGTGGCAGGTTAGGGGCGGAAATCTGGGTGGTTTCAGCAACTGCGCGTTCTCCCTTGGGCATCTTTGGGGATGATTGACAGGTTCTCTCCAAGACCATGGTGGGTGCTACCTGCGCACTTGGGGGGAACCTGTCTTTGGGTCCCGCTATTGAAGTCCCAGGGTAGGGGTGAGCCGGCGGGACCCCCCTCATGCGAGTGTATGGCAGGGTCTCAGGTGAGGGAGAGGTCCCTCACCTGGACCAGCATCGATTACGCCCATAGTTGCCCAGGAATGTTGACCTTTTACGTCATTTCCGCCCCGGAAGTGTTTGTTTGACCCTGCAGGTCCATTTGGTTCCGGGTCATAGTTAAGTATGTTGATTATGCAAATTTATGCTAATTCATGCTAATTTAATTAATAAATTATGCAAATTTATTATAATAAAAATGACCCAAGTTTAAATCCAGCTCTTGTGTCCGAGTCGTTACTCCGTCTCTTCTGCAATAACGCCGGCTGACTCACCGGCCCCACGGCGATGTTGCTGAAGGGCCGGGCAGACTCGGACCCTTCAGATGGCGGCCGCCATCTTGTTTTCGGCCGAAATCTCGCGAGACGAGATTTCAGCCGGGAATGCCCTGCCCACGTGGCTGGGCATGACGTCAGGTCCGGGCGGGGCCTGCTGGCCCTATTTAAGGGGCGGCAGGCCGGGAAACAGCCTTTTCGCCCGGACCTGGTTGCCTGAGCAGACACCCACCCGCCCTTCCCTATTTTGCAGTGTGCCTAGGGGTCGCCTGCGGGGGCCGAATGGGAATTTTTTGCAGCCTCGCCCATTAGGCCAGGCTGTTTTTTCGCCCATTCCACACTGGGGAGATGGATGTGCGGTTAGGGGGTGTTTGCATTTAATTAGGTTAATTGCTTACCTCTGGTCATTGGGTAAGCAGGTTAGGGGCGGAAATCTGGGTGGTTTCAGCAACTGCGCGTTCTCCCTTGGGCATCTTTGGGGATGATTGACAGGTTCTCTCCAAGACCATGGTGGGTGCTACCTGCGCACTTGGGGGGAACCTGTCTTTGGGTCCCGCTATTGAAGTCCCAGGGTAGGGGTGAGCCGGCGGGACCCCCCTCATGCGAGTGTATGGCAGGGTCTCAGGTGAGGGAGAGGTCCCTCACCTGGACCAGCATCGATTACGCCCATAGTTGCCCAGGAATGTTGACCTTTTACGTCATTTCCGCCCCGGAAGTGTTTGTTTGACCCTGCAGGTCCATTTGGTTCCGGGTCATAGTTAAGTATGTTGATTATGCAAATTTATGCTAATCCATGCTAATTTAATTAATAAATTATGCAAATTTATTATAATAAAAATGACCCAAGTTTAAATCCAGCTCTTGTGTCCGAGTCGTTACTCCGTCTCTTCTGCAATAAGCCCAATCAGGCTTTTGAGTGCATCCCCCAAAAATAACACCCTCCAAAAATACACTGCTCAAAAAAATAAAGGGAACACTCAAATAACACATCCTAAATCTGAATGAATGAAACATTCTCATTGAATACTTTGTTCTGTACAAAGTTGAATGTGCTGACAACAAAATGAAATTGATGGTCAATCAGTGTTGCTTCCTAAGTGGACAGTTTGATTTCAAAGAAGTTTGATTTACTTGGAGTTATATTGTGTTGTTTAAGTGTTCCCTTTATTTATTTATTTATTTATTTGTTTGTTTGTTTGTTTGTTTATTTTGAGCAGTATATTTAAATGCATGTGCAGTCCATTTCCTCTGGTTAGGGTTAGGGAGACAGAACTGGAAATTGAGTAAGGTGGCAAGAGGAGCTCTGTCTTGTTCCATTCACCCCAAAATAATAAGACCTCCCAAAAATAAGGCCAAGCCTTTTGGGGTTCCAAAAATATAGGACATGGGGAAACAGAGCACTGGATAAGCATCAATAATATTGAATTTTCTATAACTTTCAAGACAACATTGGTATTTGCACTTCAGATGGCACTTTAGAGAGCAATTCCATTTGTAGGCAGAAAGTACAAACTTAGTGTTGCATTCCTGTGTGATGCTGAACTACTATACAAAGTTTATGATGCAAGCAATTGATTATACTGTGTTCTTCCTATTGGCAACTAAATAGCTTGTAATATTAGGTGAACTTTTATGGTAAAAGATGATCCAAAACTTCTATCAAAGTACTGTAGTTGAAAATATTTTTAAAAAACACATTAGATAAAATTGAGAAGTATTTTTTAAAAAATGTGGCATGGTCTTATTTGTAGCACAATCTACACATGTATTCCTTTCCAAAAAGTATCTGGCAATAGAGAATATAATAGGTTTACAATACAGTAGTGCCTCTAGATACGAGCTGCTCTATATACGAGCATTTCGAGATACGAGCTAGGAGTGGAGAGATATTTCTGCTCTACTCCCGAGCTCAAATTCGAGATACGAGCCCCTCCGAGCGCTCACCGCCTGTCCCTGTCAGCGGCCCAACCACCTTTACCCGCCCGGATAACCGCCAGAGGGGCTCCTCCGGAGGGGCGCCTCCAGAGGGGCGCACGGGGAAGGGCTTGAGCCGCCGCCTTCTCCCTTCCCCGTGGGAGCGCCGCACCTCTTTTCTTCCCAGCCCGAGAGGCACGAAACCTCTGCTTATGCCGGGCGGCCCGCCTGGAACGCCAGCAATGCCGCCGGGACGATTGCCGAATGGGGGCGGGGCGCGGGAGGAGGCAGCGCCACACCGGACCCCTCAGGCCGCTCCGTCCAGGATGGGGCTCCTCCGGAGGAGCCCCTCTGGCAGTTTCCGGGTAGGTGAAGGTGGCTGGGCCGCTGACAGGGACAGGCGGTGAGCGCTCGGAGGGGGCACAGCCCGGAGCGAGACTTGGCCTCTGCCACAGCTGCTGCCCGCCTGCTTCTCTCTCCCTCCTTCCCCATGGTGCTTGGCGAATGGAGAGGCGGTCGCCTCGCCTGCCGCCCCGCTCTGCTTCGCTCCCTCCCTCCGCAGACCCAGAGACAAAACAAACAGAAAGGAGGCACGGAGCATAGGGAGCCGCCTGGCAGACCGCCTTTGTGTTTTTGGCTGGGGGGGGGAGAAGGATGACCTTCCTGACTGCATGGCATCCTGCATGCAGGATGACATGCATGGCAAAGGGTCGGGGAGGATCGGGAGGCTCAAGCCTCCTTCGGTGGTGGCAGTCGGTTTTTGATTTTTGGGCTTGCACTCATTAATCGCTTTTCCATTGATTCCTATGGGAAACAATGTTTCGTCTTACAAGCTTTTTGCCTTACGAGCCTCCTCCCGGCACCAATTAAATTCGTAAGTCGAGGTATTACTGTATCAAGATATGTAGAGAGCGTAATACAGATACTTATAATGTTGACCCAAATATTTTTGCTAAAAAGAAGCCCATCAATAAATAAAAAATTAACAATTAGAGTACTTTAGAACTTGTCCCATCAAATAACAGCAAGTTTGTTGAATAAACCCTTAAAGTTCAGACTTAATGCATAATGCAGAATATATAACTCAAGGAATTTAGGAAGATGTGGTCCATCATGATGAAGATAACATCATGAAGATTTGGTAGAAAAAGGAATTGAATGGACATGTCTATATTATAGTTAAGTGCAAAGTCTGAGGAAAGGCATTTATTTGCTTGAAAGAAAAGCCCATGCGGGATTTTGTATAACAATGTGAAGTTATATATAAGATTATGACAGAATCATTTCAAATATGAGCCTGTAAAAGGAGTATGGAAGACTTATACATCCTTTCATCTTGAAAACAAAACCACCCATATCTCTACAATTATAAGTTCAAGAAAAGAAAGAGATTCTTTAAGCAGCTACTGGAACGTAAACCACTGGTGTTTTCTGATAATAAACATAAATGACTGTAAAAGATGTCTTCAAATAGTTGAACATCTGGAACAAGGATAATTACAGAGCGCTACATAAAATGTAGAATCAAAGGGATTCTCTGAGTCATGTACCTTTTGGAGAAAGAAGTCAATTTATTGTGCCGCTCATATGCTGAAATAATTGAAACTCACTGACTGATTTACCAGAATCAGGATCATAACATTTCAGTGGAATTGTCAACAAGATGGCCTCTCAAGTAGGAATCACATATGGTAGCAACTGCTAGAAATCTGTTGGGAATTGTAAAAGCCCTCCTGCCGCATTTTTCTTGGTCTATGGCAGCAGTTGAAAGCAGAATCTCATAAGGTAGTAATTTCTGTTAACTGATGCCAGCAATTTAGCTTCATATTATCAAGATTTTTAGGATTAAATCAGTATTGCAGGGCAGATGAGACTATAGAGGAAATAAAGATAATGTTATAGCTAAGGTAGTGCTTCAATTCCTTAGTCCATTTTGATTTTATTATTCCCTTCCCTCCTCCAGGTCCACCCTCACTTTTGGCGGGACAGTCCCACTTTTGAGCAATTTGTCCTGTGTCCTGTGGCATTTTTAAAACATGATGATTTTTTAAAAATGGAGCGTCTGCTCACCTTACTTTTAAACCCCTGAGGTTGAGAAAACAGACGGCATGAGGGATTTCCCCCTTTCTTCCCCCTCCACTCATCAAGGAAGATGCCCATCACCCACCAGCCTGCTTGTCCCCTCCCCACCTCTAATAAGATACCCCTCGGGAGACGAGAGTGCCGGCAATGCAGCTGCCCCAAGACCTGCCCGGGTGCCTCAGCACCGCTGCCACTGCCATCCTGGGAGGTAAGGGGCGGTGATGGGGGGACAAGAGGGGGGGTAGGATGAGTGAGAAGTGGGTGAGGGGGGAAGCTGCCCCCTCCCCCCACCAGCCTTGGCTGACCCCCCCTTCCCTCTTCCCCACAGCTAGTGGCAGCATCTGTGAAGGGGTGTGATGGGGGTGAGAGGCGATGGGAGTGAGGGTGGGGACACAAAGGGTGGCCAAGGAATTTGGAAGGGTGAGAGGGTTCAAATGGTGCAAGGCCGCTCCCCTCCCCGCCTGGCCTCAGCTGACTCACCCGCTTCCCTCTTCCCCGCAGCGAGTGGCAGTGTTGGTGAAGGACGAGCTGGTGCTCTGAATAGGTGGCTCGGGCGCACTGGGCATGGTGCCCTTGGTCTGAGCAGTGGGCATGGTGGGCTCAGCCGAGCAAAACTAGATGCACAGCACATGGCTGGTGAGGATCCTGTCGGCACCCTGGCCCAGCTCACCAGCCAGGAACTCGGCGAAGCATGTGCTGCACATCTAGTTCTGCTCGGCCGAGCCCACTGTGCCCACCACCCAGGCCAAGAGCACCCTTTGCGCCCCCCACCCTCGCTACCCTGGCAGGTGGGCAAGAAGGGGATGGTGATGACCTTCCTGTGAGAGGTGCCCCTTCTCCCACAATAAAGTTCTGTGGCCCCCACAAAGAAAGAAGATGCCCCTCGCCTGTCCAGGCCTCCTGCATTTGGATGCCACCGAAGCCGCCACCATCCTCAGCAAGCGTCCCTACACCATATTTTTATACACACACACACACACAAAGTCGTCCATTGTTCCCCCTCCCCCCAAATGTTGTCCCACTTCAACTAAATTATAATCTGGTCACTTTAAACTATGACCACCTTCTCCATTTAAATTTCATCCTTGGAGATAATTATATATATTTCTAAACTTAAATGTAGGCTCAGGCAAATATTAATCCAGCAGTTATTTATAAATAAATAAAGAGCATTTAAAAGAAAAAAACAACTTTGTATTTAGTTTACGACATAACATTTCCATATAATTACTTTACCAAAAAATTATTGAAAGAAAATAAATAGCAAAATATTTTTCAGTTTCCTTTAACATTGGCCAAATGATGTGAATTTTATTGGGGGAGAACAGAATATTTTAATTAATACATAAAATTAAAAATATGGCATAAGTTAATATTTAAAATTACAACTGTGTCATAGGGTTCTTTGAATAGCAATAGAAGCTTTGTAATTTTAATGTTCCATAATATGCCAAGTCAAAGATGCAAAATTCAAAGAAAATAAAAAATAAATAAAAAGAAGTTACTTCCAATTTTATTTTACAACAGTTGTAAGTATAAATATAAAATCACATCTTACTTAATGATTACAGTAAGCTTACAGCTTATTTTATTGTCCACATTTTTTTATAATTTACTAATTTTATACCAATCTTAAAACCATATATCATAAAATATTTTTTATGTTTCAATAAGAGCTTTCCAATCATCTTTAAATTTAAACAATGTCCTATCTCTAATTAAAGCAATAAATCTGACCATCTCATCAATTTCCATAATTTTCACTATTCATTCCTCCAATTTGGGTAAAGTTGAATCTTTGCACATTATAATCAGTGATGGGCTCCTACTGGTACGGTCAGGCATGCAGTGCGGGTAGCAAAATTTGGAACTCCACCCCAGAGTACCCAATTTGCACTGAAAGATGTTGAAACCAAATTCATAAGCTACGCCCACAGTGTGGTAGTAAAAATATTGGTAGTCCATCACTGGTTATAATACATTAATCTCATTTTAGTCATCATATATAAAAACAAATTTTGATATTTTTTTCCAACACTGAGTCTTCTTTAACTATACTGTAACTATAGATTTATCTCTCTGCCGAAATCCAGAAACAGAGAGAAACACTCTTAGTTGAAATATTTTGATTCTGGGGCAGATTTATTAATTTATCTCTGAAAGAACTGGATATAAAAATATTGACTTAAATCACAATAAAATACAGTTCAAAGAACATGCATTGATTGGACTGCTTCGATAAAACAGGGAAAATGCATGCCATTAAAAACGACACATGTAGAAAGGATGAATGAAAAAATGATGGCAAAGAAAATGTATCTCCAGATAACGGAGGAAAGACACAAAACTATTGATAAATGCAGTAAAGATTTTGTGATCTATCATCTTGAACATGTGCCTAATCTGCTTGGAATACAAGAAATTCCAGTAGTGTCATTAGAGGACTTGGATTTGGAAAGTGTTGAATGGGAGGGTTACAAAAAGGTGATAATGTCACACGGGAGCTACTGGAAAACTTCTCCAGCATTGTTGGTTTTGTTGTTCAGTCTTAAAAGTTACTGAGTTAGACAGGACTCCTAAGAACATGGAGGATCAGTGGTAGAAGCCGTCTGTAGTGGGGGGGGAAAGGAAGCAGCCACTTGTTATGTACTGCTACCTAGTTAAAGGGGGGGTGAACACAAAGTCTGTTATATTGCCTAAGACACTTTTAAATTTGGCAGCAACACTGCTTAAAACATGGAGACAAGGGGAATTTAGAAGCATAGAGTTGTTTAGGCCCTCTTACTCACAAAATATCAAAGTGCATCAGTAATGGTAAAGTTCCTCAAGCACTACCCACACCTAGGAATATAAACTTGTTTCCTGAAGGAAAAATATTAGCATGCAAAACATTTTGCTTTAAAGTCGAGAAATGCTTTCTGTTGACAAGGTCATTGAATATGAACACTACATATTCTGTGGGCCAGCTTCCACAATATTTTCAACCCAGTCAGCCAATAGACCAGTCAGTTCTCATTACCGGCAGAATGGTACCATACAATCTCATTACAGTAGAAAGCCAGTGTTTTATGCTGCCTGGCATTAATATTAAGTTCTGTAATCAACAATGTCTTGCAGGAAAGAACTGTTTTCACAAACTGTTTTGAAAAAAAATCATCAACCTTGGTGGTAGTTGTATTCAGATGACTAAAATATTGATAGAATTCTCAATAGCAGAAATCAGAAACAGAAATCTTTAACCCAGGTTTTTAGTAATCTTGTTTGGCATTCCTTAAAAATTAGGTTTAAGTGGTCTACATTTATTCGGAATGTACATTTATGGAATGCAGACTTGATTTGACAAATGAAGTTAGCTTTCTTTTGCTCCATGTCCATTTTTCCAACTCTTTAATTTGTGTTCTGCTCAAAAACACATCCTAAAGTTCTGTTCCCGGGTCTATTTGACCCCGGACCGCAAATTGTTCATTTTAGGTACTTATATTTGGTCTTTTTGAAAGCTTTTTTTCACTTGGAAACAAGTTTGAACATTTCTGCACAGAATGAAATGAAAATTGAAATGAAAAAATTAATGCTAATTGGTTTATTTTGCTGATAAAATGAACCCCCCCCTGTTTTTGTGATTTTTTTTTTCAATTTATAGATAGTTTTGCCTGCAAAATGCATTCTATTTTACTAAAGTTGGTGTGGGATTGGTAGCTTGAACATTTCTGAATATAATGATATGAAAATTGCAGTAAGGGGGCTGGCGAAGGTTTTTCTTACTTTGAATGTTCCGGGCGGGCTGGCAGGGGGATGGGAAGAGTGTGCACCGGCCCACGCGCCCAACATTGAAAATCACCTTCGCTGGTCCCCGCTGTGAGAATGCCTGCCCCGCCTCTCCTGCAGCCCCCTCGCTGAGAGCCAAAACAAAAGCGCTTTTGGCGAAGGGACTGCGAGAGCGGCAGGGCAGGCATTCCTGCTGCGGGAGGAGCCACGCTCCAAGGTGGGAAGCGGAGGAGAAAGAGAGGCGGATCGGGCAGGCGGGGGGCAGCGGCGAGTAGCCAGGGGCACGAGGGGGCTAGAGGAGCGGGGTACAGCCACGGCTCCCTGCGCGCCCTTGGAAAAGGGTGCACGGGAGGTATTTTGGGGTGCGCTGGCGCAGGTGTGCGCAGCCTACAAGGAACTGTGCTGGGCACAATGACTGCTGTGGGCGCCAGGGGGCTGGCACATGGTGGCAGTCCAAAACCGCCCCACCCCATTTTTCAATTTGGCCGGGCCCCTGACGCCAGTAGCAGTAATATTGGCCTATCAGCGGCCCTGTCCCTCTGTCTCTCTCTCTGTCTCTGTCTGTCTGTCTGTCTGTCTGTCTCTCTCTCTCTCTCTTCCTTCCTTCCTCCCTTTCAAACTTCTCATAAATTGGAAAAGTTTGATACTTGCAAGGCCTTGTTTTTTAAAATTGCATGCTGTTAGCATGTTTTAATTTGTACCCTATCATGTTTTAGTACTGGGATGGACAAGCCTTCATAAAGCATATTGCAGTTGTCTAGTCTGGTTGTCATCAGGGCACTATATTTTTTTATACTTAAGAATATTTCTTGCAATTAATTTAAATATTTCAGGTGAACAAAATGGAAGTAATTTTCCACCTGAAATATTCCAGATCATTTGAAAGAAATATCTCATTTTCTGTTATAATCAATATGCTTTTCCTTAAGACCCTCTCCAAAAGCATTTTAAATAATACTGTACATTTTACATCAACACAGAGTTTATTTCAAAAAGTTGAGATAGTACGTGTTCAGATGCCAGCCAGGTTCACAATATTCATCCAGATTCTGGTTTAAAATATTAATTAATATTCCTTCAATTAATTATTCCATTCATCCATCATAATTATCACAGTCAATTACACTTAAAATGCACAATTCATTTTGCATGATCAGATTGTTTGTTTTTACTTTCCAAGAGATGAGAAGGGCTCATTTAAATGCTTTTACCATTCAAGAATAAAGTATGGTATATTCCTTTACTTTATATGAACTTCCTAGCTAATAGGAACATAAATTGTAAGGTTGAGAGCCATGTTAGCCGATGGTAGCAAAAATGTGAAGGTGTCTGGTAGCACATTTTCTGGCTAATAAATTATATTAAAAGGCATAAGCTTTCATGTAAGCTCATGTAAGCTTCTATCTTTTAATATACAGTGGTACCTCAAGATACGAACCCCTCGTCTTACGAACAACCCGTGATACGAACCCGGGGTTCAGAAAATTTTGGCCTCTTCTTACGAACGTTTTTCGTCTTACGAACGCCAAACCCGAACTTCCGGGTTCGGCATTCCGGAGGCTGCTGGGAAGCCCCGCAGCCCGGCTGTCACCTTTTAAAACAGCTGGGGGGCTTCCCAGCAGCCTCCCGAAGCTGAACCCGGAAGTTCGGGTTTGGCGTTCGGCTTCGGGCGGCTGCTGGGAAGCCACCCGGCTGTTTTAAAAGGTGACAGCCGGGCTGCGGGGCTTCTCGGCGGCGGCGGCGGCAGGTTGGTAAGACGGAAAACGTTCAGGAGGCCGCTTTGGGTTTTTGGCTGGGAGGGAAGGCAGGAGGTCCGGCGCTGGGGAAGGGAGTCAGGAAGGTCCTCCTGCTCCCCCCTCAGTGAAAAACACAAAGACGGTCTGCCGCCGCATGACAGGCAGGGCGGAGCAGCATGGAGCATGGAGCAGACCGCCTTTGTATTTTTGGCTTGGGGGGGGGGGAAGCAGGAGGCGCAGGATCGGGCGGGCGGCGGGCGAGGCGTGACCGAACGGGCCCGGCTCAGGCTAGGACGGGGCGGGCAGCGGCTGGGCGCGGCGGCGAGGGTGCGTCCGACTGCTTGGCTTCCCTCGCCGCCGCAGGCAACGTGCGTTGCGAACTTTCGGGCCGGCCAGGCTCAGTGGATCAAGCCGTGCCTCCTGGGCTTTCCGTCACTGAGCCGGCGAGGCTCAGTGATGGGAGGCGCGGCTTGATCCACTCAGCGGCCCGGAAAATCGCAGCTCGTGTTGCCTGCGGCGGCGAGTGAGGCCAAGCCGAGAGCAGCATCACCGCGGCTCCTCGCTCGGTTTCCCCCGCAGCCGCAGGCAACACGGGCTGTGATTTTCCGGGCCGGCGAGGCTGTGACAGGAGGCGCGGCTTGATCAGGGAGGCGTGGCTTGATCCGCTGAGCGGCCCGGAAAATCGCAGCCCGTGTTGCCTGCGGCGGGGAGGGAGGCCAAGCCGAGAGCAGCATCACCGCGGCTCCTGGCTTGGTTTCCCTCGCAGCCGCAGGCAACACGGGCTGCGATTTTCCGGGCCGGCGAGGCTGTGACAGGAGGCGCGGCTTGATCCGCTGAGTGGCCCGGAAAATTGCAGCCCGTGTTGCCTGCGGCGGGGAGGGAGGCCAAGCCAAGAGCAGCATCACCGCGGCTCCTGGCTTGGTTTCCCTCGCAGCCGCAGGCAACACGGGCTGCGATTTTCCGGGCCGGCGAGGCTGTGACGGGAGGCGCGGTTGATCCGCTGAGCGGCCCGGAAAATCGCAGCCCGTGTTGCCTGTGGCGGGGAGGGAGGCCAAGCCGAGAGCAGCATCACTGCGGCTCCTGGCTCGGTTTCCCTCGCAGCCGCAGGCAACACGGGCTGCGATTTTCCGGGCCGGCGAGGCTGTGACAGGAGGCGCGGCTTGATCCGGAAGGCGCGGCTTGATCCGCTGAGCGGCCCGGAAAATCGCAGCCCATGTTGCCTGCGGCGGGGAGGGAGGCCAAGCCGAGAGCAGCATCACCGCAGCTCCTGGCTCGGTTTCCCTCGATGCCGCAGGCAACACGGGCTGCGATTTTCCGGGCCGGCGAGGCTCAGTGATGGGAGGCGCGGCTTGATCCACTCAGTGGATCAAGCCGCGCCTCCCGGGCCTTCCGTCACTGAGCCTGGCCGGCCTGGAAAATCGCAGCCCGTTTTGCCTGCGGCGGCGAGGGACGCCAAGCCGAGAGCAGCATCACCGCGGCTCCTGGCTCGGTTTCCCTCGACGCCGCAGGCAACAGGGGTTGCGATTTTCCGGGCCGGCGAGGCTCAGTGACGGAAGGCCCGGGAGGTGCGGCTTGATCCAGGAGGCGCGGCTTGATCTGCTAAGCCTAGCCACCTTCCCCAAGGAGCCTCCCAACCGCAGAGGAGGCAGGGAGAACTTTGCACCACTTCGGAGCCCAGCGCAGCGCATCGTTGGGAAAACCTTCAAGGAGATTGTGGCAGCAGGAAAGAAACGGGCTCCGAAGCGGCGCAAAGTTATCCTGCCTCTCCACCTCCTCCCCCTGCGGCCGCCTTCCCAAAGGAGCCTTCTGGCCGCCCAGGGGGCGGGGTTAGCTTTGTGCTGGGGGAGCGGGGGCTGCCACCCGAGCGCTCTTGCCCAGCGAGAGGCGAAGCACTGGGGTGGGGGTGGGGCTGTCGGAACACCTCCCACCCCAGCACTTTGAATCCTGCCGGCCAAGAGCACTCGGGCAGAAGCTTCTGCCAGACACGGGCAATGAGGGGGAAGCTTCTGCCCGAGTGCTCTTGGCCGGCAGGATTCAAAGTGCTGGGGTGGGGGGTGTCCCGACAGCCCCCACCCACCCCAGTGCCTCGCCTCCCGTTGGGCAAGAGCGCTCGGGTGGCAGCTTCTGCCAGACACGGGCAATGAGCGGGACGAGTGGCGCGGAAGCCGGTGACTGTGGCAGCTGCTGCAAGAGGCTTCCGCGCCGCTCGTCCCGCTCATTGCCCGTGTCTGGCAGAAGCTTCTGCCCGAGTCCTCTTGGCCAGCGGGATTCAAAGTGCTGGGGTGGGGGGGGGCTGTCGGGACACCTCCTACCCCAGCACTTTGAATCCCGCCAGCCAAAAGGACTCAGGCAGAAGCTTCTGCCAGACACAGGCGATGAGGGGGAAGCTTCTGCCCGAGTGCTCTTGGCCGGCGGGATTCAAAGTGCTGGGATGGGGGTGTCCCGACAGTCCCCATCCCAGCACTTTGAATCCAGCAGCTTCTGATGAAGACGGGCGGCGCGGAAGCCAGGGGCTGTGGCAGCTCGCCCCGCCCACCGCCCGTCTTCATCAGAAGCGGCAGGATTCAAAGTGCTGGGATGGGGGTGTCCCGACAGTCCCCATCCCAGCACTTTGAATCCAGCAGCTTCTGATGAAGACGGGCGGCGCGGAAGCCAGGGGCTGTGGCAGCTCGCCCCGCCCACCGCCCGTCTTCATCAGAAGCTGCTGGATTCAAAGTGCTGGGATGGGGACTGTCGGGACACCCCCATCCCAGCACTTTGAATCCTGCCGCTTCTGATGAAGACGGGCGGTGGGCGGGGCGAGCTGCCACAGCCCCTGGCTTCCGCGCCGCCCGTCTTCATCAGAAGCTGCTGGATTCAAAGTGCTGGGATGGGGACTGTCGGGACACCCCCATCCCAGCACTTTGAATCCTGCCGCTTCTGCTGGATACGGGCGGTGGGCGGGGCGAGCTGCCACAGCCCCTGGCTTCCGCGCCGCCCGTCTTCATCAGAAGCTGCTGGATTCAAAGTGCTGGGATGGGGACTGTCGGGACACCCCCATCCCAGCACTTTGAATCCTGCCGCTTCTGCTGGATACGGGCGGTGGGCGGGGCGAGCTGCCACAGCCCCTGGCTTCCGCGCCGCCCGTCTTCATCAGAAGCGGCGGGATTCAAAGTGCTGGGGTGGGGGCCTGTCGGGACAAGCCGCACACAAAGGCCGAGGCAAGGCTGAGCAGGAGGAGAAGCCAACCAGCGAGGTGGTGGGCTGGGAGCCGCAGGCGAAAGGAGCTCGGGCATCGGAGCGCGGCGCCAGGCATTGTTCTCGGGACCCCGCCCGCTCAGCCCCGCGGCGGCCCTTTCCCTCTCCAGGCTGCGGGCGGGGTCCGGAGAACAATGCCCAAGCTCCTTTCGCCTGCGGCTCCCAGCCCACCGCCTCGCTGGTTGGCTTCGCCTCCTGCTCAGCCTCGCCTCAGCCTTTGTGCGCGGCTCCTCCGCCGGAGCTCTGCCGCGCGCCCCTTCGCAGCCCCCTCGCTCCTTGTCCCGACAGCCCCCCCCCCCCCAAAGAGCCGCGCGTCTTCCCAGCCATCTCCCGAAGCCCAAGGCCAAACCCAAACTTCGCTCCTGTCCTGGCTAAATCATGTGGCAGTAAACAGGCTTTGGGGTTTTGGCTGGGGGGAGAAGTAGGACCTTCCTAACTCCCTCCCCCCCAGCCAAAACCCCAAAGCATGTTTGCTGCCACACGATTTAGCGGCGAAGTGACGTGAAGGGATGGAAAGCTGAAACCGGCAGGTTTCAGCTCCCCATTCCTCCACGTCACTTCGCCCTGAATGCTTCTTGGCCGCCTGGCAGAGCGCTCGCAGCCAGCGGGCGGCGGCGGGGGGGGGGGGAACCTCGCGGGGAAGCCGGGCAAGAGCGATCTTCTGCCGGCCATGGGCGAGCGGCGGGGAGTCGCCAATGGCCGGCAGAAGATCGCTCTTGCTGACCTGATGCCTCGCGGTGAAGCCGGGCAAGAGCGATCTTCTGCCGGCCATGGGCGACTCCCCGCCGCTCGCCCATGGCGGGCAGAAGATCGCTCTTGCCCGGCTTCCCCGCGAGGCAGCAGGTCAGCATCCTGGGCGGGCGAGCGGCGGGGAAGCCGGCGGCTGTGGCAGCTGCTGCCCCCCCCCTCCCCGGCTGTTTTAAAAGGTGACAGCCGGGCGGCAGCGTTTTTTTGGGTTTTTTTTTTGTTGTTGCACGGATTAATAGACTTTACATTGTTTCCTATGGGAAACAATGTTTCGTCTTACGAACCTTTCGTCTTACGAACCTCCTCCTTGCACCAATTAAGTTCGTATCATGAGGTATTACTGTAATGTGTTAGTCAGCAAAAGTGCTGACAAATACCATCTAAGGAATGCATCAGTATCTACAGTCTTGATGCTGCTTCTGGATTGTTTCTGAATCAGTTGATTTCTGGTCTTCGAGATGAGATTTAGTTCTCCTAATTGACCACCTCTAAAGACACAATGGAGTACTTATGATCAAGCCAAGAGCAAGATTTTAAAAACTCTATCCATATTAGGCATACCAATTCAATAGGAGTTATGCATCAAGATAGACAAGGGGTAACATGGCAAAGCAAGGCAAAACTGCATATCTTCAGAGATTTCAAGAATAATCACTAGCTAGCTAGTCCATGTTCTCTCCCATTGCTTCCCCTTTCAAAAAATCTTTATTCTCTAAGGCCAATGGGTGACTCCACAAGATTACCTTGACAATCCTGGGCCTAGAAAGTTTAGAACTAAGACTCCTTAAACAAGATCTAAGTATTGCCCACAAGATCATATGCTGCAACGTCCTGCCTGTCGGCGACTACTTCAGCTTCAACCAAAACAACACAAGAGCACACAACAGATTTGAACTTAATATTAAGCGCTCCAAACTTGACTGTAAAAAATATGACTTCAGTAACCGAATTGTCGAAGCATGGAACTCATTACTGGACTCCATAGTGTCATCCCCAAACCCCCCACTTTACCCTTAGATTATCTACGGTTGACCTATCCAGATTCCTAAAAGGTCAGTAAGGGATGAGTACAAGTGCACTAGAGTGCCTTCCGTCCTCTGTCCTATTGCTCTCCTATATCTCCTATACCTTTCTTCTATTCCTATATCTCTTCTTCTATTCTTTCATTGATATGTTCTATTACTATACCTTCTTTTCTATTATTTCTTAGATATATTTTACTATGAGTATCTCCTCTATAACTTTCATCATATATTTTACTATGTGTATATAGATATATACCCACTAAAATCCTCATTGTGTATTGGACAAAATAAATAAATAAATGAATGAATAAATAAATAAATAAATAAATAAATAAATAAATAAATAAATAAATAAATAAAAAAAACACTGCTTGGTTAGCCTTCTAGACTTCAAAAAGTCTGTTAGTACTGTACTTCCTTGATCCAGTCAAATTCTGTTTCTTTGGAAGAGGAATTATTTGACCAGGTCTGGCCTTGGACCATCTTACAGGTATGACGTAGCCATAAAGCCAATTATTGTATCTATTTTATGCTTGTAGACAAACAGGAATCAAAATCTGGGGATAAGTAAGATAGGCATTAAGTCAGTGACTCCTTTGTTCCTCACTACAAATCTCTACCTCAATTTTTCACATCTCAGCCAAATGTCACTGCATTTACAAAAAAAAGTGGTGTACTGATGCTGATCTGATATTAAAGACAATCATAACGTGCAGAAAAGTTCAAGCTGACAAGTATATTTTGCCAGCATTGTTCAACAAAGGTTTTGCACTATTCATTTCAAAACAAAAACTTTGAAGGTAAAGAGATAAATTCTAGCCACTCCTGATTTTCCAAGATTTGGAGATGTGCAAAAACTTCTTTGGCTCAAATGACTTACAGTAGAAATAGATGTATTTGTTAAGCACCATTAATTATGCCCAGCTAAAATTGAACTGTCAAAAACCATGAAGCACTCATAAGAAAAATAAAAACTACACAGTAAAAGCTAGTCAACCAGAAAAAAGAAGGGTTTACTGAGTCAAAAACATTGGCTTTTTTGTGTAAGCACATATGTGAAAGTTTTATAGGAATGTCATGATTACAAGGGGATCAGCATCTATTTTACCTCAGGGCTTATGAAGGCAGTCAAATTTTCAAAGACTTTTTGAATATCATCAGAGGTGGGAGTCATATAAATCTCTGGGGACATTTGGCAGGCACTGCAAAAAAAAAAGTATATCTGCTGGATTCCAACAGTTGATGTCATTTAATCAAAGGGACTCACAGTATGCCCACTCTGCATGATCATACAGGCTGGGTGTAAATTGTGTAAAATAATTAGGCCCCATGCCTTGAAGGGTTTATAGGTGGTAGTAAGTACAGTGATACCTTGTCTTACAAACTTAATTGGTTCCGGGACAAGGTTCTTAAGGTGAAAAGTTTGTAAGACAAAACAATGTTTCCCATAGGAATCAATGGGAAAGCGATTAATGCATACAAGCCCAAAATTCACCCCTTTTGCCAGCCAAAGCGCCCGTTTTTCCACTGCTGGGATTCCCCTGAGGCTCCCTCCATGAGAAACCCCACCTCTGGACTTCTGTGTTTCCCAGCATCGCAAAAACGAGCGCTTCACTGGCAACGGAAGTCCGGAGGTGGGGTTTCCCAGCGAAGGGAGCATCAGTGAAATCACAACATCGCAAAAACACCGAAGTCCTCAAAACCCCACCTCCGGACCTCTGTGTTTTTGCGATGCTGCAATTTCGCTGAGGCTCCCCTCACTGGGAAACCCCACCTCCGGACTTCTGTTGCCAGCGAAGCACTCATTTTTGCACTGCTGGGATTTCCCTGCTGGGATTCCCCTGCAGCATCACAAAAACTCAGAGGTCCGGAGGTGGGGTTTCCCATGGAGGGGAGCCTCAGGGGAATCCCAACAGTGCAAAAACGGGTGCTTCGCTGGCAACGGAAGTCTGGAGGTGGGGCATCCCAGCGGCGGCGGTGGGTTTGTAAGGTGAAAATAGTTTGTAAGAAGAGGCAAAAAAATCTTAAACCCCGAGTTTGTATCTCGAAAAGTTTGTATGATGAGGCGTTTGTAAGACGAGGTATCACTGTACCTTGAATTGCACCTTGAAGCCAAATGGCAACCAGTGCAGTTATGGAAATGAAGTAGACATTCATATTGACTGAAGGTGGAAAGAAGACAAAGCCTCTTTAGATAAATGTTCCTATATTTCCTTTCTAGCATGCTGCTATCATCTGTAGCCTTCTACCCAGCTGAAGGTATTGTAAGCATAGATAATCATCATGAAGTCAATATTCTCCTATTGTTCTTGGAAATAATGTGGCCCATTTACCCATGCTTCTGAACTTCCAAGTCACAATAGAACATTGTAGATATTTGAGATTAAAATTTCCCTCATCTCTTATTACTGACCATAATAGCTGCAACTGACCAAATATATAGTATATCACAAACATTTTGGTAGATTATTTTCCATGTGAATTCAAATGCACAAGAAGATAAATTTTTGAAAGCTGATCATCTGCTAGGCTTTAACCATCTTGTTACAGTGGATCTTTTATTTCTCAGTGGTTGGAAGGTTACACATTTCTGACAATTTTTTTCTGTAATTGCCAGAGAATATGACAACTCACTGGCACAATCTTTTTCTTAGTATACATGAGAAAACTGATCTCATGTACTGTAAATCCAAGCTGAGGATGTACCAGGATTTGTGCATCATAAAGAAAAATAAGACAGATGGTCACCCATTTTACAAACTTTTTTACAGTAACAACTGTTACCAATGGTTGTTACTGTTTTATCTGTAGAATTGTATGAGAAAGAAGGAAGGAAGGAGGGAAGGAAGGAGGGAGGGAGGGAAGAAAGGAAGGAAGGAGGAGAGAGAGAGGATAGATAGATAGATAGGTAGGTAGGTAGGTAGGTAGGGAGGGAGGGAGGGAGAGAGAGAGAGAGAGAGAGAGAGAGATAATCAGGGCAGGTTTTTCTTATACGCCTGATTGAACAAACCATAATTACTGAGTTCACACAATATTTTCTACAATTCACCATACTTTAGAAATGCAGTGATTGCATTCTGAAACCTAACAAAACACATTACTATGGGCATTATCATGATATATGAATCCAGCCACAGGAAGATACATCATATGAAATATCCATGAACAACTAAGACAACAAATAAAGGGATATAATAATTATACTTATTATTAGTCTGTTACTTCAGTCCAATGCATACTTATGAGCAGTGAAGGGCTACCAAAATTTTTGCCACCACACTGTGGGCGTGGCTTATGCAGGACGCCCTGCATTTTCTTTCAACATCGTTCAGTGCAAATTGGGTGCTCTGAGGTAGAGCTCTATTTTCACTAAGCCACTGCATTCTCCCCCTGCTTATGAGTTTCTAATTTCACTAGGGCTGACTTTCAGGAAAGTATTACAGTATAGGAATGCAAATCCTACCCTTTTCCAGATGGGGCAGTAACTTGTAACTTTTGAATAACCTATAACAATACAATCTACCTCTCAATTGTGATTTCCAAAAGCAAATAATACAACAAAATCTAAATAAAGTGACAAACGACAGCTGTAATTCAATAAAAACTGAGAGAGGGAAGGAGGGAAAGAGAGAGAAAGAGCATGAGAGAGCTAAGACACAGTCACGTCACAAAGTAAGTGATGGCACGCAACGGGTTAAAAAACATAATTGCAATATTTTATTGTCAGAACAAATCTGTAAATTATTCATTATTCTAAGGGTATGCAGGTATGCAGTAGAGCATACATTAGCAAGAATTATTATTATTATTATTATTATTATTATTATTATTATTTATTAGATTTGTATGCCGCCCCTCTCCGCAGACTCGGGGCGGCTCACAACAATAATATGAACAATATATCACAAATCTAATATTTAAAAAGTCTCTAAAAACCCCTTATTTTAAAAAACGGACATACACACAAACATACCATGCATAAATTATATAGGCCAGGGAGAGATATCTCAGTTCCCCCATGCCTGACGGCAGAGGTGGGTTTTAAGAAGTTTACTAAAGGCAAGGAGGGTAGGGGCAATCTTAATCTCTGGGGGGAGCTGCTTCCAGAGGGTCGGGACAGCCACAGAGAAGGCTCTTCCCCTGGGTCCCGCCAGACGGCATTGTTTAGTCGACGGGACCCGGAGAAAGCCAACTCTGTGGAACCTTACTGGTCACTGGGATTCGTGCGGTAGAAGACGATCCTGGAGATATTCTAGTCCAATGCCATGAAGAGCTTTAAAGGTCATAACCAACACTTTGAATTGTGGCCGGAAACTGATCGGCAACCAATGCAGACTGTGGAGTGTTGGTGTAACACGGGCATACCTAGGGAAGCCCACGATTGCTCTCGCAGCTGCATTCTGCACAATCTGAAGTTTCCGAACACTTTTCAAAGGTAGCCCCATGTAGAGAGCGTTACGGTAGTCAAACCTCGAGGTGATGAGGGCATGAGTGACTGTGAGCAGTGACTCCCGGTCCAGAAAGGGACGCAACTGATGCACCAGGTGAACCTGGGCAAATGCCACAGTTGAAAGATTTGTTTTCTAATGTAAGCTGTGTATCGAGGAGGACGCCCAAGTTGCGGACCCTCTCTGAGGGGGTCAGTAATTCCCCCCCAGGGTAATGGACGGACAGGTAGGATTGTCCTTGGGAGTCAAATGCTTTTCACTTGTAAACAAAATCTTAAATATTATATTTGTATATTATTAAAATGTTTGCATCTCTAAAATTGATAAACTGTCCTCAGTTCAACACATACTGAAGTTTTCAACAGATTGAGCTGTTCCAATTGTACCCTAACTATTTTTCTAAGGGCCTTTTCAATCGATATTACTATACTCTTCTATGTACATTAGCTTATACCTCAGTGCATGAACAAATTCAGCACAAATTTGCTATTGAGTTATAAAGTGTATGTTTAACTAGAAAGAAATAGAATCAGGTTGCCAGGCTACAGCCTAGCTTTGTTGTGTGACTAGAATATATGGCATACAGAAAATTTTGTCCAGAAGATATATATGTAAATATCATATAATCAAACAATTTTTTAAAAAATCTACAACCACATGGGCATGCTAACTAAAGTACACAATAGTTCCAGAAGTCAGAGTATTGAAGAGTTGCAGTGGTGTAGTGGTTAGAGTGCAGTATTGCAGGCTACTTCTGCTGATCACTTCTGCATTCTGGTAGGGGAAATGGAGCTGTGTGTGTAGTTCTGACTGGTAGGGTCAGACACACGAGATTTGGCTTCTGCACATGTGCAGGAATCCAAATCTCTCATGAGGATGCTTGTGTGCAAAAGATGTTGCCAATTTTTTTGTGGTTTTTTGCTTCTGCACATGCACGGAAGCAGATAAATCATCAAAAATTGGCAAAATCTCATCCTCAAGTGAGATTTCGGTTCCTGCGCATGCGCAGAAGCCAAATATCATGTGGGCACACGTGCCCTTCCGCCGATCACACAGAGTTGTGCACACAACCACACTGGTAGCAGAGGCAATGGGGAACCCTTGCCTGGTGCTATGGACAGGCATAAGTGCATTCATGCGGTACAGAATATGAGAGCTCTGCTGCCCAGGGACACCTCATGAAAAAAAGGAGTAGGAGTGACATGATATTTTGCTGGCTTCCCTATTGACTTTACTTCTGAGAAGACAACAGGGTGATAGAGTTAGAGACAAGACATTACAGGATGTTAAGATGTCTGACTGCCTTTGCAGTGTTTATTGTTTTTTATAGTTTTCGAAGCAGCAAAAGATAGAAAAGAGCAACAGCATTTTTATTGGTGAATTCTTCCTGTAAATTCTTAAGAATACCTTGTCAAGACAACCTAGATGAGATCACGTACCAGCCAGGGATAATGTTCTAAATCATTCTGGCTATGTGAACTGGGTGAGACCATGTAGGCAGGAGAGGCCCATTAAAGATAGGCTGTTTGCTGCACACAACCTCCACATGGCCTTTATCTCTACAGCATAGAAGGTCACAAATCATGATCGTGTCTCCACAAGACACTGCTATGTCCATAATTTCAAGGTCTGGTCATAAAATAAATCCATCTCATTCAGCACTGTTGTAATTTTGAATGGTCATAGTACGAATGGGTGTAACTCAAGGATTACCTGTCCTGTATTTATCTGAAAGAAAAATATATAAAGATATAAAGATAAACAATAATAAATATAAAGATAAACTATAAACAATAGTGCGGTATCTCTTTTCCCATTTTGTTATCTGAGGATTGCCAACTCCATCTAAATCAGCTTCTCAGTATTTCCTCTATTTATGTAAAGTTCTTCCTTGGGGAATTCTGAATTCTGGGAAGTGTCTCACTTCTTTTTTTGCAAGAAACCATTACTTCTGCATAATTTCTTCAGAGCTTACCAATGACACATTGTACTCCGGTGTTAATATTCTTTTGCCCCCTTTTCTTTACCTCATTCAGTGTTTGCAGCTATTCCAGGACGGTATTTTGTTTCATCACCAGCCTTAGCAAATGTTCTTCTAAACTCTGAGTTTATTCAGTTTTCGGTTACTTTATTTCTACCCCTTCAAACCTCTACCAAACTTTAAAGTAATTGATTTCAAGAATATAAGGCTCTACCTTACAGCTAACTAGAATCTTATTGTTTAAATTTAATTTGGTGTTTGCAAAGGAACTTCTTATTACTTCATCTTCCCCCTTGATTACACCATTTTATTACACCATTAAGAATTATTTTCCCCCTTGTAAATAAAAGTAGTACTGGGAGGGGAGGTCAGGACCAAAAACATTTCCACAATAATCTTGCAGAATTCTCAGTAGGCTCCATCTGAATCATCTTCTTATGAGCTATCTCTTGTAGTTACTAAGTGCACCTCAAAACCATTCTTGTATCTTGTACTATCTTTCAGATGATTGTAATTGCTGATCAGAAATAGAATAGGATAGAATAGGATAGGATAGGATAGGATAGGACAGGACAGGACAGGATAGGATAGGATAGGAGTCTTTATTGGCCAAGAATGATTGGACACACAAGGAATTTATCTTTGGTGCATATGCTCTCAGTATACATAAAAGAAAACATACATTTGTCAAGAATCATAAGGTACAACACTTAATGATTGTCATAGGGGTCAAATAAGAAACCAGAAAACAATCAATATTAATATACAGTATTTTCAATGGCTAGATAAACACATCCACACATTCTTCTTTGACAGCATAACAAAAGTGGTTTGTTTTACCTTCTTCTGGAAGGACTTTTTCAATTTGTGTCCAGATGATAAATTTAGCTTTTCCCGGGCGCCTGTTATCCAAGTACTTATTGCTATCTTGTGAGATCTCAGATGCAATCTTATTCCGTTGTATACCTTGCCCTATAGAACACTGTCTCCCCAGCCAAGATCTAAAAGGCCATTCTATCCTTCTAGAGAGCACTTAAAACCTATTCTTCCCCCAGTCGTTGGATTAGGGTAATGCTAGGGTGGATTGAGAAAGTGAGTGAAGACAGGAGGTGAGACTTTTGCACCAGGTTTTCCTGTTATTTTTACATTGAGTTTTATATTGGTTTTTTTATTGGTTTTCTACTTTGTTTTTGGTTGTAAACCTCCCGGAGTTGTTTTAAGATAGTTAGCTATATAACTTTTCGGAATAACTGGCTAATAAGGTCCAATCCTGTTTAACTTTTCAAGTTCCCAATGGTCAGTTAGGAGCTGTCCACATCTGCCTTGGTATGAAGGAATATCTTTGAGAAATGTGGGAAAGAAAGACTGCCTAAGGAACAATCAGATAAGAAGGGATGGAACCTCATAGCTCTGTGTGTGTATTTGTGTGTGTGTGTGTGTGTGTGTGTGTGTAGCAGTAGTAGTAGTAGTAGTAGTAGTAGTAGTGGCAGTAGTAGTGGTGGTGGTGGTGGTAGTATACTGTATATACCAGTGATGGCGAACCTAATGCACAGGTGCCACAGGTGGCATGCAGAGCCATATCTGCTGGCACACAAGCCATTGCCCTAGCTGAGCTCCAAGATGCCTGTGTGTGCTGGCTGACTGATTTTTGGCTCGCACAGAGGCTCTGGGAGTGCGTTTTTGGCTTCCAGAAACCCTCCAGGGGGATGGGGGAGGGTGTTTTTATTCTATGCTGGCTTCAGGGAAGTCTTTGGAGCCTGGAAAGGCAAAACACAAGCCTACTGGGCCCACCAGAAGTTGGGAAACAGACTGTTTTCGGCCTCTAGAGGGCCTCCGGGGGGTGGGAGAAGCTGTTTTCACCCTCCCCAGGCACTGAATTATAGGTGTGGGCATGTGTGATAGCACACCCACTTGCTCTTTTGGCACCCGAGGAAAAAAAGATTCGCCATCACTGGTATATACTATTCTCAAGAAGAGAACTCATTGACCTAGATGAACAGCTGTTAGATCAATGAACAACCAATTTCATTTTAATCCTAGGTTATCAATGAATGAGTTCTGAGAAAAGCAACCTATTCTTTGTCCAAATTAAAATGATCTTTTAGTAACTGAAGCTCCTTTTGTAAGTTAGCATATCAGTGTCTTCCAACATATCTCCATATTGTATGTTATATCATAATAGTTTTTTGGAATTTGACAAAATATCTTTTAGAAACCATTAAGTCTTCATAACAAGGAGGGTTGGGGAGGAATTACAAGCTGTATTGTAATTATTGTATTGTAAAAGAGGGGCGTGCATAAGTGCACCAGAGTGCCTTCTGTCCCCTATCCTAATGTTTATCTTTTACGAGTACCGTGTATATATTTGCACCATACTACCATTGTTATATATTTGTATACCTCCAATATGTACTTGACAAAACAAAATAAAATAAAATAAAATAAAATAAATAAGTATTAAGCCAGTGTTTGTGATTGGATGAGAAAGTCAATATATGTCTTGAATAATATTTGCATTAGGCAAGTATATATAGAATTGTAACTGTTTATTGTTAAAACATGTGTTCCTTTTTGGTCATATATTTTTCTGTAGTATGTCATGGAAGATCTGAAGAAATGAAGAATATCTTAATATACTAACAAATCTTAGACAAGAAAAAATAATATTGCTGAGATAGTGACAGAGACATACTGTACTAAGGCAGAATGCACTTAACCAGAATTGCTTGACTTGCCATGGATGACTGTGTTTACACAATATCCTAAACTAATGGTTCTTAAACTGTTTGACACAATTACCATTTTTCCTGGTCTCAAATAATGTTAACCCACAAAAAGAAATTCTCAAATTGTTTTACACATGCTTCTCAGTGGGTGGCACTCCAAAATTGAATCTTGATTGCAATTGTCTGTAGTTCTATGTTAACAATGGTAATTGGGAATGAGATTTCTGTTGCTAAGCAATGCTGTTGTAAAGCATTATGTCATGTGGCCATCTCACTTAGCAATGGCAGGTCCAGCACTTCCCAGTTGCTTTTATCCGGGGATTCCCATGCTATGGGATTCCCGGCTACTGGTCGGACCGGGGGGACGGGACGGACCGGGACACAGTGAGGTAGCAAAATTGGAGCTCCACCCCAGAGCACCCAATGTGCACAGAAAGATGTTGGAAGAAAATGCATAAGCCACGGCCACAGTGTGGTAGTAAAAATTTTCGTAGACCTTCACTGCACGTAAGTATTGGTGGTATACAAAGATCATCCCCAAACCCTCAACACTTTACCCTTAGATTATCTACAGTTGACCTATCCAGATTTCTAAGAGGTCAGTAAGGAGCAAGTACAAGTGCACTAGAGTGCCTTCCGTCCCCTGTCCTATTGCTCTCCTATATCTCCTATACCTTTCTTCTAAATCTCTTCTTCTATTCTTTCATTGATATGTTCTATTACTATACCTTCTTTTCTATTATTTCTTAGATATATTTTACTATGAGTATCTCCTCTATAACATTCATCATGTATTTTACTATGTGTATATAGATATATATCCACTAAAACCCTCATTGTGTATTGGACAAAATAAATAAATAAAATAAATAAATAATCCTTAAGTGAGAGCATCACATGGTCGCCATTTGAAACTTTTTCCTGGCTTCCTCATCAACTTTATTTGTATGAAGCTGGCAAAGGTTACAAAGAATAAACATGTGATTGTGAGGTGCTGCAATGCGCAGATCTTCAGGAATCAGTTGTACGTTCCACTCATTCTGTGCCATTGCATGTTTGAATGGTAGTTAATCAAGAACCATCTATACCAGAGGGGTCAAACTTGAGTTTTTATGGTGTCATCACATATCATATTGTGACTTTTTCCTCTTTTGCTAAATCAGGCATGGTTGCGGCTAACACGTGATGCATCTGGTCTGCGGGCCGCACGTTTGACACCCCTTAACGTATACAAATAGCTTTAATACACCTGGTTTAAAAACCACTATCCTAAGTGTTACATTCTCAGACTGAAGCACATAGGCTTCAATCAGGTCCTCCGTTCTGGAAGGAAAATACTGACTGCTGATTGAATAGACTGTCTGGCAGCTCCCTATAAAAGGGCTGGCTGTCAGACAAAGCTTTTATTGGGTTGCAAATAGTTGCCAAATAAAGAGTTGCTGTTTTGAAGTCACTTTGGTCTGCCCCTTCTATTCACCCTATCTAACACTGGCGACGAGGATGGGATCAGAAGGCAGATAGGCCAGAAAAGAGCTAATAAACCTAGTTTGCGGAGAGGGGCGGCATATAAATCCAATAAATCTAATCTAATCCAGCCCAGGGCAGTAAGTCTTTGACAACCTTAACTAACATTAACAACATTAACCTTGTTTCACAAACTACAACATTGTACACTGAACTTAGCCACATTTGGCTTAGTGTAGTGGTATAAAATCTAAAGGTCCAGGGCTATATGCAGCTTCAAAAATCCTGAGTGTTTTTCCAAGTACCTTTTTCCAAATTGTCACTGAATTGTCATTTTTAATGTGATACATGTGGAAACTGAATACATGGAATGTATCATTAGACTATAATTAATTGTAATGACACATGAATTAAATCAAGGGTAGCTTTTGAACGAACTCCACCTACTTTGTGTGCTCTTTAGCCTTCTATTGGCTGAAATTAAAACATGACCATCCATATAAACGGTGGTCCAAATCTATATTATGGCTGTCAAACAGAAAATACAATGTTAAAGGGTTTCATCTAAGACACTTTCTCATAAAACACCAATGATATAGAATAAAGTTTCCTACAGTATATTATAAAATGCATACACTGGCCTGATATCATTGCATCAATAATGAATATATTCACTCTGTTACCCCATAATGCAGGAACATCTTTCTCCATCCAGTGGCAAACAGAACATTGTTGTTGTTCAAAATAGTTTGCACTTCTATGTTTTATGATACATTATATTTCTTGTACTTGCAAAGTCTGAAAAGATTTTAATAATTTATTGGGAGCCTGGGGAGTTACCATATGAAATAAAGATGAGGCATTATTTCTGTCACAAAGGGGGAAAGCATCTTTCTGATCCTTTCTCACTTCCCTACTGACTGCAATGGCTTTACATTTTCTATGTACAAAATGCTTCCTACCTGAGAACAACAAACTGACTTGATCATCTGCAATCATCAACATGGAAAGCTGAAAAGGCAGAAGAAACAAATTGTAATTTGTAGCTTAAGAAATCAGTTTCAGCTGGGAACTCCAGGTGGGCTTTGTGCTTTTATACACAAGAAATAAATGATTATCCCAACCGAGGTAATATATTTGGCTAGTCAAGCAGATGTTTGACTGGTTTTGGCATTTTGGTTCACCTATCAAGTCCTTCCCTGGGATAGGCAGATGTTGTTCAAAAATGTTAAAGATATCATTTTAGGATATAAGCTATTCTAAGTAAAGCTGCCTTTTGCCATCGACTGACGATTATTTTGTCAATGTCAATGGAGTTCAAGTGGTGTTCCAGATGTTTTGGGATTGCACCAAAGGCACCTATTGCTATTGATATTATTTTTTGCTTTCTTTTGCACTGTCATTCTGCTCCAATTTGCAATTGTTTGTATTTTGTGATTACTTCCAATTTAATTTAATTTAATTTAATTTAATTTAATTTAATTTAATTTAATTTAATTTAATTTAATTTAATTTAATTTAATTTAATTTAATTTAATTTAATTTAATTTAATTTAATTTAATTTAATTTAATTTAATTTAATTTAATTTAATTTAATTTAATTTAATTTAATTTAATTTAATTTAATTTAATTTAATTTAATTTAATTTAATTTAATTTAATTTAATTTAATTTAATTTAATTTAATTTAATTTAATTTAATTTAATTTAATTTAATTTAATTTAATTTAATTTAATTTAATTTAATTTAATTTAATTTAATTTAATTTAATTTAATTTAATTTAATTTAATTTAATTTAATTTAATTTAATTTAATTTAATTTAATTTAATTTAATTTAATTTAATCCCATAGGACTTGTGGTCTCTACTACCATCCACTATTTAGACGTTGTCTTTTTTCTTAGCAATTGTTATGTCTAGGGTGCTATGTGACAGGTGTTTCTTTAATTGAATCTAAAGTCCCAGAATACTTTAGCTTCCTCCCTCCCTCTCTCTCTCTCTCCCTTTCCCCCTTCATGTCAAAAACCCCAGAAGGACTTTGGTAGCAGGGGGGAAAAAACACCATGTTCTCAGATGTTTTGAATCTGAGAACATGCCCATTGATCATCTGGCATTCTTAGAGTTCCACTGTTGATTAGCTTAGTCTGGGATAGCTTAGCAGCTGTGTACAATAAGATCTTGATTCAAACTCTGTGCACGTGGGGATCCCCAAATAGTGAGGGTTTCTTTCTTTCTCCCTTGAAGGCCCCCCTCCAGAGATGGCCTGCTACTGGAATGGCCAGGTGCTACGCTCTGGTAGCAATTTTTGGGATATGTATGCAGCTGTGCATCCCTGATGCACATGTGCACACCCCCTCATGAGGTTCAGTTTCTGCACATGTGCAGTAAGTGAAAAATTGTGTGAGGATTCTCATGCCAGCAAGATTTTGGGCGATTTTCTGCATGTGCAGAAGCAAAAATATCAGCAAAAATTGCTGACATCTCAATCACTTGCACATCTTCACACAGGATTTTGCTTGCTGGACATGTGCAGCAGCCAAATCTCATGCTGGTGGGCACACACACAAATGCCGGATGCGCACGCACTTGCGATGGCCTTGGATTCACACCGATAGCAGCAAAGATGGCAGTCTTTCACTGCCTCCTCCCTACAGCCCCAGGATCCAAAAGGAGCATGGGAAGTGCTGCCCCCCCACACACACAGACACAACCCATTTTGGGCCTAGCAACCTCCATACAGCCCCCTGGAAGCCAAAAAAGACACTGGAAGCAGAGGTGAGTTCTAATTTATCTCACTGCTGGTTCGCTTCCTCCCATGCCGCAGGACAAAAAACCAAAGCTGATTGGGACTGCATGCACAGTGCCAGAACTCAGTTTCTGTGCATGCTCAGAAGGATTTTTTTTTAAAAAAAATATTTTTTTAAAAAAAATAAAAAATAAAAAAAATGCAGCACCCATGGCCCAGCACCAAATGATCTGGTTCTGTGATGTCATCATGACATCACAGCCAGTAGCAGGTCGCTATCGGTTTGGGCGAACCGGTCCGGGTAGGAAGGAACCTACCCCTGCTGCTTATATATCATGCAATTTTTGCAAACTCTCTGGAATTACGCTTTTCTGAAGTTTCATTAAATCTGCTCCTGACTCTAGTTGCTGTTTGATAAGAGGAAAAGACACAATTTCCCCCAGTGCCACTTGTCTAACAAACAAACACAGGGAAAATAAATTCAATTCAGTAATTGCACCCATTTAATTCAAGGAAATAAACATAATGGAAGTTAGTGTTTTTAAAGCAATAGCCATTTTTTCCCCCTCTACACACATATTGTACGCATTTTGCAGTGCTGAAGTATTTTTCACTTCTGTTGTCGCCTTCCGTTTCAGCTATTTTAATGCTAGCTTCAGCTAGAGTAAACTCCTGCACTGATTGATTGCCACTTATAGTAATTTGTATTTTATGAATTAATGGAGATTTTTTGCTCAATGCAAGAAAGCTCAGCTGTATTTAAAAGGCAGAACTAATTAACCTAAGAAACTATATTGATGTTTTATATGTTTTTATTTTTGATTTCCTATGCAGTTTATTTTTGTATTTTTACTCTTTAAATAATTTCATAATCCATCCAGGAGACTCAGATTATTTACCAGATTAGAAATAGTAATAATAGTAACAAAATAAAGTTATTCTCAGTTGGTTTTAATGTTTGGTAACCACTTCCATACAATTTTATTGGCAATAGTATGAAAGTATTTTGCCATCTTCTAACATCCTCATAAACCATTAAATATAACATCTAATACAAATTCCTCAAGGGGTTGTTGCAATCTTAGTATTATTGGCTGTTCACAAAAATATGAAGTCACAACTGACACCTCTTTAGTTGGACTTGACCTTCATATGCAACACGTTCTTACTTGTTGTGATTCCGTCTGAGGCACCTCAGGGAACGGCTGATCCTCTGCCGGCTTCCTGCTCAGAGGGGGAGGATGAGGAACAGGAGGTTCAGGCAGATGGGGAGGAGGAATCTCAGGCTGAGGGAGAGGGAGGACAGCCAGAGTCCCCCAAGAGGGAGCTCTCCCCAGCAAGCAGCCTGGATTCCTTAGATGAAAATGCACAAGCAATAATCGATCTCCGGCAGAGAAGAGCAACACAACGAAGGGGACAATTAGCCAGGTACTTTCAGCACTAAAGAGGCAACAGCTGGGTTTGGGTGTGGTGCTCTCTGGAAAGGCTGAAAAGGCAGACCCACCCTTCCTGGCTTGTGGAGTATTATCTTTGGGAGTCCTGGGACCTGGCTGTGATCTTTGGCGTCTTGGAATTCTGGTTTGTGACTTTGAATACTGAAACCTTGGGGGGAAAAGGTGTGGGTCTTATTCTCTACAGTGGTGGGTGTGCCAGCAAGAAGTCTGCTGTATTGTCTGGCCATCAGGACTCTGCTGTGAAGTCTCATAGCCTGCCTGTTGGGAAGAACAGGTTTTTCTCTGTGTTTATTTTTCAAACTATAAAGTGCTTTTGCTTTTACCAGCGTGTCTGGCTGCTTTTTCCAGTTGGTGTTGAAGTCTGGGGGCACCCAGACAGAACATTACTAATAACCAAGATGCTGCATTGTATTAGTATAGTATATTTATTTATTTATTTTATTTATTTATTTATTCATTTATCCAATACACAAATACATAGGAAGAAAAATAGACATGTGATAATATAAAAGAGGGTGAAAGTGAACTTAGAGGAGAGGATATATGAAAGGAAGATAATATACAGTAATACCTCATGATACGAACTTAATTGGTGCAAGGAGGAGGTTCGTAAGACGAAAGGTTCGTAAGACGAAACATTGTTTCCCATAGGAAACAATGTAAAGTCTATTAATCCGTGCAACAACAAAAAAAAAACCCAAAAAAACGCTGCCGCCCGGCTGTCACCTTTTAAAACAGCCGGGGAGGGGGGGGGGGCAGCAGCTGCCACAGCCGCCGGCTTCCCCGCCGCTCGCCCGCCCAGGATGCTGACCTGCTGCCTCGCGGGGAAGCCGGGCAAGAGCGATCTTCTGCCCGCCATGGGCGAGCGGCGGGGAGTCGCCCATGGCCGGCAGAAGATCGCTCTTGCCCGGCTTCACCGCGAGGCATCAGGTCAGCAAGAGCGATCTTCTGCCGGCCATTGGCGACTCCCCGCCGCTCGCCCATGGCCGGCAGAAGATCGCTCTTGCCCGGCTTCCCCGCGAGGTTCCCCCCCCCCCCCCGCCGCCGCCCGCTGGCTGCGAGCGCTCTGCCAGGCGGCCAAGAAGCATTCAGGGCGAAGTGACGTGGAGGAATGGGGAGCTGAAACCTGCCGGTTTCAGCTTTCCATCCCTTCACGTCACTTCGCCGCTAAATCGTGTGGCAGCAAACATGCTTTGGGGTTTTGGCTGGGGGGGAGGGAGTTAGGAAGGTCCTACTTCTCCCCCCAGCCAAAACCCCAAAGCCTGTTTACTGCCACATGATTTAGCCAGGACAGGAGCGAAGTTTGGGTTTGGCCTTGGGCTTCGGGAGATGGCTGGGAAGACGCGCGGCTCTTTGGGGGGGGGGCTGTCGGGACAAGGAGCGAGGGGGCTGCGAAGGGGCGCGCGGCAGAGCTCCGGCGGAGGAGCCGCGCACAAAGGCTGAGGCGAGGCTGAGCAGGAGGCGAAGCCAACCAGCGAGGCGGTGGGCTGGGAGCCGCAGGCGAAAGGAGCTTGGGCATTGTTCTCCGGACCCCGCCCGCAGCCTGGAGAGGGAAAGGGCCGCCGCGGGGCTGAGCGGGCGGGGTCCCGAGAACAATGCCTGGCGCCGCGCTCCGATGCCCGAGCTCCTTTCGCCTGCGGCTCCCAGCCCACCACCTCGCTGGTTGGCTTCTCCTCCTGCTCAGCCTTGCCTCGGCCTTTGTGTGCGGCTTGTCCCGACAGGCCCCCACCCCAGCACTTTGAATCCCGCCGCTTCTGATGAAGACGGGCGGCGCGGAAGCCAGGGGCTGTGGCAGCTCGCCCCGCCCACCGCCCGTATCCAGCAGAAGCGGCAGGATTCAAAGTGCTGGGATGGGGGTGTCCCGACAGTCCCCATCCCAGCACTTTGAATCCAGCAGCTTCTGATGAAGACGGGCGGCGCGGAAGCCAGGGGCTGTGGCAGCTCGCCCCGCCCACCGCCCGTATCCAGCAGAAGCGGCAGGATTCAAAGTGCTGGGATGGGGGTGTCCCGACAGTCCCCATCCCAGCACTTTGAATCCAGCAGCTTCTGATGAAGACGGGCGGCGCGGAAGCCAGGGGCTGTGGCAGCTCGCCCCGCCCACCGCCCGTCTTCATCAGAAGCGGCAGGATTCAAAGTGCTGGGATGGGGGTGTCCCGACAGTCCCCATCCCAGCACTTTGAATCCAGCAGCTTCTGATGAAGACGGGCGGTGGGCGGGGCGAGCTGCCACAGCCCCTGGCTTCCGCGCCGCCCGTCTTCATCAGAAGCTGCTGGATTCAAAGTGCTGGGATGGGGACTGTCGGGACACCCCCATCCCAGCACTTTGAATCCTGCCGCTTCTGATGAAGACGGGCGGTGGGCGGGGCGAGCTGCCACAGCCCCTGGCTTCCGCGCCGCCCGTCTTCATCAGAAGCTGCTGGATTCAAAGTGCTGGGATGGGGACTGTCGTGACACCCCCATCCCAGCACTTTGAATCCCGCCGGCCAAGAGCACTCGGGCAGAAGCTTCCCCCTCATCGCCTGTGTCTGGCAGAAGCTTCTGCCCGAGTCCTTTTGGCTGGCGGGATTCAAAGTGCTGGGGTAGGAGGTGTCCCGACAGCCCCCCCCACCCCAGCACTTTGAATCCCGCTGGCCAAGAGGACTCGGGCAGAAGCTTCTGCCAGACACGGGCAATGAGCGGGACGAGCGGCGCGGAAGCCTCTTGCAGCAGCTGCCACAGTCACCGGCTTCCGCGCCACTCGTCCCGCTCATTGCCCGTGTCTGGCAGAAGCTGCCACCCGAGCGCTCTTGCCCAACGGGAGGCGAGGCACTGGGGTGGGTGGGGGCTGTCGGGACACCCCCCACCCCAGCACTTTGAATCCTGCCGGCCAAGAGCACTCGGGCAGAAGCTTCCCCCTCATTGCCCGTGTCTGGCAGAAGCTTCTGCCCGAGTGCTCTTGGCCGGCAGGATTCAAAGTGCTGGGGTGGGAGGTGTTCCGACAGCCCCACCCCCACCCCAGTGCTTCGCCTCCCGCTGGGCAAGAGCGCTCGGGTGGCAGCCCCCGCTCCCCCGGCACAAAGCTAACCCCGCCCCCTGGGCGGCCAGAAGGCTCCTTTGGGAAGGCGGCCGCAGGGGGAGGAGGTGGAGAGGCAGGATAACTTTGCGCCGCTTCGGAGCCCGTTTCTTTCCTGCTGCCACAATCTCCTTGAAGGTTTTCCCAACGATGCGCTGCGCTGGGCTCCGAAGTGGTGCAAAGTTCTCCCTGCCTCCTCTGCGGTTGGGAGGCTCCTTGGGGAAGGTGGCTAGGCTTAGCAGATCAAGCCGCGCCTCCTGGATCAAGCCGCACCTCCCGGGCCTTCCGTCACTGAGCCTCGCCGGCCCGGAAAATCGCAACCCCTGTTGCCTGCGGCGTCGAGGGAAACCGAGCCAGGAGCCGCGGTGATGCTGCTCTCGGCTTGGCGTCCCTCGCCGCCGCAGGCAAAACGGGCTGCGATTTTCCAGGCCGGCCAGGCTCAGTGACGGAAGGCCCGGGAGGCGCGGCTTGATCCACTGAGTGGATCAAGCCGCGCCTCCCATCACTGAGCCTCGCCGGCCCGGAAAATCGCAGCCCGTGTTGCCTGCGGCATCGAGGGAAACCGAGCCAGGAGCTGCGGTGATGCTGCTCTCGGCTTGGCCTCCCTCCCCGCCGCAGGCAACATGGGCTGCGATTTTCCGGGCCGCTCAGCGGATCAAGCCGCGCCTTCCGGATCAAGCCGCGCCTCCTGTCACAGCCTCGCCGGCCCGGAAAATCGCAGCCCGTGTTGCCTGCGGCTGCGAGGGAAACCGAGCCAGGAGCCGCAGTGATGCTGCTCTCGGCTTGGCCTCCCTCCCCGCCACAGGCAACACGGGCTGCGATTTTCCGGGCCGCTCAGCGGATCAACCGCGCCTCCCGTCACAGCCTCGCCGGCCCGGAAAATCGCAGCCCGTGTTGCCTGCGGCTGCGAGGGAAACCAAGCCAGGAGCCGCGGTGATGCTGCTCTTGGCTTGGCCTCCCTCCCCGCCGCAGGCAACACGGGCTGCAATTTTCCGGGCCACTCAGCGGATCAAGCCGCGCCTCCTGTCACAGCCTCGCCGGCCCGGAAAATCGCAGCCCGTGTTGCCTGCGGCTGCGAGGGAAACCAAGCCAGGAGCCGCGGTGATGCTGCTCTCGGCTTGGCCTCCCTCCCCGCCGCAGGCAACACGGGCTGCGATTTTCCGGGCCGCTCAGCGGATCAAGCCACGCCTCCCTGATCAAGCCGCGCCTCCTGTCACAGCCTCGCCGGCCCGGAAAATCACAGCCCGTGTTGCCTGCGGCTGCGGGGGAAACCGAGCCAGGAGCCGCGGTGATGCTGCTCTCGGCTTGGCCTCACTCGCCGCCGCAGGCAACACGAGCTGCGATTTTCCGGGCCGCTGAGTGGATCAAGCCGCGCCTCCCATCACTGAGCCTCGCCGGCTCAGTGACGGAAAGCCCAGGAGGCACGGCTTGATCCACTGAGCCTGGCCGGCCCGAAAGTTCGCAACGCACGTTGCCTGCGGCGGCGAGGGAAGCCAAGCAGTCGGACGCACCCTCGCCGCCGCGCCCAGCCGCTGCCCGCCCCGTCCTAGCCTGAGCCGGGCCCGTTCGGTCACGCCTCGCCCGCCGCCCGCCCGATCCTGCGCCTCCTGCTTCCCCCCCCCCCAAGCCAAAAATACAAAGGCGGTCTGCTCCATGCTCCATGCTGCTCCGCCCTGCCTGTCATGCGGCGGCAGACCGTCTTTGTGTTTTTCACTGAGGGGGGAGCAGGAGGACCTTCCTGACTCCCTTCCCCAGCGCCGGACCTCCTGCCTTCCCTCCCAGCCAAAAACCCAAAGCGGCCTCCTGAACGTTTTCCGTCTTACCAACCTGCCGCCGCCGCCGCCGAGAAGCCCCGCAGCCCGGCTGTCACCTTTTAAAACAGCCGGGTGGCTTCCCAGCAGCCGCCCGAAGCCGAACGCCAAACCCGAACTTCCGGGTTCAGCTTCGGGAGGCTGCTGGGAAGCCCCCCAGCTGTTTTAAAAGGTGACAGCCGGGCTGCGGGGCTTCCCAGCAGCCTCCGGAATGCCGAACCCGGAAGTTCGGGTTTGGCGTTCGTAAGACGAAAAACGTTCGTAAGAAGAGGCCAAAATTTTCTGAACCCCGGGTTCGTATCACGGGTTGTTCGTAAGACGAGGGGTTCGTATCTTGAGGTACCACTGTATAAGATAGGTGAAAGAAAGGAAAGACAATTGGACAGGGGACGAAAGGCGCACCACTGCACTTATGTACGCCCCTTACTGTGCATTATATATGCATTATATGTGCAGATCAGGGGTGAGTTCTACTTACTATATTTTTTGGAAAATAACACACACCAGAATATAAGACACCTTAGTTTTGTAGGAGGTAAACAAGGAAAAAGGATCTCTGCCTCCCACTGTTTGCTGTGTATTTCTATGCATATGTGTCTGACCCATAGAAATAGCAAAGAATTACTATTAATGCCAGAAAGTTTTCTTAAATGTCACGCTAACTCCTCCTAATTATTTACTCCGAACACGACTAAGTCAGGATTTAACTCAGCTGCCTCATCTTAATACTAAACAGGACACTGTTACATTTCAGATTATTCTTTTACAGGTCTTTAAAACTGATGTGGTTTTCTGAAGGTATAGTTATTTTCTGCAATTTAAAAGAAGATACAAGAGCACTAGGCCTCTGCAGATCAAGCATTTATTTTAAAAAGCCTTTTCATTTTGTTAAGTTGTCTATAATAATAATAAAGCAGTCTTTAAAAAATAAGTATGAACATTCTATAGACATTTATAGTTATTGACTTACAGTACCTCCTTGCAGTTTCAGCAGTCCAACATTGCCAGCAGTCTACTGTATCTCCCAGCAATTTGCCTCTTTGCAAGTAGTTTCACTTTCACTGTTAGCATGCATTCTTCCCAAAAAATAAAAAAACCCAGGCTTCTGCACCTGTGCAGAAGTAAAAATGAGCTTCTGCACATGTGCAGAAGCAAAATCAAAGATGGCTGCACACACAGGCCAGCACTGACAGAACTGGCTCCATGACATCACCACTTTTTTACTAACAGTTCTAAAGAATCATTTAGAACTAGTAGGAATCCACCTCTGGTGTAGATCCAAGCAGAATCGCATTTTGCAATTGACAGATGGAAATTTTGTCAGGCCATTTTCTGAATTGAGTTTATATGATCTTGCAAGCAGCTAACTACTGTAGGTGGTCTATTATGTCTTCAGCTTCTTTACAAATTGTTGGTTGCTATCCTTTTAATTCTAGTTTTATATGCATTTATTTTAAGGATTTGTCTTTTTCAGCCAAAATTAACCCTTCTGTTTCTTACATCAGTTTTCCTTCTCTTAGTCATTGTCAGGTCTTATTGTTATCTATTTTGTCTGCTAGGGCTTTTTAAAATATACTTTAATATATCTATTTTTTATTCTTTGTATGGTCTTTCTTGTGGGCCAGTTTGGTCACTCTAGTGCTCAGTAAACTATTGTACTTCAATTGTACTCTTGTACTTGCAATATTCCTTGTTTATATATTATGTTACAGCATTGGCATCTTTTAATATGTGTGATAGGTATTTCTTTGTAACAAGTTTCATTGCAGGTAACCTTATTATGATGTTTTTGTGCTATTCTAGATGTTCATTTATTCTTTATTTCAATTCTTGTTTTGTTGAAGGCTTTTTCTTTTTGAGAAAAGAAAAAGCCCCACCGCCTGGCTGTCGCTTTTTGAAACAGCCTGGGGGCTTCTCAGCATCCTCCTGAACCCGAACGCAAAACCCGAACTTCCAGGTTCAGTGTTCGGGAGGCCGCCGAGAAGCCCCATGGCTGTTTCAAAAGGTGACAGCCGGGCGGCGGGGCTTCTCGGCGGCCTCCCGAATGCCGAACCCGGAAGTTCAGCAAAAGTTTGGGTTCTGGAGGCCACTGAGAAGCCCTGCCGCCTGGCTGTCACCTTTTAAAACAGCCGGGGGGCTTCTCAGCATCCTCCTGAACCCGAACGCCAAACCCGAACTTCCGGGTTCGGCATTCGGGAGGCCACCGAGAAGCCCCCCCCCCCCGGCTGTTTTAAAAGGTGACAGCCAGGCGGCGGGGCTTCTCAGTGGCCTCCCGAACCCGAACTTTTGCTGAACTTCCAGGTTCGGCGTTCGGGAGGCCGCCGAGAAACCCCACCGCCCGTCTGTCACCTTTTGAAACAGTCGGGGGGCTTCTTGGCGGCCTCCCGTACGCCGAACCCGGAAGTTTGGGTTTGGCGTTCGGGTTCAGGAGGACACTGAGAAGCCCCCCGGCTGTTTCAAAAAGCGACAGCTGGGCGGCGGGGCTTCTCGGCGGCGGCAGGTTCGTAAGAAGGAAAAAGTTCGTAAGAAGAGGCAAAAAATTTCTGAACCCCGGGTTCATATCTCGGGTTGTTCGTAAGACGAGGGGTTCATATCATGAGGTACCACTGTATTGCTTTCATCTTCCTCAGAAAATCCGAGCCCCACAAACATATCAAGATAATGCCTGATAGAAGTATTATTTTTAATTGTATTTTTATCATTACCCCTGCCATCACCAACGTCATCATCTTCTTCATCATAATTTTATATAATCATATAGTGGTACCTCTACCTAAGAATGCCTCTACTTAAGAACTTTTCTAGATAAGAACCGGGTGTTCAAGATTTTTTGGCCTCTTCTTAAGAACCATTTTCTACTTAAGAACCCGAGCCTGGAAAAATTTCTCAGGAAATTTGAGAGCAGCACGAAGGCCCAGCCAGCTTCCTGCCATTCCCCCTGGGTTTTTCTCTCTGGCGTAGTGTATGGGAGGCAGCCTCACGCTGGGTGTAAGGGAGGCGCATGCTTCTTCTTGCTGCCTCAGAGTCTCTCTTTTATATTTAAGCCTTAAAGTTTTGGATTTTTTTGATTCCCCTCACCTCACCTTCTTCCTTCAGCAGCGACTGTCCTCCTCTTCTTCTTCCTCCTCCTCCTCCCACCCAAATTCTGAGCTTTAATTTCTTTCCTAATGGGTTTGCATGCATTATTTGCTTTTACATTGATTCCTATGGGAAAAATTGCTTCTACTTACAAACTATTCTACTTAAGAACCTGGTCATGGAACTAATTAAGTTCTTAAGTAGAGGTACCACTATATAGTGCTTTTTAAAATTGTGTAGTTATTTTTATTTGTTGCACCCACTATTGCAATTCAAGTTCTTCATCATAAAAGAAAGTAGCCCCATGACATTTCTAACATAACTTTCTTCTTTGTGTAGGTAACATAAATTCACTTCAAGCACAGAACATGTTTAGGCAGAAAGTGTTCATATAACCTAAAGATATTTTATATACTCTCAAGGTGCAGGTAACATAACTGAATTCATCTGAAACAAAATTAGACATAATGTTTCAGGTTCCATTTATTTCAATGGAAGAGTTAAAGAATCACCTTGAATTTAAGCATTTAAGCAAATTTAAGAATTAAAGCAATTTAAACAAATTGCTTAAATGCTCTGTATTCATGTCCATTCATAAGTTTGAGATCTGGTGTGGGATTGTTGATTGTATCTATATATACCTGTTTATACTTACATAACATATATGAATGTTGTGTTCATATGTATACTTGCTTTCTCATACATGCTTGACAAACTAAATAAACTAAACTAAACTAAATTCTACATAATAGAAAATAGTGTGAGGATAAAGGTTTGGTACTCAAAAGACAATTTCTACAGATGGCATTTTTTTTCTTGCAAAAGACGGAATAGAAATGCTGTCATAAATGATTCAAAGAAAAGTCAATAATGTGTTGTTTGGAAAATGTTAGCTGGCACAGCTCTACTCTTTGTTCACCGCAACCTTTTCCCTTGACACAATCACATCTAAGCACCCAGCATTCTTTTGACATTAAAAAAATGGGGAAATCACTTCATACATCAGTGTCAGAATTACCTATAAAGTGCACCCATGGAATCTTTTATTTGGAAGACAAAGCAGGTTGTTTTCAGAACATTGAGATGAATTTTACAGAAGATAATGAGTGAAAGAGAAAAGGTTCCACCAAGCCAATCATTTATGGGATAGGCATTCTCAGCATTGTAGTGGGCAGAGCTTAGTGCATGGGAATGGAGTTTGGCTAAACTTCTACATAATTGCTTTGAAGTTCCTTGGAGTTTTCATTAAATTAAATGACTTCCAAAACAATCAATATGACTATATTGCAGCTGTGTAGTATTTAGATTAACTTTGCTCTAAAACAGGTTACTGTTCCTGTTGGCCAGACAAGAAGCATTAGCTATGAATATTAACACTATCTTTGTTATATGCTTAAGCAGCAGTATATTACAAGTACCGTTCCCATTTCTACCCTTTCTCTCCAAAACTAGGGAGGATCTATTCTGAAGTGCTTTATTATTTTATTTTTATTTATTTATTTATTTTGTCCAATACACAATGAGGGTTTTAGTGAGTATATATCAATATACACATAGTAAAATACATGATGAAGGTTATAAAGGAGATACTCATAGTAAAATATATCTAAGAAAGAATAGAAAAGAAGATATAGGAATAGAATATATAGGAATAGAATATATAGAATATATAGAATATAGTAACAGAATAGAAGAAGAGATATAGGATATATAGGAGAGTAATAGGACAGGGGACGGAAGGCACTCTAGTGCACTTGTACTCGCCCCTTACTGACCTCTTAGGAATCTGGATAGGTCAACCGTAGATAATCTAAGGGTAAAGTGTTGGGGGTTTGCATCCCTATCCCTGTTTTAGATTCAGATTTTGATTACAGAACTTTGCCTAGGCTGCAGCTCTTCCTCCTGTCTCCCAAAATCATTCCCCTTTACCATAACATTTGCTGTCCTGATCTGAGTCATGTTGGCAAGGCTGATGCCAATTTAAGTCAATTTATTATACAACTCACACAGCATACAATGATGGGGCTGGTAAAGCTCCAATTAACTTTCCCTGCCCCCTGCCCCTGTTCCAATAACTAGATGCAAAAAGAGAAGTCACCATGCTCACAAATTCCATATCCACAAAACAGACCGTTGATATCTGCTCTGAATAATAATCAATCTGTGTTAAATCTGCTTTACATCAAACTAGAGAAGTATCTATAGTATATGTCTATAAATATCTTGAATTTGAAGTCAAAATTTGGTGGCACTAAGGGAATAGCAGATTGTTTCTAGGCCTTTCTGAAACAAAGATACAGCTATATCATAATTAATGCACATTCAAATAATGTGGTATTCCATTCATTGAAAATTTGTAACATGATTCCAGGTCACATTGTCTTCTATTGATCCCAGGTATGTTTAATAATAATCAAAATTTAATTAATGCAAGGTTGGCACATATGCAGTTGGAGTTAATGGGGTAAAATCTAATACAATTAGGGTTATAGTTACTACTAATTCAGTTTTCACTTATTTATCTTCATATTGTCTTTTTTAAGAATGCCCATAAGAAATCTACCAAAGGTAGTTTCCTTCATAATGCCACTCCAATTTTTTTTAAAAAAATGAAGTTTCTGTTAGCATTTTTCATTGTCTATTTTCATCAATCTGGAATCAATTACCATATTTTATGTATAGCATGGGAACATTTCATGTAGCTCATTATCTGTACTTATGGAGACTTAGCTGTAAGCATACTGGATGTAAGCCAAGCTTTATCCAAGAAAAGGGTTTTTTCCTTGGTGTTTATAGATTCATTGCTTGTTTGCATTATTTTTAACCAGTTGCTTTCCAACTGACTGACACTATCTACTGAAAAAGGACCAAACATTTTTTCCCCTTAAGATCTGTGGATATTGGGTTCATCTATATTTGCGGAAATTCCATCTTTAAACTTTGACGAGGTTGTATTTTTCCATTCAAGGGTGGTTCATGGTTTAAGTTTTTTCTTGTATCTATAGCTTCTGATCTGAGGAGCAGATGGCAGCTATGGCCAAGAAGGCCATTACCCAGCTTCATTTGATATGCCAGTTATATCCTTTCCTGGGCCAAGAAACTCTTCAGACAGTCACTCATATCCTAGTCTCCTCAATTATTGTTATCATGCTGCTGCTCTTGAAGACTATTCAGAATATACAACTAAAAGTGATAAACATGCCTAGATATTAACATATGACACCCCCTAAACAAGGAGTAAGCAAACCTGGCTCTTCTATGACTTGTGGACTTCAACTCCCAGAATTTCTGAGCCAATCATGCTAGCTCAGGAATTCTGGGAGTTGAAGTCCACATGTCATAGAAGAGTCAAGTTTGCCTACCCTTGCCCTAAACCATCAGTTACATTGGCTGTTTGCTTCTGGGTGTTTTTCAAGGTGCTAGTTATGGTTTATAGAGCCCTATAGGTCCCTAGTTCCTATTTTTACTCTTACTTTCCACACAAGGAGCAATTACACATTATAGTCTAAGTCAGTGATGGCACATGGAGCCATATCTGCCGGCACATGAGCCATTGTCCTAGTTGGCACACAGGTTGGCACACAGGTGGCACACGGAGCCATATCTGCCGGCACATGAGCCGTTATCCTAGTTCAGCTCCAGCAGGCATGTGTGTGCTGTCCCGCTGATTTTTGGCTCATCTGGAGGGCCTGGGGGGCAGGAGAGAGCATTTTCGCCCTCTCCGGGTTCTAGGGAAGACTCTGGAATGTAGGGAAGGAGAAAAATGAATCTACTAGGCGTACATGAACTTGGGAAATGGGGGGTCGGGGTGGGGGGATCGTGTGGACATGCATGGGCAGCAAGGCAGCATTGGATTGTGCATATGGGCATTCAATTGTGTGCAATAGCATGTGTGCATGTGCTTTTGGCACCTGAGGGAAAAAAGGCTCGCCATCATTGGTCTAAGCTGTTTCTCTTCCATGGTGTACCTAGGTATTTCTTAACTTTAGAAAATCGAATCCAAATTGCTCGCCATCATTGGTCTAAGCTGTTTCTCTTCCATGGTGTACCTAGGTATTTCTTAACTTTAGAAAATCGAATCCAAATTGCTCTGCATTGATTGATGCTCATTCTGGAAACTGCAAAATCTGACTGGTGGTTACCTTGCTTTCTGCCTTTCCCATCCAAGCAGGAAAGGTCAGCTTCGCTGCCTGGGTCTTGTACAGATCTGTCTAAAGCAGTGTTTCCCAACCGTGGCAACTTGAAGATATTTGGACTTCAACTCCCAGAATTCCCCAGCCAGCATTCGCTGACTGGGGAATTCTGGGAGTTGAAGTCCAGATGTCTTCAAGTTGCCAAGGTTGGGAAACACTGGTCTAAAGCATGTGCCTTTTTCTTTTAGGGATAGTTTCATTGTCTGTGATCCTGGTAGCCTTGTACCAATGTTTCAGTCATTGACGCCCTCACATATTGATACTTCTTTTCCGACATCATGTCCTTCAACACTAAAACAGTTCACTTCTTTTTGTTCCTCTATCCCCTTACTGTAGCACTATTGCTCTGAATGATCAAACCAAAGGGTGTTTTTTGGTTTCCTCTGTAGATCCTTAGTAACTCTGCTATAAGAAGAGTTTAGGTCTGTAGAAATGAATTAAGTAACAACATGCTTGTCTTCCAACTGGCGTATTTAAAAAAAAGTAAGAAAAAATTTCGCAGTACTAAATAAAGAGAATGGGAAAGTAAGGGGAGAATGTTTCATGCTGTCTGAGCAGAAACCAATAGGGTGTCTACTGGGAGACATAAGACTTGAATGGAATGTGAGTTTCTAAGATTTATTGACTTGAGTTGGATTAACTACAAAATTATATATATATAAAGTAAGAGCAACTGCCAACCAGAACAGATTAGGGCAGCCTGGCAGCAACCAGATGCTGGAGGGTAAGGGGATATCAGCTCTGCTATCAATTGATATGGAGCTACTTAGAGAATGGAACTAAATGCTGTAGACCAGTGATGGCAAACCTATGTCCTGCATGCCACAGGTGGCACATGAAGCCATAACTGCTGGCATGCACACCATTGCCCTAGCTCAGCTCCAGTGTGCAGAGAAAAGGAACAAAAATGATTAGGGGATTGGAAGCTAAAACATATGAAGAACAGTTGCAGGAACTGGGTATGTCCAGTTTAATGAAAAGAAGGACCTGGGAGCAGTGTTCCCTCTAATTTTTGGGGGGGGTGGGCGGAAAAGTATAGTGTCTAAGTGGCAGTCCCTTCGGGACTGGGCGGCACAGAAATAATAAATAAATAAACAAACAAACAAACAAACAAACAAACAAATAAAAAACCCACCCTGTTTTGCTTCAGAGAATTTCAAAATAAAATACTGTACTGTGTGTCTATAACAGTGAGCTCATAATAGGGCAACTCTATCAATATCAAAATGCCACTTAAATAGTTGAGCTAGTTTCAAACTAGGTTTTTATTTTCTTTCTCTCTTTCTTACTCCCATTCTTTTTCTTTCTCTTTTCCTTCCTCTCTTTTTTCTATCTGTCTCTCTCTCTTCCTTTCTTCCTCTCTCTCTCCTTCCCTCTCACTCTTTCCCTCTCGGCTTCTGGGCAGGTTTGGAAAACTCTGAGTTGATGATGATTTTTAAGTGAGCGATTGCTCCCTGCTCAGCTTAGAGGGAACTATGCCTGGGAGGACATGATAGCAGTGTTCCAATATCTCAGGGGTTGCCACAGAGAAGAAGGAGTCAACTCATTCTCCAGAGCACCTGAGGGTAGACGTAATGGGTGGAAACTAAACAAGGAGAGAAGTAACTTAGAACTAAGGAGAAATTTCCTGACAGTTAAAACAATCAGTGGAACAGCTTGCCTGCAGAAGTTGTGAATGTTCCAACACTGGAAGTTTTTAAGAAGATGTTGGATAACCATTTGTCTGAAATAGTGTAGGGTTTCCTGCTTAATCAGGGGGTTGGACTAAAAGACCTCCAAGGTCCTTTCCAACTCTGTTATCATTATTATTAATATTATTATTATTATTATGTGTGCACTGGCCAGCTGATTTTTGGCTCGTGCTCTGGGAGGTCATTTTTTTATATCCAAAGAGCCTCAAAGTGAATGGAGGAGACTGTTTTGAAAAACAGGCCTGCCGGACCCACCAAAAGTTAGGAGATGGACTGTTTACAGTCTCCAGAGGACCTCTGGGGTACAGGGGGGGGCATTTTGCCCTCTCAGGTTTCAAGAAAGCCTCTGGAGCCTGGTTAGGGCAAGAAAATAGACCTACTAGGCTTACTGGAAGTCAGGAAGCAGGGGAACTGAGGGTTTGTCTGAACATGCGCATAGGCGGGACAGTGGTGGGGGAGTTCACACACATATGTGCAGAGGGAGGGGGCATTGAATTATGGGAGTGGGCAGGCACTTTTGGCACTCAAGGGAAAAAGGTTTGCAATCACTGCTGTAAATCATCCATTCTAAAAGATTTAACATGGCTCAGGTTAGAAAATCAAAATGTTGAACATTGTGGGGTACATTTCCAATAGACTGGGATGGGGTTGGGGGACAATGACATCATCCATTCTTACACATAGGAAGCAGGAAATACTAGGCATGAAGTGTAGAATAGAATAGGTCTATAACAAAAGGACTTACTTAATCTGAAATGTTAGGAGGTTCATTTGACTATTCCACAAATTTTTGTATTAAAAAAAAAAGTTAGCTTTGAGTTTAACCCCTGGGAATTGAGTTCAGAATTTCATGCTCAAAATACTTTGAAAATATTTGGAATTGTCAGAACAATGTTTGAAATACCTCAATTAAATCTAGAACATATATTTACAACTCAGCACAGGGGAAAAACTGTCATGCAGAACTTTTCAGCTCAAAAAATACTTTAGATTTGAAATATCTTGCACATTATTAATATACGTGTAATGATTATTCAACTTCTATTTATTTATTTATTTATTCAACTTCTATGCCGCCCAATCATGAAGGACTCAGGACTTTTAATGATGTAAAAAGGCTGAAGTATACTTAAAAATAACAACAAAATGTGTTCTCTAATGAAGTAAATATAGTTTAACCCTACTGTTCTTCATACTGTTTATGCTTGCATATAAACATAACACATTTTTCAGTGGAATCCCATACCAATATTTACTTTCTTATATCACCTTGTCACTTAATGAAGGGACTAAAAATAACAGCTTTAAATTTAAAAAGGCGAAGAATTAGTCTCTAATTATAATTCTATGAAAATATTTAAGGAAGAAAACATTTATTTGTCTCTGCCTGCATTTTCCAAGGCAGAGAAACACCAAGAGCCACACATATATTATTTGCCTGAAGATGTCATGGTTTTTTTTTTAAAAAAATTGCTATTTTCATTGTCTTCCTAAATGGATCAAACCCATTTCAAATTAACGCTATTGTTGCCATTCTAGAAAAAAACATACAAACAGGAACCTAAAGGGGCCCTGTAATTGGTGGTTCAAAATTCAAGCTATAGCCCTACACATTTCTTTATCTTGACCTCATAAAGTTTTAGTGAACAGACACTATCTTGGTACTCCACGTATAACAATTAAGCCTCCTCAAAGTAGCACATCTTACTTTTGTCCAATCATTGTAGACTGAACAGAGATCCCTGGTATAAACTCATTGTTTCAAAAGTGAAACAAGTGTTTTGAAAAGTTCTAAAGAACCATACATTTGTTTTAATATATTGCTCCTGTGTAGTAATTCACAGTCATTTTTCATACTTGACAAAGCCCAAAAGAATGGCATGACCAGGATAGTTTCCAAATACTTTGCCGATGTCTCAATTTTATCTGCATTGTAAGAAAAGCATTATTATAGTTCACTTAGATGATACAGCCACAATAGAACAAGGAATTCTGTTATACAGTGTTCCCTCGATTTTCGCGGGTTCGAACTTCGCGGAACATCTATACCACGGTTTTTCAAATATATTAATTAAAAAATGCTTCACGGGTTTTTTCCCCTATTCCACGGTTTTTCCCACCCGATGACGTCATATGTCATTGCCAAACTTTAATCTGCATTTAAAAAACATTTTTTAAATAAACTTTAATAAATAAACATGGTGAGTAATAATCGAAATGGTTGCTAAGGGAATGGGAAATTGTAAATTTGAGGGTTTAAAGTGTTAAGGGAAGGCTTGTGATACTGTTCATAGCCAAAAATAGTGTATTTACTTCCGCATCTCTACTTCGCGGAAATTCGACTTTCGCGGGCGGTCTCGGAACGCATCCCCCGCGAAAATCGAGGGAACACTGTATAAGACAATTACAGTGCTAAATTGTTGGGAGGCAGGAAGTAAATCAATAGAATAAGTAGAAACAGATGGCAAGCTTAGAAATCATTCTTCACAGAAGTTCACAAGATAGACATTATGGGTCTACCACACTGATTGACCCAAAAGGCAACATGAGGATTCATTCATTAGCCTGAGAGCTACAACTCTGAAGCCTTTTCATACTTGATTACAAAAGCTTCCTGTGAATCAAAAATTAAGAAAATTAAATGAATCACAGAATGATTAAACACTAGACATTTATTAAGTAAAAACATTTACTCCAAAACAGACTGCTGTTTTCACCATTTCAATGTGGGGGTTTTTTTCTGCAACATGTTTTGCACTGGCTTTTATACTCTTAAGATGAAACCAACTACTGTGTTACTGGCAATATTTATCACAAATCTGTAGCACAAATATGCTCTACAGATTTGTTAATTTTCAGAGATTAGAAAAATTGTTTCAATAAACCTCCAACGTTGGTAAGCAATGACTAATATAAAAAATGTTTCTGGGGAATAGGATTTATAAAATTCTGTTTTTCTAACAACTATTTCATTTTACTTCAAGGTGGTGTTATGCTGAAATTCAACTAATTACCTATTTCCTATTTAACGTTGTCGATTTCCATAGCAAACTGGTACAGAGAAAAACTGAAATTGTAGATTTCACACAATCATAAAATTATCCTATGTAGCTCTCATGACAGCTTCATAGAAGTAGTTGGGGATTTCTTCTAACTTTGGCATTAGACATTAGACATTAATTAATGTCTAATTAGTTTGAAGAGAATTTGGAGAATTCAGCTGGTGCAGAATGCAGTGGTGCATGCAACAACATGTGTACCAAGGCACGCCTGTATTACTCCATCTTTATGCAAGCTGCATTGGTTGCCAGTCGGTCTCTGAACACAATTCAAGGTGTTGATTATTACTTAGGACCAGACTATCTATGGGACCGCCTCTGTCCTCATACTTGCCTGCAGCCAGAGTTGGCCTTCTCCAGGTCCCGTCTGCCAATGTCAGTTGGTGAGATCTCGGGGAAGAGCCTTCTCTGTGGCGGCTCCGACCCTGTGGAACCAACTGCCCCAAGAGATCCGCATTCCTCCCTACCGGTCTTCTGGAAGGCTGTTAAGACCTGGTTTTTCTGGCAGGCCTGGAATTGAACCAGAGTGATTGTAAAGTATGCATGGTTTTTTAATGATATTAAAAAATCTGCCCTGAGTCCTTCAAGATTGGGTGGCATAGAAGTCGAATTAATTAATTAATTAATTGCTTTTATTATACTGCTAATTTTATTGTTGTTTTTTAAATTTTTTAAAAACTATTGTTGTATTTATAATTATTGTCGGCCGCCCTGAGTCTGTTTTGGAATGAGCAGCATATAAATACAAATAATACAAATACAAGTACACACTCCTTACCCATTCCTATATAGCCAGACCTAGGCCATTTCCATAAAATGGGCTCATTCAGCCTCTCATGGCCTACTGAACTGAACCTTCTGTCTGCTTGAAGTGCCCTTGAAAAGAAAGAAACGGACAATCAAAGCTAATGTTGGAACCAGGGATGGGATCTACTCACTCTGCAACCATTACATCACCATCTAGCTGTAGCTGGCAGTTAAATACAGTGTGCCCTCAATTTTTGCGGGTTCGAACTTCGCGAATGGCCTATACCACAGTTTTTCAAAAAATATTAATTAAAAAATACTTTGTGGGGTTTTTTCTATACCACAGTTTTTCTCGCCCGATGACATCATATGTCATCGCCAAACAAATAAATAACCAAAAAAAATTATTGTTAATAAATAAATAAATGTTTATAAATATCAGGATCACTAAGTGTCTTATTCAATGGTGAGTAGCAGTAATAATGGTGAGTAAATGGTGACTAAGGGAATGGGAAATGGTAATTTAGGGGTTTAAAGTGTTAAGGGAAGACTTGTGATACTGTCCATAGCCAAAAATGGTGTTTTTACTTCCGCATCTCTACTTCGCGGAAATTCGACTTTCGCGGGTGGTCTCGGAATGCATCCCCCGCAAAAATCAAGGGAACACTGTACTGAGGTTTCATTTCTAGCCCCACATTGAGATGTGGTCACAAGTTATGACTGGGACTATTTCACTGCCTTTTTACCACATCTTTAGGGTGAACGATCAGCCCAGCTCGTAGCAGTGAACTGATAGAAACTTTGACATAGTGTTAAGAATCCAAATACCTGTCAGTCTTCCCTACCCAATCACTGAAACATAGTTTGATTCCTGATAGTTTAAGGGAAAATCCATTTTATTCTATGGAATTGAAATATACACCGCTCAAAATCAGTGGAGAGCTACAGGTAGACATCATACTGATTATAGCTTTTCCTGATTCTGATAAATGTTCTTTTCCCAAGAAACCAAAAAGATTTGAAATTTTACGGAGACTATAATACATACATTCTGCATTCTTCATTTTTGTATTAACCCTTGCCTTTGTTTTTAAGATAGAAAAGGAGAAGATGAAAGATGTCTAATCCAGCATTAAGTTATGATCATTTAATTTTACTGAAACCAATAATATAAGCACTAACATGAGGTAGAGTTGTAGCCAAGACAGTGGTGAAATCCAATTTCTTTTACTACTGGTTCTGTGGATGGGCATGGTAGGGCCATTAGTGGGCATGGTTGGGGAAGGATACTGCAAAATCCCCATTCCCTCCCCACTTCTTGAGGAAAGATATTGCAAAATCTCATATTCTCATCTCTATTTTTCAAGAACTCCTTTCAATCATGACTTTCTAAATCTTTCCATTCTTCTTGATTCACACTTCTTTCATATATTTGCTTTGCAATTCAATTCCCATTCATTCTCTCTATGTGATAAAAAACATCCCAAACTATTTCTTTTATACTCTTCTATGATTTTTGTATTCCGTCCACGTCCATTCCGCACTAGCTCCTTCCTGATCCTATTCTTTCTTACTTTGTCACACACATTTCTTAAGTATCCTTTCCCCATTGCACTTCACTTCCTTTCATGTTTTCTTGACATAACTGGTTCTTAATAATAAATGCAAGTAAACGTGGACACACTAACAAAACGTTCTAAGCCAGGAATCTGGTTATGGTAGCATATGCTAAGACTTTTTCATAGCTGTCACATGTTCTGAATACTAAGATTCATTTTTAAGGAGTCTGTGATTAGCAAGGTGACAGAACAATACTTTTTAAAAACCCTTGAAGCCTATGAACATAGCATAGGTGTCAAACTACACACGAGCCTGTTAGGTTCAAGCCGAATGGCTCAGCAGTCAAAAACTCAAGCAGAACAAGGATTTCTCACTATGTATGAAAAGTGTAAAATAAGTAGCCTTGGAAGGAGGCCATGTGTGGATACTGCAGCAAAAGAAGGAAAAACTGCAGGATTTTTCTGCAAATGTTAGTCCGACTTTAGTGTCTGAGCTGTTACTGTGACAAAGAAGGAAACTTGAAAGTCAAAATACATCTCACATTTTTAACATTATAGCAGACTAACACTTCATAAGAAATGCAAATAAGACAATGCTATGTTATGTGTTTTTCATGTACAAGCAGGGGTGTCAAACTCATGGCCCGCAGGACGGATACATCGCGCGCTGGGAGGGAAGTTGTGATACATCACATGATGATAACGTGATGTTGCAAATTTGACATCCATGATGTACAGTATATTAAGGCAAATGGAACTTTTGGTATCAATATGAATACTAACTGGCCAATGTGATTATTTCTTACTCCACAAAAAGATTGAATGTGTATACATTTCCAAAATAACTTTGAACATTACTCAGGCAAACAGTATGAATATAGTACTCTCTATTAGACTTTGTACAATAGCAAATATGAATGGCATTCTTTATACCATTTGGTCAACACACACACACAAACACATTAATAAGCATATTTTCCATGAAACTTGAACAAAGGTAAACAAAGTTATTTATTTATTTTGTCCAATACACAATACATATTGAGGAGAATAGACATGAAGTATTACATATTAAAAAAAGATATGAAAATAGAGAAGATATATGAAAGGGAGAAAAGATATATGATATATGGGATAAGGGATAAGGGGAGACAAATTGGACAGGGGACGAAAGGCACACTGGTGCACTTATGTACGCCCCTTACTGACCTCTGAGGAACCTGGAGAGGTCAATCGTGGATAGTCTAAGGGAGAAATGTTGGGGGTTAGGGGTTGACACTACTGAGTCAGGTAATGAGTTCCACACTTCGACAACTCGATTGCTAAAGTCATATTTTTTACAGTCGAGTTTGGAGCGATTAATATTAAGTTTGAATTTGTTGCGTGCTCTTGTATTGTTGCGGTTGAAGCTGAAGTAGTCATTGACAGGCAGGACGTTGCAGCATATGATCTTGTGGGCAATACTTAGAACGTGTTTTAGGCATCGTAGTTCTAAGCTTTCTAGATCCAGGATTGTTACTCTGCTTTTGTAGGGCATTCTGTTTCAAGTGGAGGAGTGAAAGGTTCTTCTGGTGAAGTATCTTTGGATGTTTTCTAGGGTGTTGATGTCCGAGATGTGGTGTGGGGTCCAGACCGATGAACTGTATTCAAGGATGGGTCTGGCAAATGTTTTGTAGGCTCTGGTGAGTAGTGTGAGATTGCTGGAGCAGAAGCTGCGTAGTTGTATTAGATCTGTTTCTCATTATCATAGGTTGATCTGACTACAGCTTTATACATGTTTAATCCCCTCCTTATGCAATTTGATATATACAAAGTCTTTAGAAATCTCAAATTGTTTGAAATGACGGTATTATCACACGAACATTCTTCTTTTCTTAGCACTACCAGAGCAGTAGTTGTCCATCTGGAAGAATTCTTCACATTGTTCGCAGCATATAATACATAAGGTCTTGGTGGGATTCACAATTATAAAGAAGTTCAGGCAGATCTTGAACCTCACTGGCTACCTCATCTGTTATAAGACATAATTGGTTTTCAACTTCAGTGCCTGAAGCAGCCCAGTACTTAGACTATTTTGAACAGGCTCACAGTGGGTTAGGCTTATGATGAATGTGCCTGGTTCCTGAAACATGTATTATAAAGCCAGATGCTTGGTTCTTGCTTGCAAGTTGAAAACAGTGATGAAGAGGGAATTTTCTTGTTTATGGAATTACCTTCCATGCAAGATCGGCCTAATTTTTTGTTATTGGACAGATGCCAAGTTGCAGAAGTAAGATTCTTTTTTTAATGAAAAGAGGCCACAATTGCCCAGTGATCTTATTCCTTAAGTCTTAGTTCCAACAGCCTCTTCCACCCACACCAAGATAAGTAAATGCCACATTTAATGCTTTTTCAATGAAAATCATATTTGTTTTAAATAAGGTTCTACGTTTAGGCAAGAAAAACAAAATGCACAGGTATAATATACTGTATGTAGTACCTTGCTCAGCAGTAGTAACTGTGAGAGAGAACTTGGAGTCCTAGTGGACAACCATTTAAATGTGAGCCAGCAGTGTGCAACAACTGCCAAAAAAGCCAACACAGTTCTAGGCTTCATTAATAGAGGAATACAATCAAGATCACATGAAGTGTTAATACCACTTTATAAGGCCTTGGTAAGGCCACACTTGGAATACTGAATTTAGTTTTGGTCACCACAATGAATTCAGTTTTGGTCGCCACAATGTAAAAAGGATGTTGATACTCTAGAACAGTGTTTCCCAACCTTGGCAACTTGAAGATATCTGGACTTCAACTCCCAGAATTCCCCAGCCAGCATTCGCTGGCTGGGGAATTCTGGGAGTTGAAGTCCAAATATCTTCAAGTTGCCAAGGTTGGGAAACACTGCTCTAGAAAGAGTGCAGAGAACAGCAACAAAGATGATTAGGGGACTGGAGACTAAAACACATGAACTGGGTATGTCTACTTTAATGAAAAGAAATACAAGCGGAGAGACATGATAGCAGTGCTCCAATATCTCAGGGGTTGCCACAAAGGAAAGGAGTCAAACTATTCTCCAAAGCATGTAAGGGTAGAACAAGAAGCAATGGGTAGAAACTAATCAAGGAGAGAAGCAACGTAAAACTAAGGAGAAATTCCTGACAGAACAATCAGTGGAACAGCTTGCCTCCAGAAGTTTTAAGATGTTGGATAACCATTTGTCTGAAGTGGTATAGGGTTTCTTTGCCTAAGAAGGGGGTTGGAGTAGAAGACCTCCAAGGTCCCTTCCAGCTCTGTTATTCCGTTCCATTCCATTCTATTCTATTCTATTCTATTCTATTTTACTCATTCTGAGTTAGCACATAGACAATTCCCAAATCTCTGTAATCTACTCCCACCCACCCCAATTTGAAATTTACATTGTGATAATAAGATAAAAAGTTGGTAAGTTAGTGTTCTGCCGGCATGTCTCAACCACCCGTAATTACAGGGTAATTAGTCCAGGAAGACACACACCACATGATAAAAGGAAAACCCAAACGTTTTTATAAACAGAAAAACAGAAACAGCTCCCTTTTTAAATGTCAAAGGGATTTTCTGGTATACACAAGGCACAGGTTAAATGCAGTCCAATTGCTCACCCAATAACTAGAAAATTGAGTCCAATTCTAAAATCCAGAGAGTCCACACACACAATCCTGAACAGCAAAAACCACGATCTTGACGAAACAAAGAATCAGATAAACTGCCCTGAGGCTAAAACACCAGGCTGCACTTTTATCTGTAGCACTAATTACAGAAGCCCCACCCAACCACAGGTGGCCTCATTTTCTTTTGTAATAATCCTTCAGTTGTTGTCTCCTATGCATCACTCTACACATGCTTGGATGTGTCATTAATTCATGTTCAGAATCCAGGGATGATACAGATGACTGATCTCCTCCTGGGCTGTCTGCCAAACTCCCCTCTTCTCTGTCACTCACACTTCCTTGGTCAGAGGAGACTTCGTCGGCAGATTCTACTGGGAGCAAAAGAGGCCTGCAGCATGTGGATGTCTCCCCCACATCCACCTCCACATTCCTTGGGGCATGAGCTGGGCCAGAGCTAAGCACAACAGTTAATAAACTTATTAAATCATAGTTTAAACATTACACTAAATGTACAATGATAATTTTGTTGTTCAAATCCTATGCTCTTGCAACATTTAGAAACAGAAGGTTTTGATGATGTATCCATAAATCTGGCCCATGGCAATTTAGCCCTGAGGAGTAAGCATAGGCTTAATCAAAGATATACTTTGATATATGCTTTCACGGGATATTAAATTCAACAATTAAAGGCCAGCAAAAATCATTTGTATTTTAAGTGTGTGTATATATATATATTCCAATATTGTTGTTAAAAATTACCTAGCACAAGGGAACTGAGAGGAAAAGAATCGGATATGAACCAATAAGTAAGAAGCATTAAAAACCCTCAAAGAAACATTAAACTTGACATTTGGCAGCATGTAAAAAGCAAGGAAGCATTTCCATAAAAATATTTCCTTCAGTTAAACTTATTTGGTTCATGCTTTAATTCTAGGTTGTATACTGATATCTACAATTACATTTCTTTTGGTTTATTAGAGTAATATTTCACAATATTGCCAGTGAAGTCAATCAATGAATCAATGACTGGATGGGATAGAAATTTATCGTATCAATGAAACAATGATATGAACTATTTGACTTAGTTCCTTTACATTATCTGAAATGACCGAGAAATACGGTTTCTAACTATTATTCTTTATTCACAGCAGGAGGTTAACAAGCCGCAGTAACACTTTCACTCTGGCGCGCGCCAAGCAGACGCCGCGTAAGACCGGAGGCACTTCTATTTATACAGTTCAACCCAGCAACAAGCGGCGGCTGACAGCTATCTAATATTGGCGCCAAACTACAGCAGCCAATAGGAAACAGGTAAACAGTTCCTATTACATTTGATGATTTCTGCTTAACAACTACTTATTTAAACTTTACCTGGTTACAGAACTTTATGGAAACTTCGGACATAACATTATCCATGTTTAGATATTTGTATGGTGTTTGTGATGCGTCAAAATAAAATGCTAGCTGTTATTAAAATCAAACTAGGCATAAAATTACTTCCAGATTTAGCCTTATCACACTTAAAAACAACCATAATATAGACAGCATGGAAAAGCCCAAACCCAGATCAGAACTACTACACAAACAGAAAAAGACAGATAATTTCCATATCCAATCCATATCCTAGGCCTGTGATGCGTGCCACAGGTAACATAAGGAGCCCTCTCCAGGCATGCGAGCCATTGACCAGCTCAGCTCCACTGCATGTAACTTGCCTCCTGCTAGCCAGTTGATTTTTTGGGTCAGACACGCACATACTTTCTCCTCAGCGTGCCTTCCCAGATCTCTGGAGATTCCACCCTGTTCTGCCTGACTGGGCTCAGGCGATTAGTAACAGTCCAGGGAAAAGAAATCAAACACACACGTGCTTTTCTAATCAGCAAACTTGTATTAAACAAACAAAAAGGGTTAACGAAAACAGTCTTTATTGTCAGGAATAAACTATAGTGCAAGGCGTACAGTCAGCCAAATACAAAGTGCAGGAAAAAGCAAACAAAGACAACCTGCACGGAGCAGAAACGTTTCAGGAGTCCTTTGAATCGTGGAGACTCGAGAGCAACCAGCTAGTCCCAGAGGTTTCACCTCCCACTTGCCTGAAAAGGCTGGGTTGAAATTCACAGGCACGGAACAGAAACTTCAGAGCAGGAACCACAAAGTCACACAGATAAACAGCCACAATTTGCCTTTTGCCTCTGTTCCCTTTTATACCTTTAACCCTCATTAAGGGAACCACACTCAGCCCTCAGTATGAGAACCACACCCAGCCCAGGTGCTACTCTGATCACCGGTAATAGTCCTTTAATTGAGCCCTCCTTTGCATGGCTCTCCAGTTACGCATGTCTATGAGCTGTTCTGCATTGGAATCCAACGAGGAGACACTGTCCGAGTGGCTGTGTGTCAAATCCCCTGGGCTGTCTGCTGGGTCCTGTGTGCTGTCTGCCAACTCCTCTGAACCAGTGGCCTCATCCTCGGGGCTGTCTGCCACATCTTCCTGACTGTCAGCCAGGCTTTCGCACTCACTTTGTGCCGTATCTCTCCCATACGTGGGAGCAACGGCTGTCCCAAGCCCAAACACAACACACACCAGTGCTGTTTGGGCATGCAAGGCTTTTTCCTCCTCTCAGCTCCATTTGGGAAAAGGAGTCTTTTGCCCCTCTCAGTTCTGTTTGAGGAAAGCAGGCTCCCTCCCCAGCTCCGTTTGGGAAAAGGAGGCTTTTCCCTCCTCCCAGCTCTCTTTGGGGATGGGAGGCTTTTCCCTCCCACCCCCACTGTTTTGGGATCATGCGCCCATGTGCTGGAGTGGGACATGCTAGAAGAACATTGCATTATGAGTGTGGACACTCATGTACATGTGACTGTGCGTGCGTGCACACTTTCAGCACCTAAGGGAAAAATGGTTCGCCATCACTGTCCTAGACCTTTATGCTAGGATTTTATTTATGGGAAGAAGACAACAGCTGGCAAGCAAATAGTAATTGGCATTCCATAGCAACTATTTTAGATATATATTTTTCATATAAAAAGCAAGACATATAAATATTTTTTTTAAAAGCATGCGTGTCAATAGATAGCACTTTGCCTAATTTGAGTCTTACATCATCAATTTATAATTATGATTTCCTCCATTTCAACCTATACTAAATTGCTTGTGGCAGGTCAAATTTAATAAATAGCATAAATAAATATATCATCACATCTAATGTAATCTAGAATAAAATGTCCATGCACTTTCCAGGTCTTCAAATACAAAAGTATGTTTGATTGTATCTTCCCTAGGTATGGCCATGTTACACCAACACTCCGCAGTCTGCATTTGTTGATGATCAGTTTCCTGTCACAATTCAAAATGTTGGTTATGACCTATAAAGTCCTTCATGGCATCAGACCAGAATATCTCCGGGACCGCCTGCTGCCGCACAAATCCCAGCGACTGATTAGGTCCCACAGAGTTGGCCTTCTCTGGGTCCCACTGATGAAACAATGCCGTCTGGCGGGACCCAGGCCCTCTGGAATCAGCTCCCCCTGGAGATTAGTACTGCCCCCACCCTCCTTGCCTTTCACAAACATTTGAAAACTCATATGTCGCCAGGCATGGAGGAATTGATATATCCTCAGCTGCCTTGACTTTATGTATGGTATGTTTGGGTTGTATGACTGTTTTTAATAGGTGTCTTTTAAAACTGTTTTTAACATTGGATTTGTATATGATGTTTTATTTGTTGTGAGCCGCTCCAAGTCCTCAGAGAGGGGTGGCATACAAATCTAATAAATAAATAAATAAATCCTTCTATCATAAAGACCTTTCCCTCTCATAGGTATAAAATCTCAGTTTGTCTTCAGTTGGCCATCTCTGAATAAAAAAGATTATGCCAAACCATGTAAGATTTTCATGGTGATAATAAGTACTTTGAAGAAAACCCAGAATCAAATTAATAAGCAGTTCAGCAACTCTATGACAGAATAAAAAGGAATGATCAGACTTCATGCCACCCACTCTTTTTAATATTAAAGGTAACCTCTTCACAGACTCCTGTCTCCTGGTTTAATGCTGAACACCATTTACACCTAAAATATGCAGTCCCAGCCTATTCTGACTATGTGGACATAAAGTAAAAATTAAATAATTCTTTCTCAGGAGAAGATAACTATGAGTTGATCCAAAGCAACCTTTATTGTCCTGCCATCCTCCTATATTAAAACTTATATCTAGTGATGGGCGAACCCAATGGTGTTCAGGTTCGGCGAGTTCGGACGAACTTCATGCAAAGTTTGACCAAACCCGAACCCGAACGGTCCGTGACATCAAAGCTCTGCCCCCGGAATCCCATCGGTTTTTTATTTTTACGGATTTTTTATTTTTATTTATTTTTATTTTTACAAAAAAGGACGCCACAGCAGCGCCGCAAGGAAAGGTAGGTCCTTTCATGTTTAAAAAAATGTTTTTATTTTTACATGAAAGGACCTCCCTTTGCTTGCAGCGCCTCTGTGGCGTCCTTTCACGTAAAAATTTTAAAAAATATTTTTACGAAAAAGGACACCGCAGTGGTGCCACAAGCAAAGGGAGGTCTTGTCACGTAAAAAAAAATATTTACACGTGAAAGGGCCTCCCTTTGCTTGCGACGCTGCTGTGGCGTCCTTTCACGGAAAAATACAAAAAAATATTTTTACATGAAAAGACCTCCCTTGCTTGCGGCACCGCAAGCAAAAGGAGCTCGGGATTCCCATGAAGAGATTCCAGGGGTGGAGCTTTGATGTCACATATACCGGCAGGTTGCTAAGGACACCAAGGTGATCACTTCCTGGATTCCGGGGATGGCACTAGAATAATGGAGGGAGGATGGAATCCAGGAAGTGATCAACTTGGCGTCCTTAGCAACCTGCTGGTATACGTGACATCAAAGCTCCGCCCCCGGAATCTCTTTGTGGGATTCCCCAGCTCCTTTTGCTTGCGGCGCCGCAAGCAAAGGGAGGTCTTTTCATGTAAAAAATTTTTTTTATTTTTACGTGAAAGGACGCTGCAGCGGCAGCGCAAGCAAAGGGAGGTCCTTTCACGTAAAAATAAAAATTCTGAAAGGATGGGCCAGAACCAGTGAAGGGCTGCAAAATTTTTACTACCACACTGTGTGTGTAGCTTATTTTGTGGGTGTGGCTTGTCATCCATGTGATCAGGTGGGAGTGGCTTGACAATCATGTGACCGAGGTTGGCTTAAAGATCATGTGACTGGCTTAATGGTAGCCAACCTGATGTCACTCACATCAAGGGTTTGGGTTAGGGTTAAGGTGCCTGGCCTCTCCTTGCCTCAAAGAGATCCAATTTTCCTATCTAATTACTATTATTGAACCTCCAAAGTATACTATTCAATTCTATGTATGTATTTATTTATTTTATTTATTTATTATTTAGATTTGTATGCTGCCCCTCTCCGCAGACTCGGGGCGGCTCACAGCATAACACAACAATTTATAACAAATCCAAATATAATTTAAAATATTTAAAAGAACCCCATTTTGCTAACAAACACACACTCAGACATACCATAGATAAAATGTACATGCCCGGGGGAAGTGTTTCTGTTCCCCCATGCCTGACGACAAAGGTGGGTTTTAAGGAGTTTACGGAAGGCAGGGAGAGTAGGGGCAGTTCTAATCTCTGGGGGGAGTTGGTTCCAGAGGGTCGGGGCCGCCACAGAGAAGGCTCTTCCCCTGGGGCCCGCCAGCCGACATTGTTTAGTTGACAGGACCCGGAGAAGGCCCACTCTGTGGGACCTAATCGGTCGCTGGGATTCGTGCGGCAGAAGGCGGTCTAGGAGATATTCTGGTCCAGTGCCATGAAGGGCTTTAAAGGTCATAACCAACACTTTGAATTGTGACCGGAAATTGATCGGCAGCCAATGCAGACTGCGGAGTGATGGTGAAACATGGGCATACCTAGTAAGCCCATGACCGCTCTTGCAGCTGCATTCTGCACGATCTGAAGTTTCCGAACACTTTTCAAAGGTAGCCCCATGTAGAGAGCATTACAGTAGTCGAACCTCGAGGTGATGAGGGCATGAGTGACTGTGAGCAATGAGTCCCGGTCCAGATAGGGCCGCAACTGGTGCACCAGGCGAACCTGGGCAAACGCCCCCCTTGCCACAGCTGAAAGATGGTTCTCTAATGTGAGCTGTGGATAGAGGAGGACGCCCAAGTTGCGGACCCTCTCCGAGGGGGTCAATGATTTTTCCCCCCCAGGGTAATGGACGGACAGATGGGATTGTCCTTGGGGGGCAAAACCCACAGCCACTCCGTCTTATCCAGGTTGAGTTTGAGTCTGTTGACACCCATCCAGGCCCCAACATCCTCCAGACACCGGCACATCACTTCCACTGCTTCGTTGACTGGACATGGGGTGGAGATGTAAAGCTGGGTATCATCAGCGTACTGATGATACCTCACCCCATGCCCTTGGATGATCTCACCCAGCGGTTTCATGTAGATATTAAATAGCAGGGGGGAGAGGACCAATCCCTGAGGCACCCCACAAGGGAGAGACCTCGGAGTTGACCTCTGACCCCCCACTAACACCGACTGCGACCGACCGGAGAGGTAGGAGGAGAACCACTGTAGAACAGTGCCTCCCACCCCCAACCCCTCCAGCCGGTGCAGAAGGATACCATGGTCGATGGTATCGAAAGCCGCTGAGAGGTCAAGAAGCACCAGGACAGAGGATAAACCCCTGTCCCGGGCCCGCCAGAGATCATCCATCAACGCGACCAAAGCAGTTTCCGTGCTGTAACCGGGCCTGAAACCCGACTGCTGGGGACCTAGATAATCGGCTTCTTCCAAGGACCGTTGGAGCTGGAGTGCCACCACCTTCTCAACAACCTTCCCCATAAAGGGAAGGTTGGAGACTGGACGATAGTTGTTAAGTACGGCTGGGTCCAGGGAAAGCTTCTTGAGGAGGGGGCGCACGAGCGCTTCTTTATAGAGAGTTGGAAAAACTCCCCTGCCCAAGGAAGCGTTGGTAATCTCCTGGACCCAGCTCCGTGTCACCTCCCTGCTGGCCAAGACCAGCCAGGAGGGACACGGATCCAGTAAACAGGTGGCGGAACTCACAGCTCCAATGGCCTTGTCCACTTCATCAGGTGTCACCAGATCAAACTCTTCCCAGACAGGTGGACAAGAACGTGCCCCAGTCACCTCGACTGACTCGTTGTCAGTCAACTCTGTTTTCCAATTGGAGTCGAGGTCGGCCCGGATCTGGGCGATTTTATCAGCGAAAAACGTGTTAAAATCCTCGGCACTGCTCTGCAAGGGCTCCCCAACTCCCCCCTGGTTGAGAAGGGAACGGGTCACCCTAAACAGAGCGGCCAGGCGGGATTCCGCTGATGCAATCAAGGCGGCATGGTACACGCATCTTGCCGCCTTGAGTGCCACTTTGTAAGTCTTAATAAAAGCTCTTACAAGTGTTTGATCAGATTCAGACCTACTCTTCCTCCATCGCTTCTCTAGACGTCTCTTCTGGCGTTTCAACTCCCGGAGCTCCTCGTTGAACCATGGAGCTCTACGGGGTCTAGCGCCACGGAGAGGTCGCAAAGGCGCAATCCGGTCAAGAGCCTCCACTGCAGCCTTGTTCCAGGCCTCTGCAAGAGACTCCGCCGAACTGTGGACGAGTGCCTCTGGAATAACCCCAAGCGCCGTCTGAAAGCCCTCTGGGTCCATCAGGCGTCTGGGGCAGAACATCTTAATTGGTTCCGCCTCCCTGTGGGGAAGGATTGGAGCCAGGAAGTCAAGCCGTAGTAGGAAATGATCTGACCATGACAAAGGCAATGCTTCTAAGCCCCTTAGTCTCAGACCATTACTCAGTTGCTCGGAAAGGAATACATACATATTACACACAGGCCCACAAAAATATACATTATCTACTATATAAACTATATGTGTATGTATACACAGAGAGAGAGAGAGAGAGCTCTTCTAAAATTATACACATTCAACCTCATTTATTGCGATAGAAAAAACATATCCAGAGCCCTGAAGGGGGAAAAAGAAAAAAATTCAAAATTTTTCTACCGGTTCTGCGTACATGACTGTACCCATAGGAGCCAATCACTGGCCACAATTGTCCTAATGCTTCCCTCTTATTAGTACCCATCTCATGTATATAAACAGCATTATATCTATGTATATCACCAATACGTACTTGACAAAATAAAAATAAAATAAAATAACAGATTGAATTTAAATAAGGGACTAATTGAGATCTAATTATCACATAGATGCAATGCTTAAAGAAAACTCACTTAGGGAAAGCACTAGCCACTGGAGATGTTCACATATTCCCACCTCTTTTTTTTCTTTTTAAGCTTGCCACAAAACTCAAGAGGAAGAGTCTCATATCAGATGTAGTTCACCTGCAATTTTTTTCTTTATAACATTCAAATCCCCAAAGTTCCAACTGGAAAGCTCAGTAGTACCTCAGGATAAAAGTAGACGTGGCACGAAAGGCCCATGATTAGAACTCCTCATGTCTTTTTCTGCTACAAAAAATGCAGCTGCCAGAAGAGCCCCCTGCTCAGTGGCAGCCTATGTGACTTACATGCAAACAGTCCTATCTCTGGCAACTCCTGATATCAGGGGGGGAAATCAGTACAGAAAAAGAACAAGGCTGTCACTTGTTCAAATCAGTAAAAATATCACCTTGATTCAGGGCTCGATTAAGACTTTGCAGCAAAGAGAGAGGAAAAAAACCTTTTCCTTTGGGATCTTAGATGAAAATGTTATTATTTCCAAAGCTTTGTTCTCCCCTATCAATGTAACTAAAAAAAGTAGTGAAATTGTTCCAGTCTGTCCAACTGCATTATATGGCAGTTTGGGGAGAAATAGCATTTTCTACAAGAAAATGATACAGTTGGAAAAACAAATGTAGCCTCTTATCATTATCTCTGACTATTTTTTTTTTTTGCTCCCCCACCAAAATAAGGGTACCTAAAAGCTTCAACCCTAAATTTACAATACTTCATCTATTTTGATGGCCAAATTACATTCATACAGCTCAATTCTTTTCTTGTGTATCACATGCAAAGTAACTTCATCCATTGAATGATATGAAAAACATAAATGGAAATTTTTTAGGATATTAAATAGGGTCAGAAAACGTTTGATCACAAATACAAACAGGAAAACCTAGTCACAATAATGCAATGGTTTAAAAAGAGATACTATTACCATATTTTTCAGAGTATAAGATGCACCAGAGTATAAGACACACCTAGATTTTAGAGGTGGAAAACAAGGAAAAAAGTATTCTGAATTAAAACTTATATCTAGTGATGGGCGAACCCAACGGTGTTTGGGTTTGGCGAGTTCGGACGAACTTCACGCAAAGTTCGGCCGAACCCAAACCCAAACCCAAACCTGAACGGTCCATGGCGTCAAAGCTCCGCCCCTGGAATCCCTTTATTTTTTTAACGGATTTTTTATTTTTATTTATTTTTATTTTTGCAAAAAATGATGCCGCACTGGCGCCGCAAGGAAAGGGAGGTCCTTTCATGTAAAAATAATTATTTAATAAAATACCAGTGCAGCAGAATACTTTTTACAAACATGTACACTTTAATAAACTTCAAACTTGACAGCTTTAAAGTTGGCAAGTTTAAGACTGGTGAACTTCAACTCCCATTACTGAGCTAGCATGACTGGAGGAGAAATTCTGGGAGTTGAAGTCCACCAGTCTTAAACTTGCCAACTTTGAATAATCTTGCAACCCTAATCCAAGATTTTCAGACTTGACAGCTTTAGGACTAGTGGACTTCAACTCCCAGAATTTTTGCTCCAGTCATGCTAGATGGGGTACTTTTGAAGGCAAAACTAGCCCCATTTTTACAAAAAATGGGCCATTTTTCACCCATGTTTTTACAAAAATTGGGTGGCCAAAAGGTCTGGGGAGCCTGCAGACAGCTCTTGGGTGCTGGAGGATGGCAAAATGTGAAAAATGGACAGTCCCCAGCAGTTATCTGCAGGCTCTCCAGATGCTTTCCCTACCCCATTTTTTTTTTAATGGACAAAAAATAGCTTGTTTTTCACAAAAACAGGGGCATTTTTGCCTTCCCTCCATTCCAAGGAGCTCTCTGCAGGCTCTCCAGACCCTTTCTCCACCCCATTTTTATGAAAAAAAAACAGTGGCATTTTTGCCATTCCCCAGCATCCAAGAGCTCTCTGCAGGTGGGGGGGCTTCAGGACAGCAAAAAATTGCTACATTCAGTTTATAAGACGCACCAATATTTGCACCCTCTTTTAGGGGGGAATAAGAGGTGTCTTATACTCCAAAAAATATGGTATATTACATTCCAGATTTCAACCTGAGATTAAACTCAAATTCATATCCAGTACAAAGAAAAGACCCTTCATTTTGATCAAATGATTCAGTTTGTTTGTTTGTTTGTTTGTTTGTTTGTTTGTTTGTTTGTTTGTTTGTTTTATTTGTCGAACATGTATAGGATAATAGTTTGTATAAACATTACATAACATAAGTAAACAGTGATGATAAAAGAGGACAATAGGACAGTAGGACAGGAACGGTAGTCACAATGGACCTCAGCTGATTTAGTACCACCATCAAGCTAAGAATTCAGAAATGCCACAACTAGAGTTAGTAGGAATGTACAGTGGTACCTCATCATACGAACTTAATTGGTTCCAGGAGGAGGTTCGTAAGGTGAAAAGTTCGTAAGATGAAACAATGTTTCCCATAGGAATCAATGTAAAAGCAAATAATGTGTGCAAATCCTTCAGGAAAATCCCAAACTTTAGAAGGGAGGCGAACAGAGGGCAGGGAGGAGCAGCTAAAAGGGGCGGGTGGAAGAAGCAAGGCTAGGCTAAAGGGTGAGTGGGAAGGAAGAAAGGCAAGGGGGCGCCCCTCCCTTTTCTTTTTTCAAAAGACACCGTTTCAGTGCCTTTGCAAGCATGCAAAATCTTTACTCCTCCAAGCTGCCCCTCCCTTTTCTTTCTTAAAAAGACCATTTTAGTGCCTTTGCAAGCATGCAAAATCTTTACTCCTCCAAGCTGCCCCTCCCTTTTTTTTCTTAAAAAGTGCCTTTGCAAGCATGCAAAATCTTTACTCCTCCAAGCTGCCCCTCCCTTTTCTTTCTTCAAAAAAGGGGGGGGAAAGAAACCCCTTCATCCCAGCAGCAGCTGCTTGGGTTCGTAAGGTGAAAATAGTTCGGAAGAAGAGGCAAATAAGTCTTAAACACCGGATTCGTATCTTGAAAAGTTTGTTAGAAGAGGCATTCGTAAGATGAGGTACCACTGTATAACTACCAACCATTCCTGGGTATTCATTTCAGAGATTTAATTTCACATTTTTTCACTGGAACTAAATTAGGTCATGCTAAATTGGTTGGATTGTTCCTGGAGAGCTGCATCTTTCTTTGTCAGAGTTCTATATACAGCAAAAACTTTTACTATGCAAAAACCTGTTTGTAGCTATTTGCTCTTTCTTACAGCAGTTGTGATTCCTTAATCTGTACAGGAAGTCAATAAGGTGAATACTGTTCCAAGACAAAGGAGTAGTTCAGACAATCTTCTTGAAACCTTTAGTCTGTAGTTGTAGAAATAAAGTGGTAATTTGTGTAAATTCCATAGACATTGTATAAATAACATTGATCCAGAAATTAAAAGCCTGTTATTTTGTTCCAAGCCAATAAGCAAAAAATGCATTCGTTTTGAGGGAGGGGAGGGTTATTTTAGTATCTAAGTAAAATTCATATTTTTTTTTAAAGATAGCAAGTGAAGGATTAGGTAAAATCATAGATCAAGGTCATGAAATTTTTATATAGACGATCATGAAACTAACCATATATGTGAAATCAGAATGCAAATTTTAAAATGGTAATGCTGTTTTCATTTTAAGAAATGTCACGGGAAATCAGCCTTCGTTAATATGCATCCTTCATCAACTGGGGCCAAAAGAGTTCAAGACTTATCTCATTTTCATTGCTTTATAGAGAAATTCCCTTTGGCATTTAATAATTGTACAAGATGTGCATCACACTTCATTTCTACTCATTTGATTCCATTACACTCCCCATTCTTCTGTCAAACGTAAGGAAAGGAATTCTAATTGAGGAAATAAAGTATGTGTGGATATATATATTTATATGCCTCAGAGGAAGAAAGAAAGATTTTTGATAAATGAAACCAAGTTATATCCAGTTCTTCACTCAAATGCTGGGAACTATTCAGTTTAGGACTTTTTTTTAAAGAGAAGCAGGTTGGGGAATGGAACTGTATGTCTGTCATATTCAGTTGAAAAAAGTGGGGTGTCAGAAGTCTACTACCATAATTTCAAGCTAAATCAACTTTGTTTTTGATGGTGTTGTGCTCACCAAAGAGATGTACAACTTTAGGACTTTTTTAAGAGAAGGGGGAAATATCACATCTGAAATTTTAGGAATTTCTGTATATAAACAATGCTAAACTAGATGATAATAGATAATAACAATAACAGCTTTCAGTAAGATAGCTAACTTTGTAAAACTCATTACCCTACCACCTGTTCTGTCGGGCTCTGGTAGACTTCTCCCAAAAATTCACAGGTACAAATTTCAGACACACACACGTTTGAAAATTCAAAACAATGTTCTTTATAAGGAAAAGTCACTTATACTAAGCCCTCTTTTGATATAGCAAAGAACACTTGTCTCCAAACAAACTGGTAATTTTTACAAGTCTCTTATCAGTTCTGTGATACTTAGCTTGCAGCTGTGAGGCAATTCACAGTCCTTCTTCTTTCACAAAGTGAAACACACTTTGCTCTGGTTTAGTTTCAAAGCAGGGAAAAATCAGCACACAAAAGGTCAAAGTCAGCAAAGCAGTCACGAAACACAAGGATCAGATAATCCTCCACAATGGCCAAACCCACAGGCTGCTATTTATAGCAGCCTCACTAATTACCACAGCCCCACCCAACCACAGGTGGCCTCATTTTCTTTGATAATAATCTCTCAGTTGTTGTTGTTGCCTATGCATCGCTCTCCGCATGCGTGGCTGTATCATTAACTCTTGTTCTGAATCCAAGGAGGAGCCAGGTAATTGATCTCCTTCTGAGCTGTCTGCCACACTCTCCTCCTCCCTGTCACTCATGTCTTCTTGGTCAGAGGAGCCTTCATCAGCAGATTCCACCAAGGTCAAAACAGGCCTGCAGCATTTGGATGTCTCTTTTTTTTTTTTTTTTCTTATTAGGTATATTGTCTTTTTTTTTTAATATTTTATTTATTGATTTTTAACAATTTAAAATCACACAACATAAAACAGTGCATAGTGAAATGTGAATTGTGCCCATCACCCCGACATACACACATTCCCCACCACCAAATTGGGGGTATTTCTTTTTTAATCCACTTAACCCAAGAGCAATATATCTGTCTACATATTATAGAGTGATTCTAGTTTATTTCTTGTAGCTTGGTCTCGGATTCTGCTCGTCATATATCGTCTTACCTTGTCCCACCGTCCCATCAGCTGTCCCAAATCAGTTTCATTATCCAAATTTATCCTTTTTTCCATAATTTCAAATTGAATATGATCCACCATGTACCTATACCAATTTTGCATTGTCCATTTTGTCGCATCCTTCCAACCCAAAACTATTACTGCCTGAGCACTTTCTATTGCTGCTTTTTTTATTTCTCTAAATTCTCCCATCGCATTGCTTTTTACTAATACTGCCATTTCCTTAGTGATTGTCCATTGTATATTTAACATTCCATTGATATCCTCTTTCACTTTTTGCCAAAATTCCTGCACTATCGGGCATTCCCAAAACATATGCATAAACACTCCTTTATCTTGACAACCATGCCAACAATTCCCCCTAACATTCTGCTGAAAATGTGCAAATTGAACGGGAGTAAAATACCACTTATGTAATATTTTCCTTCTCATTTCCCTAATTCTTGTATTTTTAATTTTCCTTATATCTTCTACTATATTTTCCATTTCTTGTACCTCTACTAATATCTCATTTTGCCACCATTTAGTCAATCCATCAATCGTGTCCCCATCTGACTGCACTAGCAGTTTGTATATATTAGTTGCTTGCGCCTTTATCCCCTCACTTTTTTCTCTTATTATTTTCTCTAACCCTGTCTCCTCCCGCCATAATACTTCTTTATTCTCCCTTTCATTTAGATATTTACATATTGCATTTATTTGTAGCCACCTTCCCTTACCTAACCACCATTCTATGCGATTTCTACTTGGCCTGCCATCCTTCTCGTATAACTGTTCTATCTTAGTTATCCCTCTTCCCTTCAACTCTCCTATAACCCTATTTAAGTTAATTTCGTTTTCTCTATTTATTACATAAAGCGATGACAGTTTAGATTTATATAATCCTATTTTCCCTTGCCATTTTTTCCAAATTTCCATAGTCCCTTTCATTGGGCCTATTAATTTTCCTATATCTCTCCTATTCCACTTCCTAAAAATTAATTCTCTATTATTCATCCCGTTTATCTGTTTTTCCAATTTCGCCCATTTATTTTCACTTAATTGCAACTCCATTAACCTTTCCATTTGAAAAGCTTCCCTATACAGCTCCAAACATGGAACACCCCATCCCCCCTCTTTTTCATTCGCAATTAACCACTTTTTTCTTATTCTTGGTCTCTTATCTTCTTCAATCCAATAATTTAATTTTTTGTCCCACTCTTTAACCTTACATACCGATAACCCCCCCGACAGCACCTGAAATAGGTACATCATCTTGGGAGCTATCATCATTTTTAAAGCTCTTATTTTAGAGAGTCTCCTTAGCTTTTTATCTTTCCAGCTCCTCATCTGTTTCAACATTTTCCTCCATGTTATTCTATAATTAATTTCTTCCATTTTCACTGGGTTTTTTAATAACCAAATTCCCAAATATTTTATTTTTTTAAGTCCTAATTTCAACCCTGATTCTTTCCTAATTTCTATCTGTTCTCTCGGATCTGTATTTAAACACATAATCTCTGATTTTTCCATATTAACCGACAGTCCCGATTCCTGCTTAAACTCTTGTAAAATATTTATTATACCTTTAATCATCTCCATCGGGGTCTGGGTCAATATAATTGCATCATCTGCAAATAAATTTATTTTCATTTCTAATTCCCCTATTCTATATCCTGCCCAAGTGTTATCTTGTCTTATCTTATTAGCTAAGATCTCTATTGCTATTACGAATAATTTTGGAGACAGAGGGCATCCCTGCTTGGTGCCGTTTAATATTTTAATACTCTGCGTTCTTTGTCCATTCACTCTTATATATGCTTCATTTCCTTTATAAATCTCTTTTATAGTTTCACAAAATTTTTCCCCCATATTTAATTTGTTACATAATTTATATAAATAACTATGGTTAACTTTATCGAACGCTTTATAAACATCTAATTTCAAAATTCCCAATTTCCTTTTAGTAGCGGTAGCATGGTGCATCACATTCATTACATTTCTAATTGGTTCACTTATTTTCCTTCCCTTCACGAATCCATATTGATCCTCTTCAATTATTTTTGGTAAAATATTTTCTAATCTATTTGCCAGTATTTTCAGAAATATTTTATAATCCTGATTTGCCAAACTGATCGGACGGTAAGACCCAGGCTCTCTTAAATCTCGACCCATCTTCGGAATGGTAACAATTTCTGAAAGCTTCCATGTCTGCGGGATATCACGATTTGACAATATATTATTAAACAATTTCCCCAAATGCGGCAGCAAAACATTCACATAAGTTTTATAAAATTCCCCTGTAAACCCATCTGGGCCCGGTGCTTTGGCTTGTTTTAACCCTTTAATTACTCTAGCAATTTCATCTTGTGTAATTTCTGCATTCAAAATTTGTTTGTCTTCTTCACTTACTATTTTCCCAACCTTGAGGACTTCTATCTTCACTTGCTCCTCTTTATACAAATCTTCATAATATTTCCTCATTATCTCCTCTAACTGGTCATTACCATATCTAACCACTCCCCTGGTGTCCCTCAATGCTAAAATACATGATTTTTCTTTCCTCTTCTTCAGATATCTCGCCATTTGCTGCATTGATCTTGTCCCCCAACTCTGTATTTTATGTCGCATCGCCATTCTCATCTTATTCCATTTAATCTCATCATACACCATCAACTGTTTCTTTTTCAATTTCAGTAAACTATTCCAATCTCTACTTTTCGTCATTCTTAACTGCTCTTGTATCAAATCTATTTCCCTTATCTTCCTTTCCCTCTCTCTACCCCACCTCTTCCTAATATCTGCTTCCATACATATACATTGTCCCCTCATGAAGGCCTTACATGCATCCCATACAATTGATTGTTTAATACCACCCACATCATTAATTCTAAAATATTCTGATAACTCTGTTTGCAATTTCTCTTTATCTTGTTCCCTAGCAGTTACAACTGCATTATATCTCCAAATTTTTTGATTTCGTTCCTGACCTATTTCCAATTCTGCCAATAGTGGGGCATGATCTGATATCCATATACTTTTAATGTCTACTTTTTTAACTTGTATATTACCTCCCCTGTTCATTAATATGTAGTCTATGCAGCTAAATGTGTGATATCTTGCTGAATAATATTTTGCAGAAAAATATCTGCATGTAGATCCACCATATTAAGTCTATTTAAATGTAACATCCTGCTATTTGCATTCCCATTTGTTAATTGCATATTAAAATCTCCTGCCAAAAAAGTTGAGCCCTCCTTAAAATTGTCTAACTTCTTCTTAGTATTTATTATAAATTGTTTTGTTTTCCCATTTGGGGCATAAATTGCTGCTAATGTCAACTTCTTTTGATTTATTTTCCCTTTAACAGATATCCACCTTCCTTCTCTGTCTTTCTGAATTCCCACCTCTTCAAAATTAACCCTCTGATGAATCAGAATCGCTGTGCCTCGACTATTTTGCGTTCCTCTTGACTCAAACACCCATTTCCAATTTCTATCATTAATCAAGTTATCCCTTCCTCCCCTTCTTTTATGTGTTTCTGTCAAAATCATAATATCCACCTTATATTGCTTAGCCATCCTTAATATCCTAAAACGTTTCAAATCCGATCCCAAACCATTCACATTTAAAACCATTATCTTACACTCCGTCATAATATACCAAAAACACCCTTTTCCCCTCTTGTTTTGCCCTTGGTTTATATTTTTCCCTTTTCTTTACCCCTATTACCCCCCCCAACGTGCCTCCCCCTGTGCTCCCCCCACTGAGAGGGGAGAAGACAAGAAAAAACCTTGCCCATACCTGAGGCACATTTTCTGGATTGCGTTCCCACTCAAACTAGCTCCTCTTTCAACCCTTTTTAATTTTATAAAAGAGAAAATTTCTCCCCCCCTCCTTTCTCCTTTAAATAATTCCTTCTTTAATTTCTTCTTTAATTTTAAATTCTTAAACCCCCTTTTTCTCCCCCTTAGACTTCCCCCACTGAATGACAGATATACAGGAATCCCAAGGCATCTCCAAGAAAAATAATAATAATAACAACAATAATAGTAATAGTAATAGTAATAATTCTTTTCCTTTTCCTTTCCCCCCCCCCCCCCACAACAAGACAAGGGACCAAACACCATCACTTTCTGGCTCTCTTCTCACGCTGAGCCCGTGTTCTTCTCTGCTCCTTTCTGATGGCCTCCACCTGCCCGCTTAACTCCTTCAGCTGCTCTTCCCTTCGTCTTTCCTCCTCATCAGGGGTACTCCGACCGTCAAAAGCCTCTTCTTCTTCATATGCTAGTGCTCCAGTTTCATCAAACTTAATCCCCAGTTGATCCAGCAAAGCCTTTCCCTCCTCCAATGAGCGTGCTCTGTACATTTTATTGTCCTGGAACACCAAGATGGCCACTGGATAGCCCCAGCTAAATCTGGTTCCACTTTGATATAGCCGGCTTGCAATTGGTTTCAACACAGCTCTCGCTCTCAGGGTTTCCCAGGAAAGATCCCTCAGAACCCTTATCTCATTTCCGTCTTGTTTAAGGCTCGTAGAAGTCTTCAAAGTTTTATAAATCATCTCTGCTTTTTTTTCACTAAGGAAAGCGATGATCACATCTCTCTGTCTGCCGTCTCTCCTGGGGGCTGCCCAATGAACCCGCAACAGCTCCTCCACGCTGACCTCCACGCCTGTCTGTTTATTTAACCAAGCACAGACAGCTTCTGTTAACTTAAATTCAGAGGGCAAATCCATTCTGAACCCTCGTAAACGCAAATTCCTCCTTCTCTGTCTGTCCTCCAAATTTGCGATTCTGTCATTTATTTGTCTTATTTTTCCATCGTAATCCATCACTTGTTTCTCAACTTTCAGTATCTTTCCAGCAGAAGAATCCCCTTCCTTTTTAATTTGTTTAACTTCTAAATCCATCTGTTCCATTTTATTCTCAACTTTGTTGAATCTCTGTTCAAACCCGCTACAAATCTGCAGCAGTTTATCTAACTTCTGCTCAATGTTAGCCAGACTAGAGAGGTCTTTCCCTCCCTCCGCCATTTTAAGATTTATTGTACTCACTTATCACTTCCTTGTTACAGCGAAAGCGCCTCCGTCTTTGCTTGAAATCATAAATCTTCAAACTCACTTTGATGCCGACAGATTCTTGTTTCTTCCTATATTTTTCTAAGGAAGATTTATAGTCTTTTTAAGAGGGAGAAAACTCTTTACATTTTATCTTTGTTCGGAGCCAGAGGTGAAATGCCTAGAAAGCAATTCGGCACATGCGCAATCCTTTGGATGTCTCCCCCACATCCACAGTCCTTGGGGCAGGAGCTGGGCCAGGGCTAACCACAACAACCACCACTCTAGCATACAAGTCATTACTATTTCTTGCATTGATTTTGAACATCCTCAGGTTATATGGATGTTAAAATATGTCTCAATAAATCATCCTGACATCAGAGGTGAGGCTGATGATGATCCATTTCTGAGATCTTCTTACTTATGTATTCCACCTGCTATAACTAATTTTTTGAACCATTTTCATGCACCAATTCTGATTTTTAACAATATTTAAATTAGACAACAACTAGTTCTGATGCTAATTGCAACTGTCAAATAAACAAGAAGCAGTTGCTCTTTTGGATCCAAACTGGACATTAAATGGTACATTAATATAACCCAATATATTAGTAGTAGTAGTAGTAGTAGTAGTAGTAGTAGTAGTAGTAGTAGTAATAGTAGTAGCAGCAGCAACATTAGTAGTAGTACTAGCAGCAGCAGCAACAGCAGTAGCAACCATTGAAAAACATCAACAAGACCAATTGTAATAATGAACTGGACTGATACATTCAGATGTATTGGAGATTCCTACAAGAAATTAAAAATGCATATCCTGAAAGATAATTACATAATGCATAATATGCAATGTACTAAGCCACTAATGTGAGATTGTTTGGCTTAGGTACTTCTAGTGACCGATCAAATCACTGGTTCTTATTCTAACAAATAATGAAATTAGTATCTGGATCAATGAAGGCTGAAAATTCAATGTAACTGCTGTACTTATTAGATGCATAATAATCAGGCGCTCAGTATTAGTGTCAAAGGATATATCCCATGGACTAAGCAAGTCAGTCTGTGAGCTGTAATTTAAGAGCTATGTATTGATCGTTGGCTTTTCTTAGCTTGGATATCTTTTGTTGTAATTTTGTTATGTCCTTTTATCTTGTTTTTAAGTATTGTTAACTGCCCATAGCCATGCATTTGAAGTGGATATCTATGCAAATTTAATGAATGCATGAAGGCTACCACTATGATTAGACCTCTTTAAAATCTACATGAAACAATTGTAAGAGGTTATCTAATGGTTCAGGGTGAAATACCATCATTAGGCTGAAGTTACGTAGCAATATTCCCCCCATTGAGAAGAAGAAATGGTGGAAGTCCAGATCTAGCGCCTGAAAGTTGTGAAAGACTGGATAGGATAAAAAAGGCTTAGAATAGGTATCAGAAAAGTAGAGGTGCTGTTTATACATACACCTTCAATATATGTAACGCTTCTATGTTTCATTTTATATAGATTAGCACCTTATTTGAAGGACCAGCATTGAAAAGGTTCTCCAGAATACATATTTTCTGCTGCTGGAATATCAAGTAGAAAGACTGCTAGGATGGCACTTGCTCAACTTTGACAGGTGTGCCTGTTGAAGTCTTCTATGGATCAGAAAACTGTTGCAACAGTTATCCATGCCTTCATCATCTCACGGTTAGCTTTACTGAATCTACTTTAGGGGAATATATTTTATTTATTTATTTTATATGCTATCCATCTCACTATCCAAAGTTTGATGTTGAATAACTATTACTCTCAAAAATATTGGGAAGCTACAGCTGGTTCACAGTTTAGCTGCCTTCATTTGATAGCACCAGCATGGCAAATAACATTAACTGCAAAAGCTAAAATGCCTATCAGCATAGTCTGATTTATGTTGCTAGTTACCACTTTAAACCCTTTTACGGCCTTTGTCATGGTTAAAACAGTAAGCTGAGAATCCCTCTCAAGATGCCATGGAAAGTTGTTTTGAAGCAAGACTTCAAGTAACAGTTCCACTTCTGCTAATAGGCAAATAGCCCCTTTTCTGCCATCAATTTGGAAGACAATAAAGACTGTTCTCTTCCAGGGAGCCTCACGTTGGAAGATGAGAACTGCTGAAAGAGTATAATAAGTAAAGAGCTATGTAATGTACTAACATGTTGTGGTTGGATCACAGCCAGCTCCTTTAATCACTGACTTTGAAGAGGAGGAACCGGGTCCATCTGAGCATCTTAGGCCCATGTGGCTATCAGACAAGTCAGATAGTGAGGGCGAGGAAGGGATGGATATTGAGGGTCCTGCAGAGAATATAGAACACCTACTAGGACCTTGTCTGGGTCTGATGAGGAGGGGGTGATTGTGGATCCTATTTTAGATGCACTGGTGAGAAGAATGTGTGGGTGACAAGAGCAGTTACGCAGACGTAGAGGGAGGCCTTGAATACTGCTGTGTGCAGTGTTTAATCACAGAGTGTTTAAAAGGGGAGGAGACTGGGAAGTTTCCTTTGCAGGAAATTAACGTTTATACCTGCAAGAGGGAAAGAGCAAGTTCAGAGTTTTCCCCCATCTCAAATATTGCTGCAGTCTTGAAAAAAATATAGTTTTGAGGAGTCTGTGAGTATTTCTGCTTCAGCCAAGCTATAGGCTTTAAGTTACAACTCTGTTTTGGAACATTCCTTATCAGTTTTGCCTCTCGCTTTGAATTTTGGCAGTCAATGGACATTCTTTGCTTTAATTTGTGGTTTTCAACAAGTTTCAATAGACTATTATACTTCCCAGCTCTGTGCCTGAGTATTATGGGGGATTTAATTGCTGACTGGTCAGACAGAACACTGACATATGGAGTAAATATGCATATCTGCCACTGATTGGCCAATGTAGCAGCGGCAGATTTGAACAACTGTATTGGCTGGCTGGGTTGCAGGGAAGTCCTTAAAAGTGGTTCCCTGCCAGTTCTTTTGCCTAATATTTGCTGGCTACAATAAAGGTACTGAACTGTTCTGCATCTCGATTCTTCATTCCCGTGCAAATCTAACAGGCTGAATAATTTATTATATTTGTTATGCTGCCATAAATTAGAATATGTGTTAATTGTTTGATATATAAGCTGCTAACTATAGAAGTAGGAAGCGAATAACACACATACATTTTAAAAAGGCAAATCAGGTCAGCACACCTTGTTTAACAAATCAAGCTTAAGCTAAAATACTAAATGATAGTTCAGCATAGTGTGAATGCAGACTCTGCATTTAATCTAACTTGCCTTTTGATCGTTCTATTTATCTTTTCCACTAAAATCAGGTGAGGTTGTAACCTCATTTACCCATTTGCCCAAATGTGAGGAAAATATAACATGAGAGGGAATTTGTGAATGTTTCTTCAACCTCTCTGTATCGAGATAAATGAATTGAAAAAGAACTATGCTCAGATTCAATTGAATGTAGATAGAATGATCTAGAGCTTCAATGTTAAATCCTGAGGAAAATTATACTCACATAAAACACAATATAATACTCTTCTAGAAAGTCTGATTGATATAGAGATATTGGATCTGCTCTGGCAATCTCACACTACTTACCAGAGCTTACAAAACTTTTGCCAGACCCATCCTCGAATACAGCTCATCTGTTTGGAACCCATATCATATCTCAGACATTAACACCCTTGAAAATGTCCAAAGATACTTCACCAAAAGAGCCCTTCACTCCTCCACTCAAAATAGAATACCCTATGAGACTAGACTTTCAATCCTGGGCCTAGAAAGTTTAGAACTAAGACGCCTTAAACAAGAGATCAGTAAGGGGCGAGTACAAGTGCACTAGAGTGCCTTCCGTCCCCTGTCCTATTGCTCTCCTATATCTCCTATACCTTTCTTCTATTCCTATATCTCTTCTTCTATTCTTTCATTGATATGTTCTATTACTATACCTTATTTTCTATTATTTCTTAGATATATTTTACTATGAGTATCTCCTCTATAACCTTCATCATGTATTTTACTATTTTACTATACCACTAAACCCCTCATTGTGTATTGGACTAACTAACTAACTAACTAACTAACTAACTAACTAACTAACTAACTAACTAAATAAATAAATAAATAAATAAACAAACAAACAAACAAACAAACAAATAAGGTAAAGTAAAGTAAAGTAAAATAAAATAAAATAAAATAAAATAAAATAAAATAAAATAAAATAAAATAATAAAATAAAATAAAATAAAATAAAATAAAATAAAATAAAATAAAATAAAATAAAATAAAATAAAATAAAATAAAATAAAATAAAATAAAATAAAATAAAATAAAATAAAATAAAATAAAATAAAATAAAATAAAAAATGGTGGAGATGGGAACCTAATTTTTCTCTGGGTATTTAAACGACTCACTAAATTGAGCTTAGGCAGTTACTTGATTAATTCTTAGAGGCAACCATAGTCTGAATGGGCCCCAATAAAATGGAGATGCTATGGATTAACCATTTCCATGCCCAGGAATTAGGAAGGCAGCTTGATTTAAGACAATTAATATTCTTTCTTTTTAATAATGTACCAGTAGGTCTTAGACCAGAAAGCCCAAATAACTGAAATAACAGGAAGATCTTGTTACAGCTTTAGCTAAGGACAGTCCAAAAGAGGGATAACCTTGCTATAACATTCCATATTATGGTAATCTTTCAGATATCTTATGAATGAAAGAGAATTCTGTTCATTTATTAAACTTCTATGTTACCCACCCCACCAAGGATTGTTTACAATGTCCACACCAACCCAAAAAAAAATCTAGTCTCAGCCCCATCATCCCAAAAGAAGAATTGGATCATATTTAAAAATAGACAAAACTTTACATTAAAACTATTATTAATCATAACAATTTAAATGGAAATACAGTGAATATTACTACAAAATGAAGTCTTTGATACATTCAGCTCTGCATGCAATCAGAAGTAATTTATAGACACTTTCAAAGTTCCTGCTGTCTGTTTTTACAGTTTTTGTTTCTCCTTGAAATCTGGATTATATAAAAGACAATGTTCTGCAAGTGGAACATATGACAAATTTATATCCCATCTAAATAAAATTCCTTGGTCAGTGACGGCTAACATTTTCATCACTAAGAACCAAAAGCATATGTGCATCCATAATGTAATGCATGTGTGACTCCCTTACACCCCCATGTATGCGTACATAACCCCTCCACATGAATTACACTCCCGTGCATGCATGTGCCATATACCCCCACATGCTTATTTACTCATGATCACCGTTCCCCGAAAGCTGCGCACGCGCACGCCCACGTGCCCCAAAATACACCCACACCCGGCCTTTTTCACGGCTGTGCGCTCCCCATCCCCATGCCAGCTGCGGGGGGCGGGGAGGCGCCGGCAGCAGAAGGGAAGGGAGCCGCGGCCGCCCCTGCCTCCCCACAGTTCCTCCGGCCCCTCGGCCTTTCGGCGCTGCCCCCCGCCCCCTCTGCTCCTCCGCCGCCTCCTGCCTTTCGGCGCGGCTCCTCCCGCACCCGGAACACACACCCTGCCCGTCTCACCTTTGCCGAGAGCACTTTCGTCCCGGGCTCTCGGCAAGGGGATTGCAGGAGAGGCGGAGCAGGCATTCTCTCAGCGGAGGCCGGCGAAGGTGATATTCAATGTCGGGGGCGCGCGAGCGGTTGCGCGTGCTCCCTATCTCCCTGCTAGCCCGCTCAGAATATTCAAAATAAGAAAAGCCTTCGCCGGCGAAGGCTTTTCTTATTTTGAATGTTCCGGGGGGCTAGCAGGGGGATTTGGAGCGCGCGCAAACGCCCGCGCCCCCCCCCCGACATTGAATATCACCTTCGCCGGCCTCCGCTGAGAAGAACGGAGAGAGAACGAGAGACAGTGAGAGCAACAGACAGCAAGATAGAAAGTGAGAAAGAGAGAGAGAGAAAGGGGGGAGAGAAAGAGATAGCAAGAGAGAGAGAACAAGAGAGAGAAAGAGTGTGAGAAAGAAAACAAGAGAGAAAGAGTGAGTGAGAGAGAAAGAAAACGAGAGGGAAAGTGAGAAAAAGAGAGAAAGAGGGGGGGAGAGAGGGAAAGAGAGAGAGAGAAAGCAAGAGAGAGATGAGAGGAAGGAAGTGAGAGAGAGAAGAGTGGAAGGAAGAGATAGAGTGAAATGATAGAAAAAAGGGGAGAAAAGAGAAATGAGAAAATGATTGAGGCAGAGAATGACAGGAAAGAGAGAAAAACAGAGAGAGAAGTGACTCTTGATTTAAAGCATAAGGTAAAAGCACTTAAATAATAACAGGGAAAAAAACCAGCCCTCACCTGTTTTTATTAATAGTTATGTTTTTGGTTTTGCTGGTTGATTTAGTTTTAATAGTAATGGATTTTGGTTTTTTTAAATTATTAATTTCTTTTAATAAAAAAGAAGGGATTTTTTTCTTATTTATTTATTTATTTATTTATTTATTTATTTATTTATTTATTTATTATTCTATGCCGCCCAGTCCCAAAGGGACTGTCGCTCAGACACTATACTTTTCCGCCCACACCGAAAAAAAATTAGAGGATACATTGCTCATGACCCCAACTGCATGCATCCCATCCCCTGCACATGTGCGCACAACCCCCTATGTGTGTCCCATCCCTATGCATGTGTGTGTCACCCACCCCTGCATTCTCCCCACATCATGAACCCTGCATATGAGTGCATAACTCCCCTGAGTGCACCTCTCCCCCATGCATGTTTTAAATCCATTGATTACTCAGTGATGCACTTTTCAAAATCTAGAGCTATGCAATCTATAGTCCCCATCTAATTACAATTAGCTATTAAAGAGAAGGACTGAAATGTCAGGTTAATTTTACAACTGCAAGGATCTAAAACCTTAATTTTGAAATCTGTCCTCTTGGTCATGCAAATAGTTTTATTTTTGAAGAGCTCAGTAGACTTTTTATAACTCTTGTTATATAATTACATATATATCCAGGGGTGGGCAGCAGGCAGGACGGGGTGGAACACAGTTCTACCAATGGAAATTTATTTATTTATTGGATTTGTATGCCGCCGTCTCGGAGCGGCTCACAACATATATGAAGCTATATGCCCAGCTCCAGCTGACCATCCCACACTCTCATCATCCTCCTCTTCCTCAAAAAGCGGCAGGGAGACCAGCATTGGCAGGAGTTGCAGGGGGGCCATTTCCTCCCGCCTCTTTTCTCAACAGCTGATTGGCACTCATTTGCCTAGCTACTCAGCCTAAGGCAGGGGGCGACCCAGGAAGGAGAGTGCGGGAAACATGAAGGAAATTGTCACACAAGAGAGCAAAACTGGTAAGGTTGTAAGTCAAGGGCTTAACAGTTCACTTGAATGATGATGATCGTTCAAGCCACTCCCATCTGGTCACATGGCTGACAAGCCACTCCTACCCAGTCACATGACCATCAAGCCATACCCACAAAATAAGCCACACCCACAGTGTAGCAGTAAAAATTTTGGCTGCCCATTACTCTATATATCATCCCTAAATGTTACTAACCTTTGAACCATTCAAATTAAACCCAAATTCATATACTACTAATAAATGCAACAGAGGCAACAAAAGGCTTCTTATTTAGCTACAATAAACATAACACCATTTCAATACACAATAAAGGCCTCAAGGAATGAAGCTATGTTGTCAAAGCACGATTTTAGAATCATTGTGTAGCTCTTATATTTGAATGCATATCATTATTTCTAAATTTCTGCTCCTTTGTAGATTCAAAGGCAAATTATTTTGACTTACCTTGTTTGTGACTTACAAAATGGCAGTGACCCCAAAAACAGCTTCCTTGCAGGTGGAATGCTTGCATACACATCAGAACTCAGCTGGGGCAATGGATCACATGCCTGCAGAGAGGGCTCTGCATGGCACCTGGGCATGCATGCCATAGGTTCACCATCATGGTCCTAGGTGACTCAAATGTTAAAGCTTCCCTTAGAAGACTGATTAATGGATCCTTTTTTCCTGTTACAATTAGCCCTTGAAAAAGTATATTGCATGCAAGATTTTACAGTCAAACGTGGAAAAAGTATGAAACAGCAAGTGAGGAAAGGAAGAAGCATTAAACAGAACTTACAAAACACAGAGATTGAAGCACGGGTGAGAAGAGAACTCAAAATAACTCAGATTTGATTTTGTTTAGCATAACGTAAACAAAACAGTGTTTCAAGATTGTTATTTTACCTTACTGCAATAAATCTCTGCCATTCCAATTTATTGACCTGACCTATCTATCTCACAGGGATGGTAGTTATGCTGACTGTTATTCAGAGTTTGAGGGCTGGTTTCCAGATGTCTGGTAAGCGAGAGGTATCATCCCGCTTGTTCATATTTTGGGGATGTTTTTCTATCTCGATAGCTTCCATGATTATTCTTTTGCTGTAGTGTTCCGTTTTGGAAATTAATTTGGTACTGTCAAAATCAATTTCATGTCCTGTGGTTTTGAAGTGTTGGAAAAGGGAGGAGGTTTTTTCTTTTTTCTTTAATGCATTCTTATGTTCTGCAACACGTGCATTTACTCTCGGAGATGTTGCAGCATATGATCTTGTGGGCAATACTTAAATCGTGTTTTAGGCGCTGCAGTTCTAAGCTTTCAAGATCCAGGATAGTTAGTCTATTTTCGTAGGGTATTCTGTTTCGAGTGGAGGAGTGAAGGGCTCTTCTGGTGAAATATAAGTAGAACATTTATCTAATGGATATTCTATATTACCATTAAAGTAGGTCTTCTCATGTATGAGTGGATTTCTGGGCTTGAAAAAAAATGCAGTAAATCCACTGATGAATATTGGCTGCCATTAACACCTCTTCTAATTCCAGAGTTCGCTTAAGATTTGTTTATGAAAATAAAACTTCAAATATACTGAAATTTATGTAGTTCCAGCCAGCAATTAGCCAAGCATTCTCCCATGTTTTTGTAGACCATTGTTTATTACATGTTTTAGGCTTTATTTACAGATAAGCTTTCTTTCGACTATCAAGTGTATGATCTCATTTACCTTGTAATAAAAGCAGTTTTCCACAAGGACAGAAAAAAGTTACTTATTAAATGTCAACTTTTCCTGAACCTTTATCTGGAATGATCAAACAATTTATGAGAAATAGAATCCACATTTTGTCATGTTTCCCTGACTGAGAAGATCCTGGAAACTAGCTAGTATCCAAAATATTACTTTGAATTAAGTACCCATATACCAGTGGTGGACTCTAAGACCCTTTACTACTAATTTGCGCAGAAGCGTTCTGGGTGGGTGGGAAGAACCTCCCACCGCCGGTGCTACCAATTCTAAAAACTCAGCCAAACTGGGAGCAACTGGTTTGTCTTTATGTAAAATTGTTGTTGCTTTAGATATTTAATTACCTTTTAGTCACCCATAGTCATATTTCCAAATGAACAGCCATAAAAAATATGTAGATTTTAAAATTCATTTTTTATTTCCAATTGCAAATTATTATCTCACTCCAAGAGTGGAAAGATGCTTACATAAAATGAGAACATCTTACAATATCAGTTCTCATTAATTAAATATAAACTGATTTCCATGGACTTTTACTCAGACATTGAGAAGAATGCTTTCTTAAATATCTGTAGAAACAAGGAATGGTTCTGTTAGATACAGCTACAGTGTGTATTTAGGAATTAGTGAACAATCTGTACTTCTTTACCTATATTGATAAGATCCTGGACCAATCAGGATCCCATCTTGCATTGAGGACACCTATGTATTATTATTTATTAGATTTGTATGCCGCCCCTCTCCAGAGACTTGGAGAACTGTAGGGTTAATAGTTGTATAAATGGAATGTTCATTAATCGTTAGCCACAGGCTAACATATTTATGCACATTTTAATTACTGAAGGGATTTGTAGGTATTCATTCAGTGGTGAATTACTTTCTTCAATGAGACAAAATACAGTGAGAGGAAATGGTGTCCCACACAGAGCCAAAACCATTCTTGTGTGTAATTACAAGTTGCTGGTGCCCATAACCATCCAGATAGTTGTCCTTTATGGTGAACATTTTATATTGCCCATTCCCTTGCTAAATGCTCAGTGAAGTGTATTATGAGTAGATTTGCCAATATAGGCTCATCTTACATAAAATGAAATTAAAAGGGAAGAGGTACATAAAATAGCTGCATGTGGAAAATGCCAAGCTCAATTCTTGATCAATTCTGTTAATAAGGTCAGATAATAATAGACTTATTTTTTGCCTGAGGTCTAGTACCAAGAGACTCCAATTTGGGGGGCTAGTGAGAACATTTGGAACATGGGGATCATGTTATGGAACTTATATAAAGTTGTGTGTCCATAAAACAACTATCATCATAGGTGTGGCTAGTTACAAGTAAATGAAACCAAGTTAATGAAGTTACTGCATGGTACTCCTTCTTGTTCCTCAGGCTACTCTGTATCATGCCAGGTTAATTTTTTTCTTTTTCTTTTCCTGAGCAAATGGACCATTTCCTCTAAACATAGTCCTGTGTTGAAGCCACCCCATTGGTTTTATTTTCTCAGAATGTGCATTGGAATCAATGTGGAGCTCCTAGAAGGTCTTGGAAATAAAGATGATGCTAGAGGCTAGCACTTGGCTTTACAACTGCCAGCTTCCCATTAAGAATTAGTAGATGTAAACAATAGTAAAAGAAGTGAGATGAAATGGAGAGTGTGATGGTAACCATCCAAATATACAAAGGACATATAGTTTGACCTTGGAAACAGCAGTTTTCTAACTTGAATCCTGCAGTGGGAAAAATGTTTGGGAGGTATCTGAAAACAGCTTTAAATAAGAATTTCAGGCTGCCCTAGTTTTGTTAATATTCTAAATGCAGTTACAGAGATTATTTGCCACAAGAGAAGAACAAGGGCCAAGTCCCTTCAGAAATTTTAGGAAATGCTAATCTATCATTCTCACAGAAAATCAGTTTTTCAACTTTTGGGAAAGAGCTGAAGATTAATTTCTATGGATGTATCCCTTTTTAATATATTCACAAGCCTCAGAAATAAATCAATATTTTCAAAGTAATTCACTGATTAATTACTCTGATTACTTAAATAATACTTATTCGGTTAATTAGAATTTCCAAATGAACGTTTATTTGCCCCTTCCTTTTTTCCCTCCCTTCTATCTGGAATGAACAAACTATCTTAAATAATTCTCAGTTTCAATTAAAAAATAACATACAATAAAAAACCAGGGATGCAATATTTATCATTAATACAGGAATCATTATTTAAGACATACAATGTATTAATTACTAATAACATTCATGCTGAATCCTCATAAGGATATAACTTAAACAAAATACCTTGTAGAATTATATTTTATCAACTTCATTTTTTCTATGTATATGTATATATGTTATTGTTAGTTGCAAATTCATGTCTGGCCCATCACGAACCCACGGACAACATTCCTCCAGGCCTTCCTGTCCTCTACCACCCCCCGGGAGTCCATTTAAGCCCACGCCAACTGCTGCAGCGACTCCATTCAGCCACCTCATTCTTTGTCGTCCCCTTCTTTTGCCTTCAATCCTTCCCAGCATTAGGCTCTTCTCCAGTTAGCCCTTCTTTCTCTTTAGGTGGCCCAAGTATTTGAGAGGCATCTTCAGGATCTGGTCTTCTAAAGAGCAGTCATTGTTGAGCTCCTCTAGGACTGACCAGTTTAATCACCTTGCAGTCCAAGGGACTCGCAGGAGTCTTCTTCAGCACCATAGTTCAAAGTTCACAATTCTTTTGAACTCAGCCTTCCTTATGGTCCAACTTTCACAGCCATACATTGCAACTAGGAAAACCGTAAACTTGAGTTGACTTGACTTGACCCTGCACATTTGTTGGCAGGGTGATGTGTCTACTTTTTAATATACATGTATATGTATACCGATATCTATATGTTTATGTACATGTGTATTTGTCAAAGTAAATGAATGTGATTTTCCCCTACTACATATGCAAAGCAACGTGGCAAAAATTGGAGTATTAACCTTGGGTGGCCAGTGGCATTGATTATGGTTTTTCAACAGACCACTTAAATTTTTGCATAGCAATGGTAATTCCATACTTTTTTAGGCAAACTTATCTTCTGCCTCTGATTGATTGGCAGAATTGATTCTGTCTCTGGCTACCTCCCTCACCACTGTCCATTCTTTAAAATGTGAGGAAGGGGTGGGTCCTGCTCTATCTTTTTTTCTTCCTGCTTTCCTGATTACAAAAGGAACATGAACTAGGAGGTTCTAGAACTTGGCATGGGTTCTTAGCAAGGATTTCATTAACAATTCCAAATCTCCCAATTGCTTCAGTTCCAATCAATGCATATCATTCCATTACTTAGAAAAATGAAATGTAGAGGATAAAAGGGGGGGGACTATCAAGGAGACTTCACAGCTGTTCTAATTATCCTTTTTTAAAGCTTTGATCCATAGGAAGGGAGCCCATCATTCTTATTGGATTGTGTTTGAGATTTTCCAGTATGATTTGCAGCTGCCACACCATACCTTTGATTAAAGAAAATGAGTAATTGTAAACCTGAATAGCATAAAAAAGAACTTTAACACGGAAGAGAGGAGAATTTGGTACTATGTATTTTGCTTTTAAATGGAAGAGTTATCATCGATCTGGTTTTCACAGTCCATTTAGTACACAGAAAAGCTGTTCAAAACAGTTTGCGTGGATGATTATTTTTGAAATTATAGTTATTTCAGTTACATTTTAAGCTCTACAAGAAGTAAAGAGAAGAATAATGGCATGTTCCACTTATATACCAGTTGATGTAAATGAATTGTCCCATGTGTTATTTCTTCGAAACAAGACTGGCACCTAGAGAAAAATATATAGTGTCTATTCCAGAAATTATTATGTTATGTTTAAACGAAACACAAAATGAAAGCAACAGTGTGCCATGGAATTTGTAAGACCTGGGTAGAAATGGGGAAAACCCTCTTGGATCTAAACACTCAGTGGATTTCTTTTTGCTCTGGTAAAATGAGTTGGGGTACACTTGAGCTCAATGACTTAGATAATAGCAGTAAATGAAATAAATATATGGTTTTTAAAATACACACACACACACACACACACACAAATTCAGTGGAATGTCTCAGCACAGTTTGTTTCATTGCAACATGACTGTTATTCTTTCAGGATACTGTGAACATGGGCTCTTTAGGAATAAATATCAGCCATTGCCATCTGTCTTAATGGTTGTCCCAATACCCATATAATAGTCTATAATGGCCCTGGTTACTATGAAGTGCTATCCATGGGCTGGTTCATCCTTTGGCAGCTGTGCATACAGTATTAATGGAATCTGTGCCCTGCATTATAAGAGAGTTATGTTAATTAAGAAGCTTTCTTAGACTCCTAATTTGAAATCAGATATCATGAGAATGTTGATGGGCAAATCTTACAATGACTTGAAAAATATGTTAAGGTGATGGATTGTGCAGAGATGGACATGTCAAAAAAGTTAGAAGGGAAAGAAGATTCAGAATAATATAAGATATGGAGAAAATTTTATAATTGGCTAGAGGAAATAAATAAAATAAATAAAATTCAAGGATAAATATCTAAAAATGTAAAAATGCAAAGCAGTACATTAAAATAATAATAATAATAATAATAATAATAATAATAATAATAATAATTTTAAAAAATGGAAAATTCTCTGATTGAAAAATCTAAATGAGCAGGGAAAGCAATTTCCCAAATGTTTGTTTCATGTTTTCTTTTGTTTTGTTTGTCATTGTTATATTTATGCATAAATAAAAAATTAATTAAAAAAAGAAAAGAAAAATATGTTAAGTGACTATAAATCTAATTAAAATATTATAAGTTTGCACTCAACCCCCAAAGGGCAAAACTGTGAACATTTTTTATCTGGTTTAAAGTTGTTATTCTTCTCTCCTAGAAGAGAATTTATTCTCATTCAAGAATTTGTTATATCTGAATGGGATTTTTATTCATGAATAGTGATGGGCAAACCCAATGGTGTTTGGGTTTGGCAAGTTCGGACGAACTTTGTGCAAAATTTGGCCGAACCCGAACAGTTCATGGTGCCAAAGCTCCACCCCCGGAATCCCATCATTTTTTATTTTTAAAGATTTTTTATTTTTATTTATTTTTAATTTTTACAAAAAAGGACACCGCAGCGGCGCCACAAGCAAAGGGATGGAATCCAGGAAGTGATCACTTTGGCATCCTTAGCAACCTGCTGGTGTACGTGACATCAAAGTTCCGCCCCCGGAATCTCTTCGTGGGATTCTCCAGCTCCTTTTGTGCCTCCCGACCAGCTGACAGCTCCCCGGTGTTTGCTTTCCTTCGCCGCCACCGGCGCTCAGCTCCTCCTCCTCTTCTCAGCAGATGACAGCCAGGTGGTGGCTTTTGTGGTGTTCCACATGAACGCCGAACTAAAGCACGAATTTTTTAAAAAAATCGGGTTCGGGTCCAGCATGCCAAACACCACAAAATTCGGTACGAACCCGAATTGTGCGGGTTTGGTTCGCCCAACACTATTCATGAATATATTTTACTCAAAATGTGAATGTGGTTTTATGTATCCAAAACATATATTGCATTGAGGTGTCTTGTCCATTACATGAAGAATTTGTTAAAGTTTGCTATACTTTCCTCTAAATTGATCTTTCAATTGTAAATATTATTGTTATTGTGACCATCCATACACAACCATCCACACACAAAAAGCGTACAAATCAAATATATGTGCTCTTTCTACATTTTTTTCTGTCCCTAGTCAACAATAGCAACAAAAAGTTTGTTTATTTGTTTGTTTGCAGTCAAAAGGGAGATAAAGAAATCCCTTTGGTATAAGTTTGTAGTATCCAAAATTTCCAGCTTTAATATCTGATAAAAATAAAAACCCTTAGTAATAATCAAGTGATGGTTTTGTAATGCTGTAATTAGGCAAATTACCTCTTAAGTGACAGTCTCCTCTATTTGGCTCCACGCCACAAAATTTCAGTGATTGGGTGATAGGAGTCTGTTACTGAGATGGATAACAATGAAAAGGACTCCAAAGAGGCTTTCAATGGAAATTGCAGCCATTTACATAACAAATAAATTGTGTGTCCCCATACTTTGTATGTATAAATTGTATCCCACTAACTGCTGAGCTTCCTTTGCTTTTCCATATAATTTTGGGAGTTTGGTTGGCTTTAAACAAACTCACATAATCCTTATTTCCGCTATCTTAACATGGTTGTTGACCCCTTATTTATCTAATCTGTTATACAAATATGCATATTCATAAATATGCTGTGATTGGTGCAGCTGACATGCTGCCATTAACTGTGCCAAGTTTCTTTCCATTCTAGTTCAAGAGGGTGTATGAATAATTCCTCTTCTTGGAAAGTATTCATAACAACCTCTGGGCATTGTCAGTGTTCATCAGAAGCAACTAACAAATTCACAGTGCCTCAATCTCCTTGTGTCTAGAACAGTAATTAAAAAAGCATGGATTTATATTTTTACTTATAGTCTATAAATAAATATATTCTAAAACCTATATAAATAAAAATACCCTAATGTATAGAGTGTAAGCAGTGAAGGGTGCAAAAGTTTTTACTACCACACTGTGGCTGTGGCTTATTTTGTAGGTATTGCTTGCCAGCCATGTGACCGGGGGAATGGCTTAAAGGCAGTGATGGGCTCCTACGGGAACCGGCAGGAACGCAGTTCCGGTAGCAAAATTTGGAGCTCCATCCCAGAGCACCCAATTTGCACTGAAAGATGTTGAAACAAAATGCATAAGTCACGCCCAGTGTAGTAGTGAAAATTTTGGTAGCCCATCACTGCTTAAAGGTCATGTGACTGCCGTAAAGGTGGCCGACTTGATGTCACTCTCATCAAGGGTTTGGGTTAGGGTTAGGGTCCCTGGCCACTTATCACCTCAAAGAGATACAATTTCCCTATTTACTATTACTGAACATCCAAAATAAACTATTTAATTCTATGTATATATGCCATATGTGTACATACATATTACACAGAGACACACAAAAATATACATTATCTACTATATAAACTGTATGTGTATGTACACACACACACACACACACACACACACATGCAACCTCATTTACTGCAATAGGAAAAACATACCCAGAGCCCAGAAGGTTAGGGTTAGGTTCTGCATACCTGACCAAAATTTTATTACCAGTTCTGCATACCTGAATGTACTTGTAGGAGCCCATCATTGAGTGTAAGTATACTCTATAACTAGTGATACTCTACTGGGTAATTTTTTCTGCAGAATGAACTACAAATCTGATAGAACATTAAGTTTCTGGGCCTCTTTTAAACTATGTAGAACCAGTTTACTGGGCATGCAGGGGGTAAAAATGAAGCCTCCATTGCTTTAAATTTGCTTGCCTTATAACCTAATGCTTAGGTAGTTGGTAGAATAGAATAGAGTGGAGTGGAGTGGAGTAGAGTAGAGTACAATAGAATTCTTTATTGGCCAAGTGTGATTATACACACAAGAAATGTGTCTTTGTTGCATGTGCTCAGGGTTATAAAAGAAAAGGATACATTTGTCAAGAATCATGAGGAACAACACTTAATGATTGTCATAGGGATCAAATAAGCAATGAGGAAACAATCAATATTAATAAAACAAGTATTTTGTTTTGTCCAGACATTTTCATTTTTGGAGATCACAATGTCTTGCCCTTTGGTCCATAAATTTCCTCATGGATTCTGCTTGTAATTGTTGGTTATATTTACATATCCAGTCTCTTCAGTTATTTGCTGTCCTTAGGTCCTAGAGACCAGTGTTGGTGAACCTTTTTGGCACTGAGGAGCAGTTGACTGGCATGTATGTGCGCACTGGGAAACTGAACTTCTGGTTTCTGGCATGCATGTATATGCAAAGACCAGCTGGCTCTCATGCATGTGCATGCCAAAACTAGAAGCTCAGCTTCTCAGCATGTGCATGCATACCAGGGAGCTGTTATTCTGGTTTCTGGTGCTTATGCATGTGCAAAAAGAAGCATAGTGGTGCACATATGCGCACCAGAACCAGAAGACCAATGGGTGATTGCTGGCATGCAACACGTGCCATAGGTTCACCATCACGATCCTAGACTTTTCTGCAACAATATTTGCAATAGATATACACAGTTCTGTAGTAGCAACATGCAAGACCATTCTTACTCCAAGGAATTTAGTGACATATTTTTATTTCTCCTTTATATTAAGACAAGTCTAAAAGTTTAGGGCTCATTTTAAGCAACATGCTTATTTTTTATTCTTGTTTCTCAAATAAAGGAGAAAGGAGAATGGGGAAAATTCACATATCTGCAAAGTTTTTCTTATCTGTGAAAGTCTCAGTCTTTCTGTTCCCATCCTACATCTAAGAGCCACATGCTCATGGTCAGTTTCTCCAGTCTCATGAGCATAGAAGCAGGGGCATTAAGTCTTGGTGCCAAGTTTTAATAAAACTTTAGAACTGATCTTAAGGCTGGGAATTTAGTTTTGGGTACTGCAGAAATTTGCCACTCTTGAGATATGTCTGCTGTTGCTATTAAGGAGCTCCTGGCCACTTGTGAGAGATTTGAATATCATCTTGCTTGGTACATATGCTTTTTATGTTATGCTTTTAGATCTGTTCAACTGAATTAATAATAACGCTTAAAAAAATTATTTGTTGGATATGCATTGTCTCTGGAACCAAAAGAATGAATAACCTGGGCACATGATCACTGCTCTGATATTTGGCAAAAAAACAAAATAGTCAAGGCTGCATTTGACTCTTCTCCTAACACCTCCAGAAACTGTCAGCAAAAGATACAAAAGTGGAAAATGATTAAGAAGGTGATTAAAGAATAATCGGATATACAACTTAGATTAACATGTTAATGAAACAAGTCAATGACATTTCTGTCCTGGACCTATTTATTCCTTTCTAATGCAGAAGAAATATGGCTCTAAACTTTAACCTATTTTCTATTCAACAAAAGAATAAACTACCTGCAGAAAATCCTGGAATGATTGTGTGAAAAGTGTTTAATATTGGATGTTTTGGATAATCTCCAGAAAATAATCAAGTTACTCAATCAATGAAAAAAGAGAACAATGTCATATAAAACTGGAATGTTTTGATCTTGAAAAAAAGAATAGCCTGCCAAGGAGAAGGCAAGGGCAGCACACAAATCCCAGACAGGCAAACATTAAAAAGGGAAGCAATACTCTGCTCTTTCAAAATTTAATTATCTCTGAAATAGCAAGTGACATGCACTGCAATCAAATTTCTTATGCCAAGCTGAAATTGGTTTGGTGTGTACTACTACTACTACAGGCAAGTTCTTTTTAAAATAATTCAAAAAATACAAGATTGGGGAACCAAGTGTAAAATTAAAACACTGGTGATTCTTCTAAAATTGCATAAATCTGATGGAATTTTTTTTTTGCAACCAAATAAAAGAATTTCCTTGTACTGTATAGCAATCTCTAAAATGACCTTCTTTGAAAAAAGTGCCAGAGATAACTTTCCTTATGTGTATATCAAATCTAGTAATTAAATTAGAAAAGTGTTCTTCAGACAGAATTCAATGTTTCAATACCAGCATTCATAATAAAACAATAATATGTAACCAGTAGGTTGTAGTCTATACTACAATCAGAGTAGACAGTTACACTGTCTTGTAGCTGCAAAGAATGGACCTCGTACAACTGGTGCAATAGTATAGAGATTTCTAAATATAGAGATAGATGATAGATAGATAGATAGATAGATAGATAGATAGATAGATAGATAGATAGACAGACAGACAGACAGACAGACAGACAGACAGACAGACAGACAGACAGACAGACAGACAGACAGACAGACCAGATAGTTAGTAGGCAGGCAGGCAGGCAGATGAGAGAGAAAGAGAGGGAGGAAGAGAGAGAGAGAAAGATGATAAGTAGATGCTTGCCTGTTTATTTCTCCTGCAGAGTCTAATTTGTTCCACCTATTGTTACAACTGCTAAGCAGAGAGCCAGAAGGAGAAATATAAGAGCTTTCCAAAAGAATGAAGATTATTTTGGCATACATGTAATTAATCCAACGCAGACATGTTTCTGCATTCCATATTCTGTAAACAGTTTGAAAGAAGATTAACACACACACACACACACCCCTTTGTGAAAAGATTTGTTGAAGCCCAACCAGCTTCAGCCCAATATGTATACCGTGCAGCTAGTATTGGTTCTGACAAGAGAAATCAATCTCTTACTATCTCTTACTACGATTTGGTCTGTTTGATCATTTTCCTTTTGAGGAAAAAAGTCATAATAATGGCACTCTGGACTTTAAATGCAATTTCAAGGATCTTATTTTCTATAGTTTAGAACAGTATGTTCATTTATGACATTACTGTAACTGCTTTACTTTCAAATCTTTTTGTTCCCTAAAGCCAGCATTTCTTATTTTTAAGTCCTGGGAATTTTATATGACCTGCTATTATACACCATGGGATGGAAGAAATTAGGGCGCTAAAAAACCTTAGTTATTAGTCTGCACTATTGAAATAATAGTGGAATGATTTATTTGACTTATTTGGCCACCAAATTGGAAGAAGTCATGGTGGCTTGTATATTTCAATTTTATAAAAACAAAATGAAAGGGAAAGAGAATGGGAAAGGGAAAGGATACTCTGCCCTACATTTTTAAAATGCCTTTCTATAGTTTATATGGCCCAGGGGACTTGTTTCAGATTCCATATGAATAGTGTTACAGATTTATTTAAGGATAAGGAGCAGTAAATCATCTAGCTGTATATCCCAAATTCCTGGGATATTTATTACACATTTAAAAGTCATATTTTACTGCAAGTCTTCTGAAAGAAATGGTGGACTAAAGAAGGTTCTTCAAAAAGAAAAGATGGTGACCATGGTAAACATCGCGAAGATACTATCAATTGTACATGGAAAAAGACCTGAATACACCAAGACCTGTATGTATGTATGTATGTTTGTGTATGTATGTATGTATGTGTGTGTGTGTGTGTGTTAAACAATTGAATCCCAATTCTGTAACTGTAACTGCTATTTAATATCTACATGAAACCGCTGGGTGAGATCATCCAGGGGCATGGGGTGAGGTATCATCAGTATGCGGATGATACCCAGTTATACATCTCCACCCCATGTCCAGTCAACGAAGCAGTGGAAGTGATGTGCCAGTGCCTGGAGGCTGTTGGGGTCTGGATGGGTGTCAACAGACTCAAGCTCAACCCGGATAAGACGGAGTGGCTGTGGGTTCTGCTTCCCAAGGACAATTCCATCTGTCTGTCCATAACCCTGGGGGGGGGATTACTGACCCCCTCAGAGAGGGTCCACAACTTGGGCATCCTCCTCGACCCACAGCTCACATTAGAGAAATATCTTTCAGCTGTGGCGAGGGGGGCGTTTGCCCAGGTTCGCCTGGTGCACCAGTTGCGGCCCTATCTGGACCGGGACTCACTGCTCACAGTCACTCATGCCCTTATCACCTTGAGGTTCGACTACTGCAATGCTCTCTACATGGGGCTACCTTTGAAAAGTGTTCGGAAACTTCAGATCGTGCAAAATGCAGCTGCGAGAGCAATCATGGGCTTCCCAAGGTATGCCCATGTTACACCAACACTCCGCTGTCTGCATTGGTTGCAGATCAATTTCCGGTCACAATTCAAAGTGTTGGTTATGACCTATAAAGCCCTTCATGGCATCGGACCAGAATATCTCCGGGACCGCCTTCTGCCGCACAAATTGCAGCGACCAGTTAGGTCTCACAGAGTTGGCCTTCTCCGGGTCCCGTCGACTAAACAATGTCATTTGGCAGGACCCAGGAGAAGAGCCTTCTCTGTGGCAACCCTGACCCTCTGGAACCAGCTCCCCCCAGATATCAGAGTTGCCCCCACCCTCCTTGCCTTTTGCAAGCTCCTTAAAACCCACCTCTGTCGTCAGGCATGGGAGAATTGAAATTTTTTCCCTTCCCCCTAGGCTTATAGAATTTATACATGCTTGTTTGCTTGTATGATTGTTTGTATGATTGGTCTTTTTAATTGGGGTTTTTTTAAGATTATTTTTTAATATTAGATTTGTTACATTGTTTACTTTGTTGTTGTTAGCCGCCCCGAGTCTTCAGAGAGGGGTGGCATATAAATCTAATAAATAAAATAAATAAATAAATAAATAAATAAATAAATAAATAAACCTATTTCTATTAAGGACTGTTCTCCATTTCCTGATCTGATCTATTTTGAAGGACTGACTTTGCCTAACTCTATAACAACATCTCCAAAGCATCCATGTTGTGAGGGGGAAAAGGAATGAAAACAAGAGAGATGCTGTTTCCTAGAATTACATGGCATTAATATCTTCCAAAAATCCAGGATCAGCACAAGGAATTTGATTAAATGTTATGCTCTGCAATCTTCAAATGCAGTCCACAAATTTTATTTTGCAATTGATTGGGTAGAGAGAAATAAACTGGGTCTTAGCATATCTTAGCATTTTCCCATCATATTAGAAGTCACATTTTTTTCAATAAAGATGCTGCAAGGATTAGCATATTTTTCTTGACACTTTTTCCAGACTGAAGTGAACTTTCTTAATCTCACCTGCAATAAGTCCTTTGAGATTGGGTGGCAGAGAAGTCAAATTAAATTAAATAAATACATAAATAAATATTATATTGTAGTTATTGTTCATAGATAAGGCACTCGGGTAGGTTCAGGATACCAGTTTAAAAATGGAAGACCTGATTTAACATAGCTGACGTCTTGTTCGATATGCTGAAAAGTATTAATAGATGACAAAATTGAACATCTAGAAGGGTGACTTTGCTGGTATCACACATTTCCATTGTGGAAGCATTATTTTTGTAGGCACGTTACAGATTTTGCTACCCATAGATTTTTTAACTGGGAAATTTATGGATAGATGCCAGGGAACAACTCTTAAGGATATGGCAGCTGGGATATTTACAAGAACACCTTTTATGTCTATAAAAGGAACAAATTATGTAAGTAAGTGTTCAGAGAGTTCTTGCATGGCTATCTTACATTTGCAAATCTGTGGGAATTGCAGCAGGTTATCAAATATGACACCAGGGAAGATACTTACTATGAATAGTGTATGGAAGTATTTCAGTGGTCCACCCTTTCAAAGCCCATTGCAGCTGCAGGAGTCCCAAGGTACAAAGTTCTCGTCCTTTTACCATCACATTCATTTTTAAAGTGATTCATTAATAAGCAATGCCAATTCCTGAAGACAGTTCTTAGGTGCCGGGAAATCTTCCAGAATAATCTAATTAAGAGCCAAACCAATGGCTTGAAGGCATAATAGTCAGCAGCATGGAGCTAGATTAAGCTGAAACAAATGCATAAAAAGCTTTAGTTCTCTTTTGCTTCTCCTGTGTTATCTAAAAGCCATTACATGGATTACTTAAGGGAATGTTCCATTGCAATTCTTCTACTCATTTGCAGAAAAGAAGTCACAAAAACCTCTAGAAATCCATTACAATTGGCACAAAAGAAAATATAAAAAGGCCTTGAGACAGACAGCGGGGACATTTTTTTCTTTTCTTTGAAACTCATACCTTGGATCAATTCATATCTCACCATCTTTCAGAAGAAGAAGAAATGGTTTAGCAAAACTGAATGCACTGACTTTATGAAGACTTTTGCATTGTTATGTCTTGATACGTAATCAGGCATCACTGGTTCCGGTCCATTTTCAAACTCAAACTTTCTCATTTTACTTTCTTCACCATACCAGAATTTGTACCATTCTGTTCTGTTTTCAAAGACTTAACCTGATAATGGCCAGACAGATGGTTCAACAGAATCCTGAGACTTTTTGTATAATTCACTTCCAGCATTCTGTTGGGTTGCAAAGAATAAAAACAATGCAAAAACAACAACAACACAAAACCTCTATTCAGATGAGCAATGGAAAATTAATGCAAAGCTAGCCACAGAGTAGTAAGCCTGACAGGGAAAAATGCCAGCAATCCTTCTTGGCAGCACCATTTCCCATACATATTGAACAAATAAGAACCCAAATCCAGTGGGTAATGAGTGATTTAAAAGTGTAAGAAATAAATTTGATTGTGACATGCTACGTCAATTGGAACATTTAGCTTCGTTTAGCATATTTTACATCCTGGTTATTTGGGGTTCTAGAGTGCATATAACTTCCAGCTGAAATACAGTGTTCCCTCGATTTTCGTGGGTTCGAACTTCACGAATAGCCTATACCACGGTTTTTCAAAAAATATTAATTAAAAAATACTTCGTGGGGTTTTTTCTATACCATAGTTTTTCCCACCCAATTACATCATACGTCATCACCAAACTTTCATCTGCCATTTGCTGATTGGCCGAAATCTCAGCCAATCAACATTGTTATCGCAAAAAATAATAATTATTATTGTTAATAAATAATGATATTTATAAATATCAGGATCACTAAGTGTCTTATTCAATGGTGAGTACCAGTAATAATGGTGAGTAAATGGTTGTTAAGGGAATGGGAAATGGTAATTTAGGGGTTTAAAGTGTTAAGGGATGGCTTGTGATACTGTTTATAGGCCAAAAATAGTGTATTTTCCTCTGCATCTCTACTTCGCGGAAATTCAACTTTTGCGGGCAGTCTTGGAACACATCCCCCGCGAGGGAACACTGTACTTTGTATTGTGTTTTGTATCCAGAGTCTTAAAGAGCCTAGAAGTCAAGTTCTACTTGCAAAAAAGTAGGCATAAACTGATACAATTTCTGTGATGTGTCTGAAATATGAGAGAGCATAAAAAGATTATAGCTCATGTAATTTAGTAGGAATATAAAGAAGCAATATTTATTGTATTTATTTATTTATTTATTTATTAAACAAATTTATATAGTTGTTCAATTGATACACGGACTCCATGCACTATATAACATTAAAAATTTGCAGTTAAAGTCACAGTTTAATTCTCTTCCCCTCCCTTCCCACTCCATGGCAGTGACACAGTGGGGATAGTAAGTTTATGCACTATTTATTGAATACTTAATAGATTTTTTATTGTCCTTCCTTCTTTAGGACCTTAGTATGATACTTAATTCCTTTTAAAATAAGAAATAATTAAATAGTAGGTTTTTACTCATAAACGCTTTAATCATTTTAATCATTGGAGTATCTAGAACTGAACTTTTATAGCAAATAAAGAACATTGAGCTACTTGCCTAATCTGTTATCTTACTGAATCTCGTGGAGTCAGTACAAAACCTTAAAATGTTACTGTGCAACAAATAATGCTGTCTATCATTTGTCCTTTTTGTGGCTATTCAAATAACATGACTTAATCAACTGAAAAAGAATCCAAGCACCTATTTGAAAACTTATCTTGGTCGATAAGCCACTCCTACCCAGTCATATGACCTTTAAACCACCTTGGTCACATGATTGTCAAGCCACTACCATCTGGTCACATGACTGGCAAGCCACTCCTAGCCGGTGACATGACCATCAAGCCACACAAATTAAGCCACACTCACTGTGTGGCATAAAAAAATTGGCAGCCCATCAATGCACATACCCCTCCTTATTCTCTTACCCTGGCCTCCTTAAAATCACACTGGAGTAAACCCCCACACACATACAACTCACACATAGCTTGCAACAGGCTTTCCAGAGCTCCTCTGCCGTGGCATTCCACGTTTCTAATCTGATACTTTCCACTTTCAGCTTGTTTCTTGCTTCCCATTTAACAACCTGCGCATCTGAAGTTACAAGGGCAATTGGGGAATAATGCTTTACAACTGCATAATTTAGCAACAGAAATTCCAATTGTGGCTGTAGTGGAAAGCTACATCATTCAGCCAGTATGATAAAGTATTTATATGGTGACTGTTGTGTGTAGTTTTTATATGTAGATTAGGACGGTTGGTTGAAGGACTTAATAGCCAGCCATCAATACTTTAATCTACATCTAAAACATACAACAATAAGCATCTAAACACCACACACAGCAGAGCACAGAGAGAAGTTCCCTGAGGATGGACTCCAGCATGAATCTGAAAGCTCAGAAGACAAAACCTCTGGGCCCAGTGCCTGACCTAGATTGGATCCTGCAATAAAATCTTGGAACATGTATATTCATCTTCAATCTAGAGCAGTGGTTCCCAATCTTTTTTTGGCCATGCCCCACCTAAGCAACTCTAAAATCCTGAGACCTCCCCCCCCCCACATGCATGACATATATTCACTCTCCAAAAAGACCTTGACTTTGTCTCAGATTGGTCTAACACCTGGCAACTTTAAATATCAACCAACAAATGTTCTACCCTCCACATCGCCAAAAAGAATCCAGACCTCATATATGAACTGAATAAACAAATTCTCACAGCCAACCCCCACTCTGTAAAAGACCTTGGAATACTAATATCAAATGACCTAAGTGCTAAAGCCCACTGCAACAATATCGCCAAAAAGGCTCTAGAGTTGTTAACCTGATCCTACGTAGCTTCTGCTCCGGCAATCTCACACTACTCAAAAGAGCCTACAAAACTTTTGCCAGACCCATTCTCGAATACAGCTCATCTGTATCAACACTCTTGAAAACGTCCAAAGATATTTCACCAGAAGAGCTCTTCACTCCTCCACTCGAAACAGAATACCCTACGAAAATAGACTAACAATCCTGGGTCTAGAACAGTGGTCCCCAACGTTTTTTCCACCAGGGACCAGTTTCAGCAAGACAATTTTTCTATGGCCCGGTGGGGGCAGAAAGGGGTGTGGTTGGGGGCGGGATTAAGCACAGGGGTGCTGGTCCTCCCCACCCCTCTTTACTGCCATCGCCCTGTGGCCGGCAGAACCTGCCTCCCAAGCCCTCTTGCCCAGCGGGAGCTAAGCGCTGGAGAGAGGGGGTCAGGCTGGCCCTCCTGCCACCCCCCAGCCAAAAACGCAAAAGCGCCCCGCGGCAGAAGCCAAAAGAGGCTTGAGCCTCTTGGTTCTTCCCGCCCCTCTGTCCCGTCCATCGTCCTGTGGCCGGCAGAACCTGCCTCCCGAGGCCTCTTGCCCGGCGGGAGGCGAAGCGCTGGAGGGAGGGGGTGGCGGCATGAGGGACGGCAGCTGCTGACTCCAGGGACCGGTGCAACATGCCCCGCGGCCCGGTACTGGTCCGCGGCCCGGTGGTTGGGGACCCCTGGTCTAGAAAGCTTAGAACTACAGCGCCTAAAACACGATTTAAGTATTGCCCACAAGATCATATGCTGCAATGTCCTACTGGTCAACGACTACTTCAGCTTCAACCGCAACAACATAAGAGCACGCAACAGATTCAAACTTAATATTAACTGCTCCAAACTTGACTGTAAAAAATACGACTTTAACAATCGAGTTGTCGAAGCATGGAACTCATTACCGGACTCAATAGTGTCAACCCCTAAGCCCCAACATTTTTTCCTTAGACTATCCACGATTGACCTCTCCAGGTTCCTAAGAGGCCAGTAAGGGGCATACATATGTGCACTAGTGTGCCTTTCATCCCTTGTCCAATTGTCTTTCCTTTATCTCATATATATTCTCTTCCTTTCATATATTTTCTCTTCTATTTTACATATTATGTTTATATATATTACTTCATGTCTATTCTCTTCCATATGTATTGTGTATTGGGCAAAAGAATAAATAAGAAATAAAATATAATTCTTATTATTCAAGAAGTGAACTACTTACGCAGAGAAAGCCTAGAAGGTCATTAACTAGGTTTAAACAAGGTTCCAATTGCCCCCATTAAAAATGAAATTCCCCCCCCCCCGTGGGGCATGGGGCCCATATTGGGAACCAGGGATCTAGAGCATTGTCATATTGCAGTTTAATTTTCATCACGTACATGTACACTATATAAAGAGTTTTCTCACATGAGGACATTGAGGAACATACATAAAAGCAACAACCACTATGATTCACGGATCCTGGAGAAAGAAAGAAAAAATCCTGAACAAGTTATAAAGTAGTATTTATGGGCTCAGATAAGCAGGAAGTGCTTGGAATGAAAAATTGAATCAACTGTTGTTTTATGCAGCGTTCCCACAAAGCAAATCCAAGACCTGTTCTTATACCAGATGTTAGTATAAGAAAAAGACATATGTTTTAATTTATCTTGATTATATATTATGTGGTATAAGGATGAAAAGAGAGTCAAGAAAAAAATTCAGTCAAAAGTTGCCCTCTCATCTACAGGACAATATATATCTGTAGCACATGTTTGTCAAGAACTAACTTGGCTGTACAAACCGATATCGCATTTTAAGAAGAAAGAGCCAAGAAAGAGCCAATTATGCACAGGGACAATAAAGCTGAATTCCGATATCCAAAGCAGGGAAAGTTATTTCGCATAGAAAGTACTTTGATATCAAGTATCATTATGTGTGAAGTATATAGCACAATAGGCTGGCTGAGCTGAAGTGCTTTCTTTCTTCCCATAGAAAAGATAGAAGATATACTTTGATGAAACAAATATTCTTGAGGGTTTTCGTCACAGTTCCTCTCTGCCTTGCTCTTCAGATCTGATCTATGCAGTTCAACTATTTACCTACTAGCTCTCTTTCAATAATAGAGAGAACACATTATAATTCTTAGCTGTAGTACTAAAGCAAGGGTTGGCAACTTTTGGCTCTGGAGCCGCATGCAGCTCTTTGGGCTCTCTGTTGCTGCTCCCTGCCACAATGTCATGGTGGAGGGATGAAAGAGTCATTGTCCTGTTGTGGCAGTGGCATGGTCAGAGTCTTAGTACAGGAGGGAAGTACCTTTGCACTTGCCTTTATGTGGCAACAGCACTTTCCGCTGTTGCCAGCAAAGAGGGCTGGGAGAGAAGACAGAAGTGGATCTTGCAGGGTGAGGAACATCCCCCAAGCTTGTCCTTCCTCCTCCATCGGCGAGGCAAGAGAAAGAAGGAATGGCGCAGGGAAGTGCTCCCCTCCCGGCCGAGTGCTAAGCACAAATTCCCAGTAGGAGGAAGAGGATGGCTCTGCAGAAATGCCTCAATTGGCTAACCAGATGGTGGGGAGGCCTTGCCTGGCTCTCAAAACAGGACACTGTTGGGTACCTCCAGGTGTGAACTGCCATCATTGAAATGTGATGTGCCTTTAAGGAAGCCAGGCAGGAATGGCTGGGCCTTGGGGGGGGGCATCAGGTTTGCTCCCCCATCTTCTCAGCAAGCCAGGCCTGGAGGAGGGCAAAGAGTTAAGAGCTGAGCACCAGTGGGTCAGAAAGTGTGTGTTGCCTTAACAGGTGTTTCCAACGTGTGCCCCTCTGTCCCAAAGTGGGATGGGGGTTAGGGGGAGGGAAGCAGAGAGCAAGGGAAAGGTTAGGGGGACTTCCTATGCCTAAGCATGATATAAAAGGAGAAGCAGCAACTGAACATGGGTGTTCACAGCTTTTCCTATTCGATCCACCCCTCCTGCATGCCGTTCTTGCTATGTTTTTTCTTCCATCTGTGGCATGTGCATGATCAGTTGCCAGGATTCCTGGAGGTAGATCACAACCCATGCAAGGGAAATTGATGTGCTTTACTATAACCCAAAATTCAGGGAAACAAGTCGAAAAACAGAAAGATTATATTTTCTTCTTCTATTGTAATTCATGCAGAACTTGCAAAGTGTTTTAAAGACCTTAAAATTAAAACCTCTGATCTTAGGCTCAGCTAGATCCACACGAGGGAAAATAAACTTAATTATTACAGGTTTTTCAGCAGGAAAAAAAAATCCATGAAACTCCATACAAAAGATTTAGAGAGCTTTCATCAAATACAGTTCAAAAATTAGTCCATAATTTTTTTCTGAACTCTTAGCGTTCATTTTTTAATCTATTAAAAAATATAATGTATTTGACAGCTATCTTTGGAACTGCTACTGTAAGTGGTCAGCAAAAAGACCAGTTTTAAGAATTGTTAATCCTCCTGTGACTGTTGAGTCATCAACCTGCACAACATAACATAAAGACTTCTTTAAAATTCACCGGCAGTCATACAAGTTCTTTATTTTTAGCTTTTTAGTGAGATTAAAGTCGCTTGTGCTTCAAAAAGTAAAGAAAATTGGATATTTGGGTGAGGGGGATCCTAATACTTTAATAACAAAGTACTTTTTTCTTACAGTTCTTTTGCATCCTTAAGGCTTGGTGGTTGGTGTGAGGAGACTTAGGTTTCTCAATACAAAATTCAAAAATTCCAGGGCATTATTGTTAACTTGCAAGATTATTGCATAATTTCCCACTATAAGCAAATAGCCTGAAGCCCTCTGTAAATGGTTATTCTGTGTGTCTAAAACATCAAGGTATCTGAGCTGTGTAAACATTTTGAAAAAGACTATCCAGAATATATGGGAGCATGTATTAAGTAGTGCTTCTTTTCAAATGACTGAAGTAGCTACATATTTTTCCAAGCATATATACCAGTGAGGGCGAACCCATGGTACGTATGCCACAGGTGACATGCAGTCATATCTGAAGGAATGTGAGGCGTTGCCCTATGTCAGTTTCAGCACGCATGTGCGCAATTGTCAGCTGATTTTTTGTCTTATATTCAAACATTTTTGCTTTGAAGTCGGTTTCCCTGAAGGCAATGGGGACGTTTTGTACCCTCCCCAGGCTTCAGGAGTCCGGACACTTAAGTGAGGGCTGTAAACATGCGTGGGATGGATAACATGTGGGGGTTGTGGGCATGTATGGGGACAGTGCAGGAGTCTATGCTGATTCAGGAGGCTGCTCCTGACTTTGTTAAAGAATTTGCAGTCATAGAAGACAAATGCATTTAAATTGGCTGACTAGAGCTCTCAAAAGGAAAAATGCCACCCCTAAGGCATTTCCACTATCATTAAGTACTGTACATATTTTTAAAAACTGTATCATTTTCCTAAGCAGAAAGAAAAAGAGAAAGATGCAAAAACAGATTATAAAACATAAAAGACAAGCCAGTTTTTAACGTAGCTATAAACTATGACCAGGGTGTATGGATTGTTCTGGTGTAGTAGCGTGTCCTTTTACAGGGCAGCTTTTAGAGCTAGCTCACCTTTGATCCCCACCTGTCACTTAGCTCTCGCCTGTGGTTCCCAATAGCTGTAGCATGCACAGCGGCCACATCCTGGGCAACAGCTCTGACAGGCTGGCTAAACCAGGTTGAGAGTACCCGTTAGGTCATTAATCTTCGGTGAGATAGGGATTTATCTATCCTGAGCTTGTGAAGACAGATTCCAGTGGACTGAGAAGATGAAACCTACTAGATTAGGACAATGGTCATGAAAGCAATCTCTGCAAGAGATTTGCTATGCTAAGAGCACAGCAAAACGTGAAAGATGCCCTGGTCAACCACTGTGCCCAGACCATCTCTAACTGTCTTGACTCTTGTCCTGCTATTGGAGCAAGATGGAATCTGGGAAGAGAGAGTGAGGCTGACTATGTTCACCTCTCCCACCCTTTAATCCAATTCATACACAAGTCTTGACATCCCCTCCAAGGTCAAGGTCCTCTTCGAAAGTGATGGATGAACATCAAACTATGACTACAGGCAATAATACTGATCAAATTTTCTATTACATCAAAGTTTTGAATCCAAGATGCAGGAATCCCATCATAAAACTTTTTAAAAAAATATCCCATGCTAAATAAATCCAGTCCTTCATATATTGATATATTACAAAATGTTGGTATACAGTTCAAAATCATATTCATGACTTTATATTACTCTTCCTAAAATCATATTAACAGAAAGCATAAAATTGCACTTCTATCCCAACAGCATGCATATATGACTTGCAATCTGTAATGCTGGAAAGGCAATTCAATTTTATTTAAGAAAAAGAAACAAATCCCTGCCAAGATATAGAAGGTTATGGCATTCTAACTATGCCTATTGTGGTTGCTGAAATTGAGCCCTTGGCTCTCACAAAGAAGCAAAGGTCAAAATGAAGATATTTTCCATATTCAATATTTTCTTTTTCTCTCCAGTGAGACCATTACTGGCAATTTTAGTTTTTTTTAAACATATCTTTAAAATAGCAATCAATATCTTTAAAATAGCAATCATATCTTTAAAATAGCAATCAATTCTAATACATTAGAATTTTGTTGCCCAATTTTAAAGCCAAATTGTTTGGGAGGTCAGTAAAAAAAGACCAGTACCATTTGCCACCACAATCTACATGTCAGGATAATCATTTAAAAGGAACATTTTCCATAATCAGCACTCTTTCCCATAATTCAAAATTAATAAACCATATTAAACAAAGCCGGAAAAGCTTTATTCCAACAAGATAAAGAAGCTAGACTGGAACGTCTTTTCAATTCTTTATATTAGCTGTGCTCCAAGTATCAATTTGTATGTGCTCAGAAACTTGCTGATTGTTCCATTTTCAGCTTCCCTCCCTTCCCCCTTATGAACTGAGATGCACTGCGGGGTGGGGGTGGTGGATTTTGGACACATTCTGTACTTTTAGCTCATTTGAAGTACCTTGGATCAAATTGCTTCCCTAGGAAGTATCATTTTGCACAGTTAAAAGATCATGATGAGAGTTTTAGTAGTATATAGATAAAGGCAGCGCTTGCTAAGATCAATAGTAGGTTGCACTATAGATTTTTGAAACAGGGCAAGATTTTTGTATTCAATGGAAATGGAAAGAAATAAAATTCCCTTCAGAATGAAGTTTCAATTCAAGATTGTGCTAAAACTGTACTAACTTTTAAGTACACACACTTCTTCAAAGAGACTTTTTTAAATTCAGTATTATGAGGAATGCTTAAGAATCATAAATCTTATTACAGGCGGATTTTGTAATGAAGTCACTTAATCTTGACTACTTTGATTGTAGCAGTTTTAAAATCTCTAGCACTTTAGTAATATTTCCAATCAGATTATTTCTAGTTCCCTGTTAATCAATCACGAAGAATTTTAATTAGTTTCTGATTGTTAAATTCAAATCTAAGACTGCAAATGATTAGTAATTTTACAGTGGTAAGTAACTCCATATAACTCTTTTCCTCTATTACTTTGGACCTTCAGCAGAAGCTAAATCTCATAATTGTTCATTTTACTCAGAAATTCTCATTTTTAAATCCATAATTTATTACAACAGAGTAATTTAAGTAAAGACTAAATAACTTTCCCACTAAGCAATTAATTTTTTTAAAAGATATAAACCATGGGATTGAGCGGAGTTCATTGATTTGTCATCATGTCAAGTAAAGTTAATTATCTTTTATCAGACCCAATAACAAGGCTTTCTAGGTGGATTATTAAATTATTAACATACTAAAATACCAAAATTTGAACAGACTTCTTACTGCACTCTGTGCTTTTACACTATACATTCCCCATTTACAACCATACTATTTTTTTTCTGATCTTGGCAGAAAATATCTTTATCCAATATCTAGTTTTTAAGAATGATTTTAACTCTTTTTCTCCTTCAGATCTGAAGTCTGAAACTGATTACTGTAGTTACAATTTATTAATTGCTTTGCAGTTTGAAGACTAGCACCAATCTTGTTTTTCTTCTACATCATACCGGATCAAGATTCATCTTACCACCTCCCTCCAGCTAGTTCCTGCTACTTGCTTTTTTAGGAGGATGTGGTTTGAGAACTAGGGCTTAGTATGTAGGTCAGACACAATCAAGCAAATTCAAAGTTCTGATTCAAAAATAAAAGTCTAGATACCAACAAATGGCTAAGGTTTTTTCCCTTAACTTTAGCCATGCAGAACATCCTACTTGGTTTCTACTCAACTAATCCTAACAGTAAACCTAGTTGCTTTTCTCAATTTATTACATATTTGCATCTCATCCTCCATTCTTCTGAAATGAAAGCAACTTGTCCTTTTCACCTTCCAAAATCCTGTGTGCAACTAACCAAAAACAGCTGTCTTATGTGCTACAACTATTTTTTAAAGTATACCATCCTTCGTATGTATTGTCTATTGTTTTTCACAGCTAGAACAATCTTAATTGTTGCTACAAACTACAATTGATTAATGATCTAAATGCCTGCCTTTAGATACAAATGTTTTACAAAGAGTATGTACTAAACCTCTTCAAACAGATATGAGCTGAGTGCATCTGCATATTTATTTTATTTTTCAAGACCAATTTTAATGATTGTAACATTGAATGGAAATAGCAGAATGAAATGCTTGATGCCACACACAGGAATTCATAGGCTGAAATGATATGATATCCAGTAACTTCAGCATTAATCCAATGGAAGAAATTAATCTCCAAAACTATTGCACAGTTCAAAAATGAGCTGTAATTTTTGCTGCTGGATTACTTGAAATTCCTTATTATGACTTGTGTTCCCAAACTATTAAGCTAACGAATGACGAAAGCTTCTCTACTGGCAGGGTTCACACATTTTGATAATCCATCATTTAATTAACTTTGATTTAATGAGCAAAATATTTACCAGAATTTACACAATAAATAAATCACATTTCAGTTTAGCATGATGTGTCAACTAAATCTAAGGTTTTTTTGATAGAAGAGACTTAGATTTAGAAACTCAAATTAAGAAATGAGGAGGACCCAAACAGGACATGGCAAATTATAACATGTAGCATAACCAGGAAAAAAATGTTTTTCAGCATTTATTCATTTCTTCTATGACTCAATATTTTAAATTAGAAATCTGTGAGCAAAACCAGTTGTATAATTACCTCTTCCGGATAGTATCTAGTCAATCAAATTAGTTGGTAGCTTCTAGGATCTCCCATAGGCTAGAGATTAATGCACCAATCTCCAAAATTCTTCAGTTTATATAACGTTTTTAAAATAATTATTTCATTTTAGTCTTCATTGCAGGTTGCAGACTCACCAAGCGTATCAAAGTAAAATACAATAAAGTACAGCCCTCCTATTCCCTTAATATAACCAGTAATCAATCCCCAGTTAATTTGCTTTTTAGCAAATGATAAGTTCTATAGGCTAAGGAACTAATTCACTAAGAAATCTGTTTTACGCCATCGATAGGAAGTAGAAACAAAACCATGCGAATATCAGTATCAAAGTTTATTTACTTACATTTACTTCATAAGAAATATATATTAATTGCATTTTTAATTAAAGAAGAATAAGGAAAAGGCATAAATCAAGTATCCCCCATAAGATGCTCTCACAGTGAATTGCATAATAAAACCCCATCATCTGCAATATTAAGGATACCAGCCAGAGGACGTCTGGTACAAAACCTCACGATATAGAAGAAAAGAGAAAAAACAGTAATAATCAACAGTCTGAATCTGCAAGAATCAAGACTACTTTCATCTTAGTAATAAAGTATTTTGGAAATTATCTAATACAGAATTAGCATAACATTTCAGGTTGTTCTAAAAATGAAAGAGCTGCTTCTTTCTCCTTCTAGCTGAAATTGTTTCTTTTTTGCCTTAGAAGGTAAATCATTTCAACAGGGAATTCACAGCTTTGCATGTTCTTGGAATATCGTCCCCAGTTTCTGGCTCAGCATGATATTTCCTTTAACTTTTAGCTTACCACTGATGAATGCCTATAAGTAGGAAGAGGAAAGATAAAACAATTAAATGTGCCTGAAAGTGTCACCTTTGATGCTTCAAATTTGCACAATAACCACAATTATGCACATAGTTCAACTGCAAGCAAAGAAAATAAATAAAACCCAATGACATAATGACTATTTTCAATATCACCTTCGTTAGATAACTTGCCAAGATTATGGTGAAGACATAAGAAGTAGAAGAAAAGCAGTTAATTGTTCCTTTTCTTCATTGTGCTTAGAACCCTTTATATACATATAGTTTTTACCGTACCAATAGATCTAGAAATGAGGAACTTGCCTTCATTTTGAGAATCTGAAAATAATTTCATCTGGGCTTTCAATATTATGCTTTAAAGCCTTATTACTCAGCAAGTTAAACCATTGTCATGAAACCCATGTGAAGTTTCTGAAAGATGCCCTAATTCATTCATGAGATACGAGCCAAACTTCAAAAGAAATATTACAATTTATTAGGAGCGACATTTCGTCAATGCTACCATGCAGTCAGAACTGGGCTCACGTAGGTCCATGCCCTCATGACCCTGCTTCCCCCCTCCTCACATTGGCGGGCTGTGAAAACCCACACCCCTCCTCCTGAATTCAGACACAATTATTAAAAGAAACATTTGTGGAATGTAGTTTCAGTTAGTACAATCAGTCATTCTATCATCTATACCCCCTCCGTCTTATGGCAACTTGAAAGCTTTGCAAGTTGACAACCCCTATAATTGCAATGTTTTAATATTGTATTCAAGAATTCGGTAATGCTTCCAATACCTCCAAACACACAACTAAAAACTCCACAATTAAAATTCCACTACAGTATTTTAAGAAAAAAAGCTGAAATCTGGAGACGCTGAAGTCTCAACTGATGTGTATGTCTTGGCCACATTTATTTTTAAGATGGTTTTGATATCTGAGCTACTGTGCTTGAAAATAGTTCAAAACTGATGCACATCACATGTGAACATAACCACCCCCCCGCCCCAAGAGAGGGACGAATTCAAGGGGGGGGGCGGAAAATGTATCGTTGCATATATAGAACACTTGCAAGTTTAGGTATACCAAATTATGAGGTTAACAAGAGACTTCCATATACAGTGGTACCTCAAGATACGAACCCCTCGTCTTACGAACAACTTGTGATACGAACCCGGGGTTCAGAAAATTTTTGCCTCTTCTTACGAATTTTTTTCGAGTTACGAACCTGCGTTCGGAGACTGCTGGGAAGCCGCACGGCTGTTTTAAAAGGTAACAGCCGGGCGGCGGGGCTTCCCAGAAGTCTCCCAAACGCCGGTTCGTAACTCGAACAAAGTTCGTAAGAAGAGGCAAAATTTTGCTGAACCCCGGGTTCGGTTCGGGAGGTTGCTGGGAAGCCCCCCAGGCCGGCTGCGACCTTTTAAAACACCCGCACCGCTTCGCAGCTGTCTCCCGAAGCCAAACGCGGAAGTTCGGCTTTAGCGTTCGGCTTCAGGAGACAGTTGCGAAGCGGCGCGGGTGTTTTAAAAGGTCGCAGCCGGCCTGGGGGGCTTGCCAGCACCCCCCCGAACCCCGAACCCGGAAGTTCGGCAAAAGTTCGGGGTTCGGGGGGGTGCTCCCAAGCCCCCCAGGCCGGCTGCGACCTTTTAAAATACCCGCGCTGCTTCGCAGCTGTCTCCCGAAGCCGAACGCGGAAGTTCGGCTTTAGCGTTCGGCTTCAGGAGACAGCTGTGAAGCGGCGCGGGTGTTTTAAAAGGTCGCAGCCGGCCGGGGGGCTTGCCAGCACCCCCCGAACCCGGTCTCCTGAAGCCGAACGGCAAAGCCGAACTTCCGCGTTCGGCTTCAGGAGACAGCTGCGAAGCGGCGCGGGTGTTTTAAAATGTCGCAGCCGGCCTGGGGGGCTTGCCAGCACCCCCCGAACCCCAAACCTGGGTTCGGGGGGGTGCTGGGAAGCCCCCCAGGCCGGCTGTCACCTTTTAAAACAGCCGGAAAGCCATTTTTTTGCGGGGGTTTTTTGGTTGCACGGATTAATTGACTTTACATTGTTTCCTATGGGAAACAATGTTTCGTCTTACGAACCTTTTGTCTTACGAACCTCCTCCTTGCACCAATTAAGTTTGTATCATGAGGTATTACTGTATATTCTCCTCTGCATAGTGAAAACAGTCCTCTTTCAGTTAAAAGAACATGAATGTATTGCTATCTCCTTCCATCCCCCTACGCCCATCACCCCCAGGAGGTAACTAAGACCGAAATAAAATCTTGGGAAGTAGTTTAGGCCTAAAAAAAATCAGTGGCCTAAAATTATGTAATTTTAAAAAACTTATATTTTTCCTTTTTTCATTTATTCTCATTCTGCAAGTGGATGTCATGTGAGCCACATGACTGTGGACATAATGCTGGCTCAACAGCCCATGAAACAAAGATGAGCACCACTTTCTACAGCCAGCAATGACTAGGTGACTAAAATCTGTAGGGACTCCTTTACTTTTGCCACTTTTCAAAAACAGATAGTTCTCGACTTACACTCATTCATTTAGTGACCAAAGTTACAACGGCACTGAACGGAGTAACTTGTGGCTCTTTTCACACTTAGGAACAATGCAGTGGTCACATGATCAAAATCGAGATACTTGGCAACTGGCATGTATTTATGCTGGTTGTAGTGTCCTTGGTTCACGGGATCCTTTTGGCGACCTTCTGACAAACCAAGTCAGTGGAGAAGCCAGATTCATTTAACAACTGATTTACTAAGTGAGAAACTGCAGTGTTTAGCTTAGCAACTGTGGCAAGAAATGCCATAAAATGAGGCAAAATTCACTGAACAATTGCCTCACTTTTCAACGGGCCACAATTGTGATAGTATGTTAAGGATTACGTATACATCCAAAGTTGGATCACATAAGGTAAAACAGACTTAACATTATTGCAGTGTACACCATGACTAATAAAATGTTGGTCTCATAGTAGCAGCTAAGTGTAAATGCATTTTAATACTGATGTTGTACTTAATAAGTCAGAGCTTGCTGCAAACATTTGTATGCAGCTGCGTGAGCAGTCATGGGCCTTCCTACATATGCCCATGTCTCTCCAACACTCCGTGGTCTGCATTGGTTGCCGATTGCTTTCCGGACACATTTCAAAGTGTTGGTAATGACCTACATGGCATCAGACCAGATTACTTGCGGGACCGCTTTCTGCCATACGAGTCCCAGCGACTTGTATCCCACAGACTCAGCCTTCTCCAGGTTCCATCAACTAGACAATATCGCTAGGAGAAGAACCTTCTCTGAGGGGCCCCCAGCCCTTTGCAATCAGCTCCCCACAGAGATTCACACTGCCCCCATCCTCCTTGCCTTCCGCAAGAGTCTTAAGACTCATTTATGCTGCCCAGCTTGGGACGATTAGATCTTAGCCCCCTGGGCAATGAATGTCATGTGTGATTGTTGCTGGCATGGGTATGATTGATTTTAATTAAATTGGGGTTTTTAGATTAGCTTATTTAGTTTAATTAATTGGATTTAATTATTGTATATCATTGCTTCTTTTATATGTTGTAAGCTGCCCCAAGTCCTTGGAGAGGGGTGGCATATAAATAAATAACTGATTGATTGATTGATTGGTTGGTTGATTGATTGATTGAATGAATGAATGAATGAATGAATGAATGAATGAATGAATGAATGAATGAATGAATGAATACCTTTTGTGCATTGAGCTTGCCTAATATTAATTCCATAAAGTCTTCATCTGACACAGTGAAAATAGTATCAGCTTTTCCACGGGCAGGTCCTTGGTATATCTCTCCAGAACCATTCTTTAAGTCTATGGCTGGTGGCAAAAAAGATACCAAAAAGAAACATTAAAAGAAGGAAGAAATGTGGACTTAATTATTTAAAACTATATGTAGTAGCATTGGAGGGGGAAAAGTTAATGAAGAAAATCAAAGGAAAAATGGCATGCTTCCTGGGAAACATATTTTTCTACCCCAAAACTTTAGTTCAAGATGGGTGCAATAATACAGAATACTAGTAAGTAAAGAAAATGAACTGAATTAGTCTTAACAGATTTTTAAAAACTGAACCTTAAATAAGAAATAATATAGTTACAGAAATTATGAAAACCACTCTCTTACCACTTAGTTTCAAACTTCTAACCAGACTTCTTAAATTAATTTAATAAAGCACAGAAGTAATAACATATACCTAATTATGTGCATCCTGTGCAATCATTCTAGTCATTAATCATTCTGGTTTCTCTATTAATGGGCTAACAGAATGGTTGGAGTTAAGGGACAAATGCAAAGCTTTCTATACTGACTTTTCTCCAGGTATTTGAGCCCATTCATCTCATTCAGATCATGATATGCTGCTTAAATCTCCAATTTCCCAGAGACTACCTTCGATTAAGTATCTCAATGAAGATCTTGTACATAAGCTTTCACAGCTATTTATGCAAAAAAGCTTTCAGAAAAAGCATTGGCATGTTCTAAACTGAGTAAGACAGATATTGGGAAAGTTTAAGGCATTTTGTTTCCTAACCAATCTTAAATATGGGATGAGCTGTTATGGGTATTTTTTTATCCAACTGGAACTTGAATAAATTCAAATACACGCTCGTCACCTTTCAATATGAATCACAAATTTCAACTGAACCTTGGATCATTTTCTAATATGAAATTTGAATAGCATCTTGGCTGATTTATCCATTCATGGGATATGCATCATATTATGACGTAAACATATTCTTCTCTTCTGTAACCTCTAATCAGTGAAATTGATCAAATGTAAATAGTAAACGAACTGGACAGGCTTTTCAGAAATTAGGTTCAATCTCTGCCTAAAATCCTTAAATGTGACTGTTACTCACTGAGTATGCACTGAATAAAGCTTCCAATTAAGTAAATGAAAAATGCCTTAAAGAGGGGACCCATGAAATCCATAAAAAAGTTTGCGTCTTGGATTGCAATTAATAACGGTAATCCAATAAACAGCTAAACAGTTCAATATGCCAATATCAACTACTTCAAGAATAGTCAGGAAAATCATCTGCAAGGGCAGAACAGAGGACAGAGCCCAACCCATACCATAGCTTCTTTGTACCTCCAAGAAGCAATTTTATTTAAATTTATTTATTTTAAAATGTTATTCTTCTGTATGAGCTTTTTTTGCTGGTACTTTTCGATATTATTTAGAACATAGTAGGGAAAAGTACTTGTATGTTGCCCAGAGTCTACAGAGAGGGGCGGCATACAAATCTAATAATTTTTAAATATTATATTATTATTATTTCTAGCTAAAAATGGATTTGAGGAGGAAGCCTTCTATTCTATCACCTCTTATCATTTTTGAAAACAAATGCTGCTCCATCCATCCGCCCACCCCCAAGCACAACGGATGGACTATCAGAGGTGGAAGGGGTGAACGCCTCGGCCACGCATCCCTTTCCTTCCCCGACCTTTGCTGTCACAGCCAGCGAGCCCTCCTGCCTGGGTGGCTCAACCCCATGGCGGTGGCCATGGGAAGGTTTCGAGTCAGGGGTGAGGAGCGAGCAAGAGTGGAAGAGGAAGAGGGGGGGGGAATGTGCAAATAAAAGGAAAGAAAAATAAAAAGGGGGGGAGAAAGGCAGGAAGGGGCACCGGATGTGTTACTCGACGGCTGCGGGAGGATGAGGGGCAAAGAGCAAACAGTTGCAAGACCGGAAGCTGAGCTTCCTTCTTCGCAGCTTCTAAGTTTTTTCCTGGCACCGGCGATAGAATCTGCTGGGAAAAAGCTTGGAAGTCACGAAGAAGGAAGCTCAGCTTCCATGCTGCCCAAAATTGGCTGATATGGCGGTCCAGCAATCTTCAGCCGGTGGCTTGTTTCAAAAAATTAGGACTTTTTAAAAATGCCCCAGGACGCGGGACAAATTGCTAAGAAGCGTGACGGTCCCGCGGAAAGCAGGATGTCTGGTCACCTTAGTTTAGTGTTTGGGAAAAAACTGTTTTAAGGTTGGAATTGAAATAGTTTGTGCCCAGGATGTGAGGGGTCTATAAATATTTTCACAGTCCTCTTTTTTACTCATGCAGTATTCAGGTCCTCAATGGAAGACAGGTTGGTAGCAATTTTTTTCCTGTAGTTCGCTCTGTCTGAAGTCTGGTATTGGTATTCTAGTCTTTTGTTGCTTTGCATGTATACTGAGAACTTCTGCACCAGAGACAAATTCCTTGGGTGTCTAATCACTGTTGGCCAAATAAAGTATTCCAATTCTAATTTTAACAGTGGTAGTACAGTGGTTATAATGCAGTATTGCACACTACCTCTATCCATAGCAAGGAATTCAATCTTGATTGGCTCAGGGTTTACTCAGCCTTCCCTTCTGCCAAGGTTAGTAAAATGAGGATTGTTGGGAGTTATATGCTGACACCTTAAAACTGTTTGGAGTGGGTTGTAAAGCATTATGAAATGATAAATGTGTAAGTGCTATTACTATTGCTATTCTATTCTAATTGGTGCTCACATGTCCTTTGAAATTGTGGAGTGGAAAAGAAATACACAAAGGCATTTGTTCAGATAGCGGGCATAAACTACTCAATATTAAATCTTGCATATGAAAGAGAGAGGCATGGCTCTACAACTTATTAAATATTTTAATCATTCAGTCTCATGGAAATATGCTGGATTTTCTCCACAACATTCTTACTGGAACAGACATAAGCATCTAAGACTCTAATCAAATAGCATATTTAATAAGTGTTTTTTCACAGTTGTGATTGGGCCTATTGGCCTTCTGGAAAGCAGTAAAGACCTGACTTTTCCAACAGGCCTGGGGGCGTTGATCCTATGGTAGTAACTAGCGAGATCCAGCCACAAAAAAAATGGCAGGGGTTTAATTGTTGTTTTGTAAATTGTTTTTAAACTCTTTTTAGAGGTTTTAGAACTATTTTTGATGTTTTATATTTTCACTGTGAGCCGCCTAGAGTCCTTAGGGAGTTGGACAGCATAGAAATTGAAGAAATAAATAAAAATGAAGAAATAAAAAACAGAAAGCAGCATACATTCTTTTATACATATTTAAGGAGAAATTATTATTTAACTCTGATTTCCCAGACTCCTGTATATTACAGACTTTCTTCAGTGAGCATACATGCAATAAAGCAATATTTTTTGCTGTTGTTTTTTCTTTAAGTTTCACGAATATCCTGAATCTCAGCCAAGTATATCTCTTTTCTTCAAGGAATACCACTATTTCTCAAAGTGTCTGATTTTCAAAGTCCTATTTCCTCACAAGATGCACTGCCAAAATGATCTACTGCATGGTATCTAAGTTGTCAGGTATCATGATGTTAGCAATGGAGAATGTTATTACAAAATTGTGTTCTGTCAATTCGTTTTCATGTCTTGCAGATTTCCAGAGCTATTTTTTCTATAAGCCGATATTAGGAGTGCAAAACCAAAGACAGTGTCAATATTCATTCTTGTATGGACCTGGCAGATTTAATTATGACGTTTTGGTAATCTTGCCATCATAAGGCAACAAATTTAGAAGCTGCTTTACTCTCTATTTTTTAATATTTTTACCTAAGATAATTTGATTTAATTTAATTGTAGAATAGTTTTACATTTACCAATGCACATGAAAAATCTGTTTTGACTTGATTGATTATTTTAAAACCTGCTCCATTTTATAATTGCATAATACATGTACTGAAAAGGCTAAGTCATGTTACTTATTCTGAAGAATAGAACTTGATCAAGGTTAATGAAACAGAAAACATTTTTTTGACAGAATGATTTTGTTAAGAGGATATATGGCTAGAAATACTGAAACTTAGCTGAATACAAAATATCTATGACAAGTGCATATTAATAATTTAATTAATTTAATGCAAGAGTATAAGCAATGGTCAAAACACTACTGAGCAATATTGCGTTTCAAAATTTAGTGACTGTGGTCCAGAATTCATGAAATTTCACCAGCAATTATAACTACGCAGACCACACTCAACAGTTTGGTGCAGATTGGTGAGAACTATCTCTGGCTGTTTCTTTGTGCCTGATCTTGATTGATCATTTTAATGGTGTTTATACTTAATTAATCCATTGTTCATGCTGGTTAATTTCACCTGCACCAATTGGACACTAACTCAGCTAAAGATCAGTTAAAGGTCAAATCACATGGCTACCTTTGAAGAGTGTTCGGAAACTTCAGATCGTGCAGAATGCAGCTGCGAGAGCCATCATGGGCTTTCCCAAATATGCCCATGTTACTCCAACACTCCGCAGTCTGCATTGGTTGGCAATCAGTTTCCGGTCACAATTCAAAGTGTTGGTCATTACCTATAAAGCCCTTCATGGCACCGGACCAGGATATCTGCGAGACCGCCTTCTGCCGCACGAATCCCAGCGGCCAGTTATGTCCCACAAAGTTGGTCTTCTCCGGGTCCCGTCAGCTAAACAATGTCGTTTGGCGGGACCCAGGGAAAGAGCCTTCTCTGTGGTGGCTCCGACCCTCTGGAATCAGCTCCCTCCAGAGATTAGAACTGCCCACACCCTCCTTGCCTTTCGTAAACTCCTTAAAACCCACCTCTGTCATCAAGCGTGGGGGAACTGAGACATCTCCCCCTGTCTATGTAGTTTTTGTGCATGATATGACTGTATGTATGTTTTTTATATTGGGGTTCCTTGCTTTTTAGACTTTTTAAATGTACTATTATTATATTAGATTCTAATTATTAGATTTGTCATTATGTATTGTTTTTATCACGGTTGTGAGCCGCCCCGAGTCTACGGAGAGGGGCGGCATACAAATCTAATTAATAATAATAATAATAATAATAATAATAATAATAATAATAATAAAGCCCAGTTAGTTTCTGCTCAGTTGCCTGTGGTCTCTGTAGAGACCATCTTACCTTTGAAAATGCCAGCCACTCTTGCCTTTGAAAAATCAGAAAACACTATTGTCCAGATAAACCTGAAAGTTCAACACTGCACAACAGATACCAGCCATGAAAGTCTACACCAGGACATTCGCAGGGCATCCTAGATTCACATTTCACTTTACCCACAAAAACTCTAAGTGATTTGCTCTCTGCTAAAGTATAGGCTCTGCTTAACATCTGCAGTATGGGATCATATACTAGTACAGGCCAACTATACAGAGATTGTTTAATTTGAATTTACAGCGCATATGTACAGGACTGGTTTATTGGTGTTTATATACACAAAGTTCTGGACACTTGAAAGATGCTGCATAAATATAAATGCTAAATAGCCCTCAGTTAAATAGGGGAGGAAAACGGTCCTGATTTAAACAGGGTATGTCTGTTTGGGGGAGGAGGGAGGGAGGTAGCGACAAGGAATTGTCCTGATATATCAAATGCAATTCTGTGCCGCCTGGAAATAAAATCTTGTTATTATTAAAATAAGCTGCTAAAAGTTTTACAGTGAAGAATTCCCACTCCCACTGCAAATATTAATTCTAGTTCACATTCTCCAGCCGCTAAGGGACACTAATGAAATGAAGAGGTTGACGTGATATGAGGGAGGAGGCTATAGACAATTGCACAAGGCAATAAAAGCTTTTTTGGCAGTCATGAATTTGGGAAGAATAAAATCATTGGCCATGTCAACCAGAACTGCAAATCATTTCCTTAAGGGCTTTCTCTCCCCCATCCCCTTCCTGACATGCAGCCCAAGGACATCAGGCAAAGTTGCCAGAGTTTCAATCACCGCCCACAACAGCTACAAACTGCAGGGTCTCTGGAGGTAGCCAGAGCTGTCAGCAGCCAAATAAGAGCAGAAGGCCAGGGAACGGTGACAAGGTAAAGCCAAGGTAGGTTGCAACACATGGTTAACAATACAAACAAACCTAGCAGGTCAGGCAGGAAAAGAGAAAGTGCCGGAAGCTAACATCTGTAGTTAAATTTCATTTTTACTAGCTACTAACAAGAAGAAAAGATGTGAGGAGTGACAAAGACTGGGAAATAAAAACAAACAAACAAGCAAGCATTAACCAAAGTTAACAAACCAAAATGGAGGGAGAAAATTATACCCAGGTTTGTTGTCATAAAAATGCCACTCTGAAAGGGTAAATTATAGCTAAAATTAAACTTAGCCAACTGCTTTTTCCAACTGCTGCATAAATTTTCCTTGGATATTCAGTATGAAAGAAATGCAGAATTTAGGACATACCTTGTTTCCCCAAAAATAAGACGTACCCTGAAAGTAAGGCATGTCAGAGGTTTTGCAGAATTTGCTAATATAAGGCATCCCCCGAAAATAAGGTGTAGTCAAGTTTACATACGGTATGGTGGAAAAACATACAGTACCATTCAAAGCTGTTCATAGCGGTACCGTAATAATGTGGCATCCCCTGCTGGCCCCTTCCATCGCTTTGTACCGTCCAGTACAGCAGACACAGTCTGCTGCTGTCTCACCACCATTATAGTCTCCATTAAAGTGCGTAGACTGTAGTTCCTCTGGTGGCCGGAAGCTGCAATAGCGGGAGTATACTTTTGTACCATATAAGTGCCATCGTTTGTGTGTGTGTGTGCCACACAGACAGGTACCGTACCATAATCAGTGTACCGTACAGTACATTTTCTTTGGGAGGTGTCAGCTTTTCTGCCTGTAAATTTGTCTTATTTGAGAAATATAAGGCACCCCCCCCCCCCCGAAAATAAGACATAGCACAACTTTTAGAGCAAAAATTAATATAAGACAGTGTCTTATTTTCGGGGAAACACGGTAGTAATGTTTAGGTCAATCAATCTCATGTCTGAATTGAAATATCAACTAGCCAGAATCTATGCAATTGGGTTTTTTCCATCTTCCTTAGACAGATGCTGATCTAGAGGCTTCAGCTTTGCCTTTTAAAATGGAATGGAACTGCTCAAAAGCCAAGAGTGGTTCCAGAAACATTTCTGCAAAGACAAGGTCAATTCCCTATGCACTTACTAATTTTGCTCACATAGAATATTCTATAGAGACTTTTATCTTTCTTCTTAAAGGTAACTTCTTAATTTAAATCTTGGCCGCCTATAACATATATAATAATAATACTAAATGTTTATAATCTTGTGGCACTACATTACAAGCTGTCCAGAGCCACATCAATCAATTATTAATATTGTTATACCTTGGTTAAAAGCAGGTTTTAAGCAAGTCAGAATCTACTTAATGTGAGGACTGCCAGTATACAATACAGCCCTGAAAAAGAAATTATGATAACAGTAACACAAAACAGGGGCATTCAAATTATTAGACTGAAATGCTGCCTTTCCTTCAAACGTTCAAGGTTGCATAAACCTTGTCACATATCCATTTTCTCACTGCAACAAATGTATGTGACAAGTTGAGCTAAGAGATAACAATTGGCTCAAAGTTATGAATGTCCATGGCCAACAAAGGCACAATTACAATTACAATTGTCAGTTCTAGGAGAAGTGAACATTATGTTGCTGCTTTTCACGTAGCGGGATTTAGAAACAAGATTCAGTAATTCCATTAGAGGACATAATAAGACACTCCATAAATTAATTAATCTTGCAACTTACTCCACTGCCCTGCAGGCTTGTTATCCTTATTGATGTTCCACTGAAATACAGCATTTATTTTCTTCACCAGCTCGTTTCCAACTTCTTTGATACGGCGACCAATTTCTTCAAAAATAAGACTGCTCTGCAACTCTGTTGCCTAGCATATAAATTGAATGTTCTCTGAGAGGTAAATTGAAATCACCCAAGCCCCCCCTCACATCCATAATATTGAAATCAGCCACTTTTCTATAACATTATAGCCCCCATCCCCACTAAGAGAATAACTAAATTGAAAGAGAAATGAGAACAATACGCTGCTATTCACTAAATCAGGGAACAGTTCAAGTCATTCACAACCTGATCATCTTGTGGCATTACCTATATTGTGGTTGGCTCTGACCCAGCTCCTGCCCCAGGGAATGGGGAGGTGGATGCAGGGGAAAATTCAACATGTCACAGGCCTGTGTTATTGCCGACAGAATCAGTTCAGAGTTTAGTTTCCTCGGACGAAGAAGAAGGGGGGAGTGACTCGGCAGAGGGGGGGCTTGGCATACAGCCAAGGCAGTCAATCGTCCTATCTTCTATAGCTTCAGATGATGACATGTTGGACCCACGCAAGCCCAGAATTATGTGTAGAAGGGACCAAGTAAGAACATATTACAAGAAATAAGGGAAGCCACCTGTGTTTGGGTGAAGCTCCAGTAATTAGGGTTGCTGCTATAAATATCAGCAGCCGAAAGCAGAGCAGTGTGTGTGTGTCTCCCTTCGTTGGAAGAAGAAGGGGTGTGAAGCAGTGTTCCCTCTAATTTTTTTTTTTGGGGGGGCGGAAAGGTATAGTGTCTGAGCGGCAGTCCCTTCGGGACTGGACTGCACAGAAATAATAAATAAATAAATAAATAAATAAATAAATAAACAAACAAACAAATAAATAAAAAACCCACCCTGTTTTTCCTCAGAGAATTTCAAAATAAAATACTGTACTGTGTGTCTATAACAGTGAGCTCATAATAGGGCAACTCTATCAATATCAAAATGCCACTTAAATAGTTGAGCTAGTTTCAAACTAGATTTTGATTTTCCTCCTGTCTTCCTTACTCCCATTCTTTTTCTTTCTCTTTTCCTTCCTCTCTTTTTTCTATCTGTTTCTCTCTCTTCCTCTCTTCCTCTCTCTCTCCTTCCCTCTCACTCTTTCCCTCTCGGCTTCTGGGCAGGTTTGGAAAACTCTGAGTTGATGATGATTTTTAAGTGAGCGATTGCTCACTGCTCAGCTTAGAGGGAACTATGGTGTGAAGTTTCTCCACAGCTGCTGGCTAAGTACTTAATGACTGCTTAAGGGAAATTGTACAGACTACCTGATTGTATTGGGAAGCGTGCTCTTTGCAATACAAAAAGAGTGCTTAGTTTCTCTTGACTTTTGTGATAAAGAACATTGTTTTGAATTTTCAAACCTGTGTGTGTCTGAAATTTGTATCCTTGAATTTTTGGGAGGCTTCTATCAGAGAGCCCGACAGAACAACCTATAAGGCCTTATATGGCATAGGATACAACTACTCTGAGGCACTGCCTATCTTCCCTAATATCTGCCTGTCTACATGGGTGTATCAGGATTACTGTACTCTTTCATTCAATTGGACAATGCCATCTGGAAGGACACCTTCTCTGTCGCAGTTCCTGTTCCATGAAATGAGGTTCCTCCTGAGATCCAGGTAACTCTCATTGTACTAATGTCTTAGAGGGCCCTGAAGACTTGGCTCTTTGCCCAGGACTTTGGTTAGGACGTACATAGCCTCTTCTGAGGAGTAGGAGGAGTGTGATTTGTGGCTGCCTAGTTTTTTTATCCATGCTTTTTCCCTTTCATTATTTATTGCTGTATTGTTTTATCATTCTAACATTTTATGATCAGCTGAACATTGGCAGTTAAGCAGTGTACGAAATAGAAAGATGTAAGAGAGTAGTAGAAACATACTGGATTTTAAGGTAAATCGTTATGGAAAACTACTAGGTAGATAATTTTTTCCCCCTATCGTACAGTTTTTAAAGACAGAGTATTTTTAAATGTAGCAACCAAATATATTGGTCAACTTATAGAATGGCATCTATCAATAGAATGCATTCTTCATATTATTGTCATGAGTCTATACACCTCTAGGATTGAGGTATATGCAGGGTATAGATATCTAAGTCTATTTCAGTAACTGTAATGCTCTAATACACTTTGGGATGTAGCCTATTTAAATGATATGAAATAATTTTAAAGTTTTTTTTAAATCTGAAAGATTCACCAAAGAAAATGCCAAGTGAATGCCAATACTCTTGGATTAAGAATACAGCATTCTTATATATTTGAATATTATTAATAAGCCTTGATGCTCTGCTGTAGAAAGGGTTCAATTCAGATAGTTCAATATAACTAGCAAGAAGAATATGAGTGGCTAAAAGAAAATGGCCTCAACAGCTGAAATAAATCTCATTTTTGTCCAATGCAGCGGCAGAATTCTCACAGAGCAAATGACAAGATGTTAGCTACATGTAAACAGGCAATACAATTTGGCGTTTTTGTGGAAGTGTAAATGCTATATACAAAAGCTATTGCTCTTGTTATTTCTGACAGAATGCAAACATAAGAAAACATAAAGCTGGAAGCCATCATACCAGAGACTACTGATGTTTTTCCTACCTTTGGCTCCTTAACTGAAGGCTGCATAGAAGATGACACTAGATCCACATAAGCTCCTACAATTGCAACATTCCCAGTTTCTTTGACCTATAGAAGGAAAAAAATGGAAGTGGGTTTTTCATTTCTATGACATCACAATTATAAACAGGGTTAATTGTTATGCTTTATGTCAATTGAGTTGTCCTCTCCATTCCTTTCATTGCACAATTTGGTCAACAAACAAAAAAATCAACAGTATGAAGGGAATGAAAGAAGTGAAATAATTAAAAATCATAAAAAAACAAACCTTTCTAAACATAAAACAATTGTTCTTGCAACTATTTGTTATGATAATCCAAATATCAATTAATGAAATAAATCTACAACTCCTTACCCAATTAGGGATAAACCCGCATGCACAGAAAAAAAAATACTTCTAGTATTACCGTATATACTCGAGTATAAGCCGAGTTTTTCAGCCCCAAAAATGGGCTGAAAAACCCGACCTCGGCTTATACTCGGGTCACCACAAGAGGGCGCCGGGTCACCACAAGAGGGCGCACCACGGGAGCCCGGGAGACAGCTGCCTTCCCTTCCCCAGGTCCAGCAAAGTTGCCAGCCAACTGCGTGCGAGGACCCGGGGAAGGCAGCTGCCCTACCCTTCCCACAGCCACGTCACTCGGAGCCCCCTTTTACTTCCCTCTTGGAGCTCCTGTCGGCATCTTGCAGCTGCCTTCCCTTCCCCGGGTCCAGCAAAGTTGCCAGCCAACTGCTCCGACGGCGTGCAAGAGAGGAACAGACGATGCGAAGCTGGTGAGGTCGGGGGGGGGGGGGGGCTCATGAAGCAGGAATCCCCCCCCGACTTCCCATCGTCTTTTCCCCTCTCGCACGCCATCGGAGCAGTTGGCTGGCAACTTTGCTGGACCCGGGGAAGGGAAGGCAGCTGCAAGACGACGACAGGAGCAAGAGGGAAGTAAAAGGGCGCTCCGGCTTCCCCTCACCTTTTTCCCCTCGCACGCCATTGGGGCAGTCGCGGGGAAGAAGAGAGAGAGGGTGCCTGTGTGCACCCTTTCTCTCTCCCCCCCTCCACCTCACCGGCTGGTGCCTTTGCTTGAGCCTGCGAGAGGAGGCAGTGGGAGGGGTGGGGCAGTTGCCACCTCTCCCCAGCTCAAGCAAAGGCGCCTCCAAAGGCAGCGCACACAGTGAGAGAGAATGAGTGCGAGCCTGAATGAGAAGCGGCTGGCTACCTTCTTGTGTCCCCTTTTGGTTGCGTTTAAAACCCAGAGCTTGAAGTTCTCCCTGAGTTGGGAGGAGAGGAAAACGTACCATTTGGCAGCTGATTGATTCGCACTTGCACGGGCTGGGTGAGGAGAACGCCTACACAGCCTTAGGCGGCTGGGAAAGTGAGGGGGAGCCAAGGGAACAAAAAAAGGGGCGAGGATCAGCTTTGGAGGGTGTGTGTGTGTGTGTGTGAGCGCCTGTCCACCCTGCAAAGAATGCCAGCTACTTCTTTGAAACCGGGAGGATTTTTTTTCTCCTCGCTCACTCTGTGTGTGTATTTGTCAACAAATAAACCCTATCTGAGTCGGCAGGAAGCCGGAGGAAGCCCTAGAGCGGCGTGGGGGGTGGGCTTGTGAATGAAAGGGAAGCCAAGGCAACAAAGAAAAAAGGGAAGGATGAATTTTGGAGGGCGAGTGTGTGTGTGTTTGTGTGCGTTCCCGCCCCCTCCCCCCCCCCTGACAAATGCCAGTTACCTCTTTGAAGGAGGTGTAGCCAAAGTGCCTCCTTTCCCCCTGGCTGAAACCAGCAGGTTTTTTTTTTTTACTCCTCACTCCCTTAATGTGTGTATTTGTCAACAGGTTTTTAACTATTCCTCGCCCTCTCTGAGTTGCCCTTAGTTGGATTAAAAAGACCTCCTGCTGTCCGATTCTCCTCCCCCTCTTTTGAAAAGATTTAAACTGTTTAAAAATGGTATCTTGTGGTAGTTGCTGTCCTTGCTTGGATAGGATTTAATAATGTGTAATGAGGCAAGAGCTAGACAGGAATTTCTTAAGTGTGTTTGTGGATCTTTAAAAGTTGCCTTTTATAAAGTGGGTTTGAGAGCATATCTATCTATCTATCTATCTATCTATCTATCTATCTATCTATCTATCTATCTATCTATCTATCTTGCTATGTATCTATCTATCTATCTATCTATCTACCTATCTATCATTCTATCTATCTACCTATCTATCTATCTACCTACCTACCTACCTACCTACCTACCTACCTATCTATCTATCTATCTATCTATCTATCTGGTTTTCTATGCTGATAACCTCACAGCAGCTAATGCTGAAGCTGTTTGGACATACAGATTTATTTATTTATTTATTTAATTGGATTTGTATGCCGCCCCTCTCCAAGGACTCAGGGCGGCTCACAGCATATATAAAAACAGAACAATAATGTAAATCCAATTAATGATGAGAAGGAATCCAGTTTTGAAGGATTTTAACTCTTAGGTTTTAGCTTTGTTGCTGATCGAGCTACTTTTTTTACTTTTTAATTTATTGTTAATATTGTTAATTTGTTTACCCTCTTTTAAATTTACAGAGCTAGTTTACTGGTTTTCTTTAAAATAAATATTCTAAAACATGTCTCAATTAATGTAATTTTATTGGTTTCCATTTTTATAAGTTACCAGTAGCCACTGCATTTTCTAACCTCGGCTTATACTCGGGTCAATAGGTTTTCCCAGTTTTTGTGGCAAAAATTGGTGCCTCGGCTTATACTCGGGTCGGCTTATACTCGAGTATATACGGTAATTAAATGTAGATTTATAAAGAGCAGGCTGCATATTTTAAGCAAACTGCAAATGGAACAACAAGCTTCTAGCATTTAATAAACTGCAGCCATTTAACTTGGAATCTGTTTTGTTTGTTTCAATAAAATACACTTCACGTTTTTCAAAATCTTTATTTACTTCAACAGCTCTACAGCAATAGCTCTTCTCCATTTGCTGTGGGCTTTTTACGAAATGCAGGAAGGAAATGTGTTTTAGAAAAATAGAGATGAATGAAAAATAAAAGTTGGATGGGTGATGTCAAGAGACTCCAAGCCAGGGGCAGTATCAACAAAGCCTATTTACATGGATCTTTTTTTAAAGGCCAACAAAGTCTGAGTGCAGCTTTTAAGAGAAAATAGACTCAAGCACATGAAACAGGAGCTTTTAAAAGCAATTCTAATTCTTTCCCCCCGATTTTTAATGTAAGTTTAAAAGACAAGATAAACACTTCAAAGCAATGGCACTTAAATTGTTATATTAAGTCCTATAAAGAGAAAAAGAGAAGAGAAGGAGATTATCAAGCAATATGGCAGAACACAAAAGGGTTTATATGGCCAAAATCCTAGTTTCTGCTATCTACAGTTAAAAATAAGGATTGGCGAAGCGATCAGAAAAACTTTATTCAGATTGTTCCTACCAGCTAGGGCAGGAATAAAGTCAAGTATCTTATAATATAAAGTAACTCAAAATTTTCCATTCCTATGTTTGCCTAATTGTGCCTAAGAATAAATGTCATTATGGCTCCAATCCAATTTTATCAATAGCCATACATGCATGTAGATATATATTTTAATCTTGAACATTGCTTCTCTTGCCCACAAGCAACAGCAGCTTCAAATAGGTATAGAGAGGACTGTCTAGAAGGCCAGAGATATGAAACTATTCACTTTTAAAACTGAAAAAATATTGCTGTTAGAAATCCACCTCAACATGGTACTTAGACATATGCTGTGCAACTCACACTATTCTTGGTCATGATGATTGGAATTGTAGCACAGCACACCCAGAAGACAAAGTGTAGGGTTAAAACAAGTTTCAAAATGGAAGAGGGTTTATTGTAAGATATACCATTATACAGTAAATGTTGGTAATTAAAGAGAAATGAAAAATCTTCATTATATTCATTATATTCTAAGTTTTATATTGTAAAAATGTTTTTATTGGTTATCTAAAAACAAAATAATGATAATATGAAGATGTATCAAAATCTATAGGCTGAATTTAAATACATGACTACATGATTTAGCCTTCCACTTTTCATTAAAATATTCCTTATGCCGTAACTAGAATTTTCCACATGCAGTTTTAAACAGTTTTAGACATTAAAATAAGTTTATGTTTATATGTTTAGGAAGTCTGCATACAAAAAGAAGCACGTTAGTTTCTTCTGTTTATTCCCCCTTGAAATCACCGAGACTTGTACAAAGACACTTTTGAGAAACTGACCTTGGTTTGAACGTGAATTCTATTTCCTTCTTTCCACATTTCTGTTTGCAAAGTTTGCCCTGGGATAACTGGTTTTGCAAAACGAATCTATCATAAGAAAAAAAAATAGCAAAGAAATTAAATATAGTAACACAAATTATTAACCTTTACAACTTTCCCCACTTTTGCTATAAGAAGTCACATGTAAGAAAGAAAGAACGAAAATGCAGGCAACTTTTTTGTGAAGATCCTGCATAACTTCTTCAAGCCAGTAGTATAGTATCTAAGGTTCTAGATTAGGCATTATCTGTGCTATGTGGAGATATGGCTAGGACAATTGGAAGATTGAAGATTGTATTGATACAACCTCCTCTTTTTTATACAATAAGAGAATATCAGAATGCAGAAGACTAAAACTGAAAACAGAATTATGGAAACTGTTCAGGCACCCTGGAGTTCGTAAACTGCATTTAAGAGTTAAAAAGCAAAAAGTATATTGCATTAACCATTCTAAAAGAAAACATGATTGGTGCATATTTGTAAATTTGAGGCAGGTATTTGTATTTGTAAATTTGAGGCAGGTATTTGTATTTGTAAATTTGAGGCAGGTTTCATATTAAGAAAAGCATATAAAAGTTGTGAAACTACTATCAAAATTAGGTCTTATTGTAGAATACTGTATTTTTTAGACTATAAGACACACTGGTGTAAGATGCACCAAGATTTCGAAGAGGTAACTAAGGAACAAAAAGTTTTTGCCATCCCCCAGGAGCACTATGCAGACCTCCAAAAATTTTCACATGGCTTGGGGCTTCAGGTGGCCAAAAAAGGCTGCATTCGGCATATAAAATGCACCAACATTTCCACCCTCTTTTAGGGGGGAAAAGTGTGTCTTATACTCTGAAAAATATGGTAATCGCCATGATTGGGTATTATAATAAGAAAGAACTATAGAGTCTTGAATTATCAAGAAATCCACCTATTCCTTTCTGCAGTCAGGAGAAACTCAAAAGTCATTACTGTTCGATTCTTGCTTTATCACCAAAGGAGTGGAAAATGTATGGTCCCCAGAGTCTGCTGAATGACATCTCAACGATGGATCAGCCAGTGTGGCCCACAATAAAGGGTATTGGGCAGTGATAAGTCAGAAACATCTTAGGAGCCATAAAATGTACCAAACTGGAAATTGAGCCTTGTTTTTTAAAAATAATAACTTAAAATCCAAACCATGGCTTACAATTCTGACTTGTTCAAACAGCATAGCATACCACTTTTGTAATTTAAAGAACTGTGTTTAAGAAAAGTAATCTTCTATACTTAATTAAAACACGAACACATACAAACCTTAATTGCCTTGAATTTGGTCACATCGTTATTAGCAAAGTGTTTCAAAACATGCCTGGCAGCAAATCCCAAAGTACAAAGTCCATGCAATATGGGTTTCTGAAATCCTATTAGGAAACACATTTTTCTAAGAATTTATTTCTTTACATTCCTAGGGATCATGGCTATTTATTGTTTTACAAACCTATTCATATGCACACACGCACAAAGTTAGAATCTGTCTGCCAGCAAAAATCCTGAAATTAGTACAGATGGCTACATGAAATAATTGCAATATAACACATTGCTGGCTAAAGGACTGTAATCCGGTCACTCCTCAAAGCCTCAACTGGTACATAACAGAGCAGCCAATTTGCTAACCGGGATTCACAGTCTGGAATTGGAGAGAACAAAGGGTATATATCATCAGATCAAAGCCTGCTTTATGCAGTTTTTCCGATCCATGAAGATACCAACAGAAAGCCAATAAACAGGCCGTATGTATAATAGCCCTGCTTGTGGTTTCCAACAGTTGCACATATTGTAATATATAGCCTTGTAACTAGGACTCAGAAACAGGTTTATCCTCTATGAATTTGCCCAATCTCCCTTTAAAGCCATCTGAGGTTAAAGCTTGGCAATATATCCTGCAGTGGTAAATTCCCTTTATTTTTCAGAGAAATAAAAGTTACTGTGCAGTGTTAATTTTGGTTGTATTTAAATGCTGTGATCTATACATATCTTGACTTCCAGTGTATGAAGAAAAATATTCTCTTTTAGGAAATTTCCTCTTTGTTACATTCTACTTCCAAGGTGTTCCCACCTAGTAGGGAAGCCAAAAAAAGTGATTTAAAATATCTGCTTGGTGACTCTCTGTTTTTGGAACATCTTTTCCAAGAATGTAGCGTTCCTTTTTTTTGTTCTTTTGGCACTAGATAAAAATAGTCATTTCTCCCACCCTTCAACATTATATTGTTTTAATTACTGCGAGTTAATTTTAGATAAATTTAGTTTTCTCAGTGCACTCAATATTTCTTTTGATGACTTTTTCTAATCTTGGAGAACAATAAAAAACTTTTTTTTCTCCAAACGGTTCTTACTATTGCACATTTGAAACTTTTTTTCATGCCTCTAAAAACACTACCGATTTTACATAAGGAAAAGCAACTTACAGCCATTAGGGAAAGAACACTGTTTGCTACAATTCAAGCAGTCTCACACTAAATTATAATTTTTTTGTTTAAAAAATGACATTAAAAAAGCAATAGCCATCATCATCATCATCATCATCATCATCATTATTATTATTGGAGAAACTCACCTCCGAGGGCTGCAAACCCAGGCTCAATGTGCAAAGGATTCCAATCACCACTGAGCCGGTACAAGGCAGCCTACAGAACAAAAATCATTCGAAAAACATGATCAACAAATAAATAAAACTTTACTTTTTTCTTCATGTTGTGACTAACAGCAGAATCTGCTTCAAAATGCATTCATTTGCAATGCAGTCTACAGTTTGCTTTTCCATGCTGACGGGAAATAAAACAAAAGTTGTTAAAAACACACAACAACAAATTTCAAGAAACAGAAGCTAAGCAGGAGGTGTCTGCCACAAGCCACATCACTGGTGCTGCAACATAACCAAAGAGGCTCAAAAATTCAGTTGCATTTCTTGGCACAACAATCGAGCCAGAATGAACACAGAACGGAAAGTCTTCTGTGTTTTCATCCTCCAGACCAGATTGATGCAATGTGTCAAGTGTCTCTATCCTGATTTGACTCAACTGGCTGGGATGGTACATAGAATGAGAAGTGGAAAGGTTTCTATACCGCTTTATTTTGAATCAACTACCCAAATTTACACTAATTTGTAAACAAACAAACAAATATATTGAAGCTTGTCAATTGAACTACCAATTACAGTGTCAAAATCTGAGAGGAATTTAATTCCAGTTCTGTTTCAATGCCGCTACTGCTATCAGAATGAAATAAAATGCTATTGGGGTGTGATGCTAGTTCGCTTCCTCATGGTGCACCTTGGGTAGCACGGTAGTGTGAACCAAAGGACTAGTAGCCACAATCGACAGCCAGACTACACTGAAGAATTGGCATCGGACCAGAATATCTCCGGGACCGCCTTCTGCCGCACGAATCCCAGCGACCGGTTAGGTCCCACAGAGTGGGCCTCTCTGGGTCCCGTCGACTAACAATGTCGTCTGGCGGGACCCAGGGGAAGAGCCTTCTCTGTGGTGGCTCCGACCCTCTGGAGCCAGCTCCCCCCAGAGATTAGGATTGCCCCCACCATCCTTGCCTTTCGGAAACTCCTTAAAACCCACCTCTGCTGTCAGGCATGGGGGAATTTAAACATCTCCCCCTTGCCCATGTAGTTTTTGTGTACGATTCGATTGTGTGCTTGTTTTTAATATATTGGGGTTTCTTTGGATTTTTTAACCTAAAACAGTAATTTAGATTGCTAAATATTAGATTTGTTACTATGTATTGTTTTTTACCATTGTTGTGAGCCGCCCCGAGTCTGCAGTGAGGGGCGGCATATAAATCCAATAAATCTAATCTAATTAATGACAATTGGACAATCAGACATCTTTGTACTCCTAGCTCTCTAAATACATGGCAAAGAGGAACACAACGGGCCTTCTAAAGCCCTCAAAGTAAAAGTGCACTCAACCACACCAAGAAAGCGTTCTTATCCTTTTGACAATCAGCTCCATCACACTCTGATTGTCATACACCCTGGACATTAACAAATACACCACTATAAGTCTATGTATTTACCATAAGCTAAATAAATAAATAAATAAAACACTGCTGGAATGTTTTATTTAACATTTCAGCTAACCCAACTATGCCAACAATATGAAGTTAGTTGGAGAAAAGACCAAAAGCAACATGAGAAAATATTATTTTACTGAAAGAGTAGTAGATCCTTGGAACAAACTTCCAGCAGACGTGGTTGGTAAATCCACAGTAACTGAATTTAAACATGCCTGGGATAAACATATATCCATCCTAAGATAAAAATACAGGAAATAGTATAAGGGCAGACTAGATGGACCATGAGGTCTTTTTCTGCCGTCAGTCTTCTTTGCTTCTATGTTTCTATTTTGCAAAACTCTTCCAAATGCTCTATTTTATTCCCCCACCCTTTTTTCCCCCACAATGTCCAGCGAGGTGATAGTGCCTATCTGACCTGAACTAGGTTCGGTGGGGGAAAAGAAAAGCAATTAAGTAGAACCAGTTAATACAGTACCTATATGATTGCTCTCAAATCCTAGGGCTTTATGCTAGAGCGAGAAGTTCCAAATCTTGGAACAAGACAGCATCAAGCCACTTCTTCATGATTGCCATGAAACCACATAAACATCATTAGATTGCTAACCATGAAGCTCTGTTTGAAAGGATTCTTCATTATCATCTCCTGTCCATGGAGAATGATTAGTATTCATTGGACTTAGATTTGAAGAAGAAACCAAATGTTATTTGGAGTATTACAAACCTTAAGGTTTTGTGTGTGTGTGTGTGTGTGTGTGTGTGTGTGTGTGTGTGTGTGTGTGTGGTTGTTGTTTGCTATGAGGCTGGCACATAGAAAATGAGTTGCTATTGTTACACACACAAACATGTGTGGGTGTCTGTGTGAGGATGTGGGTGGGTGAGTGGTGTTTGTGTGGGTGGAGATATATAGTTGTACTAAATTCATATTTTGATTTTGACACTTAAAAATTAAGAGGGATGCTCTAAATATAACCAACAGCAACATTTTGGATTCTTTTTCTTCCATGAAAACATTTAGCATTTGTACCACTCTTTATTTCCTTTCCATCTTTAGATTGACCCTCCGGGCAGAGAATATTATTAAGGCACATATTAATATTCTTTTTCCATAAGCTATATTTGCAACTGAACAAACCTTAAATTTATGCATCATGTTTCTTTCTGATAATCCAAAAGCTGTTTGTTACTGCACATTTATATCTTTTCAGCTTAAGAATTACTATTAATTTTGGAAAGCTAAGATTCCGGTTTTGCTGTATCAATTTTTGAGAAGATGACTGACGCATGAAAGAACTCAATGGGATCAAATCTGCAATGATGTTATGCTGTGTGGATCCAGAGGAATCACTTAAGTTCTTGCATGTGATTCTCCACAGTTCATTAAAAAAAACATTAGTACATTAGGATCATCTGCATCAGGACATATATTTCCTAAATTCCACATCTGAATAAATAATTAATTGTTAAATACAGTGACATAGTAACCTAGTCCTAGTCCAAAGAGACATATTTGGTCTATGTCTTTGGTCTACAAACTGCACTGCCATTCAATGGAGGAAAATGACAATACACCATATCTGGAGGTTGACAAAGGCTGAGGTACAGTTGGAGTTAACCTGCTCAAAGTATAGTATATTTTGCCATATAAGAAAGACATTTAGGACTGATGGGGAGCATGCAGCATCCAGATGTTTCTTAAAGTAGAACTAGAGTGTATAAGAATGCAGAACTGTTCTAAAATTATTCAACTCGCTTTTTATAAATTGCTATGTGCAACTTGGCTTCATTTGTTTCTTTATATCATACATATATTATTTTTGTAAATAACGCAGCATACTGGAGTACCTAATACCCTTCACGTATTTTCCCCACTAAAACAATCCTGTCAACCCTATTTTTCCTATTAAAACAACCCTGTCAAAAGGTCACCCATGCCTAAGGTAAGACTAGAAATCACGAGACTAGGTATCTAGCCTAGTACCCTTCACAGGACCAAATTTGGCTACAGTAAATGCAGCCTTTCATAGATGTGTTTTAGACTGATAGCAAGAGGTTAATGAGAACTGAGTTCTGTGCAGGTGTTCACACAAGAACCCTAACCCCCAACACTGCTCCCTTAGACTCTCCACGATTGACCTCTCCAGGTTCCTAAGAGGCCAGTAAGGGGCGTACATAAGTGCACTGGTGTGCCTTTCGTCCCCTGTCCAATTGTCTTTCCTTTCTTTCACCTATCTTATATATTCTCTTCCTTTCATATATCCTCTCCTCTAAGTTCACTTTCACCCTCTTTTACATTATCACATGTCTATCTTTCTTCCTACGTATTTGTGTATTGGATAAATGAATAAATAAATAAAATAAATAAATTGGCTCTCAGATTTGCTGCTTGCTTAGTTAATGTTCATACTTCCAAAAATCACTTTGCCATGGAGAATGAGCCTTTCCAATTCTGACTTAGCTAAAAGTAATTTAAAGCACAGATAAAATTGGCGAAAGAGAACTGAAAAAACAAAAGAAAGAAAACACCCAGCAACTTTTGCATGCCTGCAACAATGGTATTTCCTTTCATTTTCAATATCTTGTAAAAATGGATATCTCTCTGGACCATGACAAAAAACAAATCATTAGGAGCAATAGACTGAAGTCAGTTGTGATATGGTTGGATTGTTCTCCAATTAATAACAGAAACTGTCAAATTTTATTTCATAACAATTTAGACGTTCTGCCAGATCAAAAGTGGAAAGACAATATCCAGCCTGTCTGTAGTAATTTTTCAGTATTGCTATCTGTCAACAATAAAGGTTACATGCAAAACTAACATGAACTGAAGCCAACAATACCATCATGCATTATTTTATGAATGAGAGAAAATGACCCTGTCTCTCCCTCTCCTTCTAGTAAAAAAATTGTTTTAATCAAATATACTTTCAGATCTAGAATAAAGCAAATAACCGTAGTGGCATTGTACAGATAAATAATTAACAAAGCTAAATTGGAAGGTATGTAGATCCACAACTGAATTTCTTATCCCATTCAATTTGACAAAGAGCAGTTCTGCTCCTATCTGGTGGAGAATTACAGTTCCCAAAAGAAGAAAACAGAGAACACTTTTTTCTTGTAGTGTCTTTTTTACAAAAGCACTGAAAATTCTTCTCTTCCCTTAATTACAAAATATAACATATTTTAGCAGTGCAAGTGTACACGTGGCATTTTATAGAGCTTTTCATAATAAAAACTGAAAGAAGCTATGTGGATGGGAAAATCAAATGCACATTTCCCCCCGTTTATCTATTCTTGTGTGAACACCTGCACAGAACTCAGTTCTCATTAACCTCTTGCTACCAATCTAAAACACATCTATGAAAGGCTACATTTACTGTAGCCAAATTCAGGTTGGTCCCGACTAAAATGATTAGGACCGTTATTTGACTTTCTGCTTCAGCACCAAATTGATTCAAAGATATTTATAGTGAAGAAGAAAACGTGTGAAAACCGATATTTCTACTGCGTTCATAAAACAATACCTATAAATGTCTTGAAAGTATATTTAAAGTTTAAAATAAAGCTCTTGAAAGTTTGACTTTTTATGTAAGCAAAATATGTTGTACAAGAGGATGTACATATGGACAGAAAAACTATCAGTAGCTTCACACGCACACAAATAAACGGGAATGTTTGCTCTGAAAATTGATATAACAAGGGATGCTATAAAGATAAATTCTGTTGTCAAATATTAAACATTTGTGTAAGGGGGAGAAAGCAGTGGTCTGACAAATCCCTTAAGCTACAGTTTTATCCTCTATCATCTACAAATCAACACACTGACCAAAGGACACTTAAAAAAACCCTCTAAGCTAGAATTAGATCTGCCCTTCTGCAAGATTAATCCCCTACAAGATTATTTTCTATAATAACAAACAGCAGCACTGTGAATTAAGGCCAGCCCTCTTGTTTAACTCCATAACCCTATCAAAGAGAAGCTGAAATAGCAAAGGAAGAAAAACAGAAATAAAAGAACACTGAAGCATCCAAGGATATGTAATTTGTGGAGTAAAAAAATCAATCTATGGCAGAAGGCATTGGCGGCATGTCATGTTACCAAATTAAAAGCAAATATTACAAAGACCCACAGGTTTCACTTTGACAATGAATCTCCCTCCCTTTCCTTGAAGTTCAGCAAAACCTTGAGATATGGAAGGATAGGAGGAAGAGAATTAAAGATGAGGTAATGAAACCAATGTTCAAATAATGCACACAGATCCATGTTCTGAAAGTGCTTTTGTTTTAGAAACATAGAAGACTGACGGCAGAAAAAGACCTCATGATCCATCTAGTCTGCCCTTATACTATTTTCTGTATTTTATCTTAGGATGGATATACAGTCATACCTCGTCTTACGAACCTAATTGGTTCCAGGGGGAGGTTCGTAAGACGAAAGGTTCGTAAGACGAAACATTGTTTCCCATAGGAAACAATGTAAAGTCAATTAATCCGTGCAACCAAAAAAAACCCCCGCAAAAAAACGGCGTTCGGCGACTGCTGGGAAGCCGCGCGGCTATTTTAAAAGGTGACAGCCGGCCTGGGGGGCTTCCCAGCAACCTCCCGAACCCCGAACCCGGAAGTTTGGCAAAAGTTCGGGGTTCGGGAGGTTGCTGGGAAGCCCCCCAGGCTGGCTGTCACCTTTTAAAACAGCCGCGTGGCTTCCCAGCAGCTTCCCGAAGCCGAACGCCAAATCCGAACTTCCGTGTTCGGCGTTCGGCGACTGATGGGAAGCCGCGCGGCTGTTTTAAAAGGTGACAGCCGGCCTGGGGGGCTTCCCAGCAACCTCCCGAACCCCGAACCCGGAAGTTTGGCAAAAGTTCGGGGTTCGGGAGGTTGCTGGGAAGCCCCCCAGGCCGGCTGTCACCTTTTAAAACAGCCGCGCGGCTTCTCAGCAGCTTCCGGAAGCCGAACGCCAAACCCGAACTTCCGCGTTCGACGTTCGGAGACTGCTGGGAAGCCGCGCGGCTGTTTTAAAAGGTGACAGCCGGGCTGGGGGACTTCCTAGCAACCTCCCGAACTGAACCCGGGGTTCAGAAAAATTTTGCCTCTTCTTACGAACTTTTTTCGAGTTACGAACCAGCGTTCGGGAGGCTGCTGGGAAGCCCCGCCGTCTGGCTGTCACCTTTTAAAACAGCCGCGCAACTTCCCAGCAGTCTCCGAACGCCGGTTCGTAACTCGAAAAAAGTTCGTAAGAAGAGGCAAAATTTTTCTGAACCCCGGGTTCGTATCACGAGTTGTTCGTAAGACGAGGGGTTCGTATCTTGAGGTACCACTGTATGTTTATCCCAGGCATGTTTAAATTCAGTTACTGTGGATTTATCAACCACGTCTGCTGGAAGTTTGTTCCAAGGATCTACTGCTCTTTCAGTAAAATAATATTTTCTCACATTGCTTTTGATCTTTTCCCCAACTAACTTCAGATTGTGTCCCCTTGTTCTTGTGTTCACTTTCCTATTAAAAACACTTCCCTCCTGGACCTTATTTAACCCTTTAACATATTTAAATGTTTCAATCATGTCCCCCCTTTTCCTTCTGTCCTCCAGACTATACAGATTGAATTCATTAAGTCTTTCCTGATACATTTTATGCTTAAGACCTTCCACCATTCTTGTAGCCCGTCTTTGGACCCGTTCAATTTTGTCAATATCTTTTTGTAGGTGAGGTCTCCAGAACTGAACACAGTATTCCAAATGTGGTCTCACCAGCACTCTTTATAGCGGGATCATAATCTCCCTCTTCCTGCTTGTTATACCTCTAGCTATGCAGCCAAGCATCCTACTTGCTTTTCCTACCGCCCGAACACACTGCTCACCCATTTTGAGACCGTCAGAAATCACTACCCTTAAATCCTTCTCTTCTGAAGTTTTTGCTAACACAGAACTGCCAATACAATACTCAGATTGAGGATTCCTTTCCCCAAGTGCATTATTTTACATTTCGAGACATTTACATTTGGAGATATTTCAGCTCCACTGTGCATGCGTGTGTTGGTGTAACATGGGCATACCTAGGGAAGCCCATGATTGCTCTCGCAGCTGCATTCTGCATGATCTGAAGTTTCCGAACACTTTTCAAAGGTAGCCCCATGTAGAGAGCATTACAGTAGTCAAACCTTGAGGTGATGAGGGCATGCGTGACTGTGAGCAGTGAGTCCCGGTCCACATAGGGCCGCAACTAGTGCACCAGGCGAACCTGAGCAAATGTCCCCCTCGACACAGCTGAAAGATGATTTTCTAATGTGACCTGTGGATCGAGGAAGACGCCCAAGTTGCGGACCCTCTCTGAGGGGGTCAATAATTCCCCCCCAGGGTTATGGATGGACAGATGGAATTGTCCCTGGGAGGCAGAATCCACAGCCACTCCATCTTATCTGGGTTGAGTTTGAGTCTGTTGACACCCATCCAGACCCCAACAGTATAAGGGCAGACTAGATGGACCATGAGGTCTTTTTCTGCTGTCAGTCTTCTATGTTTCTAAATAGGTGACAACTCGTATGCCCACAGAGAGGGAACTGCATGCCACCTGTGGCATGTCTGCCATAGGTCTGCCATCATGGGTCTAGAGGAAAACAACCAAACTCACAAAATACCAAAGACCGCACAGCTCAATTCTGAACTACAAATATTGTTTTCTAGTGGCTTATAGTACATATTGAGAAGCTTAATAAAATTGCCTTTTTAGGTACTGGTTTCAACCAGCTTTAGGAAGGTTGTGTATATTCCAATGTATTTGTACAACTACAGCAGCTGAATTATAATTAATTCTTAAACCTAATAGAGATACAAATGTTATCAATCAACACTTATTAGGTCAATTTACAATATTTGCCCAGTAAATGGTGAAGGAATCAAAAAGAAAGTAATTTAAAAACAACATATGAAAACTGAGAATATATCATTGCTACATCCAGGATTAAAATCTGATTCATTCTGTACTCTGAGAGAAAAATGGAATTAAAACTCCATTAGATTAACTTTGGAGAAATACAGAATATTATATATGTTACCAATGACACAACTGTTGTCCCAAATGGATACCTGTGGTCCTTGCCATTATATTTGGCCACAATTTGTTTTCTCCTCACTGAGTTCCAGTGATAAAAGTTTCTGAAAATTTATTTATTTATTTATTTTGTCCAATACACAATGAGGGTTTTAGTGGGTATACATAGAAAAATACATGCTGAAGGTTATAGAGGAGATACTCATAGTAAAATATATCTTAGAAAGAATAGAAAAGAAGATATAGCAATAGAACATGTCAATGAAAGAACAGAAGAAGAGATATAGGAATAGAAGAAAGGTATAGGAGATATAGGAGAGCAATAGGAAATTCATTAACCCAGTCAACGAAGCAGTGGAAGTGATGTGCCGGTGCCTGGAGGCTGTTGGGGCCTGGATGGGTGTCAACAAACTCAAACTCAATCCAGACAAGACGGAGTGGCTGTGGGTCTTGCCTCCCAAGGACAACTCGATCTGTCCATCCATTACCCTGGGGGGGGAATTATTGACCCCCTCAGAGAGGGTCCGCAACTTGGGCGTCCTCCTCGATCCACAGCTCACATTAGAGAAACATCTTTCAGCTGTGGCGAGGGGGCGTTTGCCCAGGTTCGCCTGGTGTGCCAGTTGCGGCCCTACTTGGACCGGGAGTCATTGCTCAGTCACTCATGCCCTCATCACCTCGAGGTTCGACTACTGTAACGCTCTCTACATGGGGCTACCTTTGAAAAGTGTTCGGAAACTTCAGATCGTGCAGAATGCAGCTGCGAGAGCAATTATGGGCTTCTCTAAGTATGCCCATATCACTCCAACACTCCGCAGTCTGCATTGGTTGCCGATCAGTTTCCGGTCACAATTCAAAGTGTTGGTTAAGATCTATGAAGCCCTTCATGGCACCGGACCAGAATACCTTCGGGACCGCCTTCTGCCGCACGAATCCCAGCGACCGGTTCGGTCCCGTCGACTAAACAATGTCGTCTGGCGGGACCCAGGGGAAGAGCCTTCTCTGTGGCGGCTCCGACCCTCTGGAACCAGCTCCCCCCTGAGATTAGGATTGCCCCCACCCTCCTTGCCTTTCGCAAACTTCTTAAAACCCACCTCTGCCGTCAGGCTATGGGGGAACTGAAACACCTCCCCCTTGCCCATGTTGTTTTGGTATTAGATTGATTGTATGCGTGTTTTGTTTATTTGTTTTAATACTCTGGGGTTGTTTTTTATGAATTTTAGCTTAAAATTGTCATTGGATTGGTGGGTATTGGATTGTCATTATGTATTGTTTTTGTCTTGCTGTGAGCCGCCCCGAGTTTTCGGAGAGGGGCGGCATATAAATCCAATAAATCTAATCTAATCTAATCTTTTCCAAAAGCCATCACAGACAGATCAAGAGATGACTCCCAATAGGGAAACAAATCCCTTGACAAAATATGTATCTTTTCCTTGATTTAAAACCTCATGCTCATAATTGGCAGTGCTGAGAAGCAGCTTTTAAATTCTGTAGTCAGAGCATCCCCTTGTGGGACTGAAATGGGTGTGTTCACCACTCCACAAATTGTTAACAATTAAATGCTTTTACATTTAGTTTAATCTTCTGTCAACACTTTTGCTTGATGCAAAGATTAAACAGAAGAAAATACACTTGAAAGAAGCCCACATTACAAAAAAGCAATAGGAAGGGTAGGCAAAAAAGGCGGCATTTGCTCTTCATGGCTGGAAAAAGAAATCTTTTTTAAAATTTATGTCGAAACTTTTCAAACATATTAGTTAATTCATCCAGAATCCAAGCCTAATATTACAGATCACAATATACAGTGTTCCCTCGACTTTCGCGGGGGATGCGTTCCGAGACCACCCGCGAAAGTCTAATTTCCACGAAGTAGAGATGCGGAAGTAAATACAGTGATCCCTCGATCTTCGCAATCTCGATCTTCGCGAAACGCTATATCGCGATTTTTCCACCCGATGACGTCACTCTCTTCCTTCCTTTCTCATCTTTCTTTCTCTCTCTCTTTCTCTATCTTGCTTCTTCCTCTCTCACACTCTCTTCCTCCCTCTCTCATCTCTTTCTTTCATTCTCTCTCTTTCTCTATCTCTCCCCCTCTTGCTGGCGGGCGGCGGGCGGCGGGCGGGCGGGCGAGCGGGGGCATCAGCGAGGAGCCGGGGTTTCCCCTTTGCGTGGGCGGCAGGGAAACCCCGATCTTCGTCTGCTCGCTGCTGCTGCCGCCGAGCAAATCAGCTGCTGGGCGGCCGCAGCAGCAGCGAGCAGACGAAGATCGGGGTTTCCCCGCCGCCCACGCAAAGGGGAAAGCCCGATTCGGCTCCTCGCTGCTGCCGCCGAGCAGATCAGCTGCTGGGCGGCAGCAGCAGCGAGCAGACGAAGATCGGGGTTTCCCTGCCGCCCACGCAAACTCCACCATCTGCACATGCGCGGCCATGGAAAAGGGGCGCGCATGTGCAGATGGTGTTTTTACTTCCGCAACCCTACATCGCGAAAAATCGATTATCGCGAGGGGTCTTGGAACGGAACCCTCGCGATAATCGAGAGATCACTGTACACTATTTTTGGCTATGAACAGTATCTCAAGCCTTCCCTTAACACTTTAAACCCCTAAATTACAATTTCCTGTTCCCTTAGTAACCATTTAGATTATTACTCACCATGTTTATTTATTAAAGTTTATTAAAAAAAATATTTATTAAAGGCGGACAAAAGTTTGGCGATGACAAATGACGTCATCTGGCGGGAAAAACCATGGTATAGGGGGAAAAACAGTGAAGAATTTTTTAATTCATATTTTTGAAAAACCGTGGTATAGACTTTTCGCGAAGTTCGAACCCGCAAAAATCGAGGGAACACTGTATTCTAATGATAAGCTATTAGTGTTCTCCCTCCTCCGTCACTGTTTAAGGCAGAGAGCCTCAAATCATGGAGCTGCTAGAGAAGATGGGAGACTTTGAAATATTTGCTCTCTTGCACTTTGATGTATGGAAGAAGATATAAAACAATATCTTCTGCTTACCCTCAGCTCATTAAATTCTTTCCTTCAATAGGGCTCCCCCACACACATACACACAGTCAAGGAAATGAACCTAGTGTTGCACTGCTGGTCCTATTCTTCTTGATCTGCCTCGATTCACAGGCCAAAAAGCCTGACTTTAGCAGATTAAGGACAAAGTCAGTCACTATGCAAAAGCAGACGGAAAGGGAAGAATATCCACTATATGCTTCAAAAACCTGAGAGAGAGAGATAAAGTAAAGGACCTCAGGCTCCTGATGTGACTGCAACCCCTGCTATCTCCATCACTCCTGTCTCCATACTTTCCAATGCCAGTTGTGACAGATGACAAGGATTTTCAGTTTGGAGTGAGTTTTTGACAATGACACAAACATCTGCCTAAGAACATTTCCTTCATCCTCTGACTCCTTCTGCCTCTCTATATATGACTGAAGCAAAGAGAGAAAGACTAATTCCTGCCAATAGTTATTCAGGCATGTATTAGAAAAGTGTGCTGTGAATAGTTAAAGACTCTGCTGTTTAGTTCAATGCCATGCATTAAATATGGTGCAGATGAGACACTAGATTTTCCAAATTCAGAGTTGTGGAAATGAGCTGGTTTCTTCTCTCATTCCTGGGGGAAGCCCTGGGTTCAAATTCTCTCTCCTTCCTTAAAGGAGAGAGAACTTTGGACCCAGCCTACCCCAGAGGCTTTGGGTTTGCTTTTCTTTCTTTATTAAAGTTGGAAGGGACCTTGTGGGTCATCCACTGCAACCCCCTGCTTGAACAGGAGACCATACACTATCCCAGACAGATGGCAGTCCAATCTCCTCTTGAAATTGTCGAGGATTGGAGCGTTCACAACCTCCGCTGGCAAACCATTCTACTGGTTGATTGCGGTTGAATCTCTCTTTGGTCAGTTTTCATTCGTTGTTCCTTGTCTGACTTTCTTGTGCTTTGGAGAACAACTTGACCCCCTCCTCTCTATGGCAGCTTCTCAAGTATTAGAAGACTGCTATCATGTCTCCCCTAGTCCTTCTCTTTGCTAGACTGTCCATGCCCAGTTCCCACAAGCTATCTTGGTGTTTTTTAGTTTCCAGTTCCCTTATCATCCTGGTTGCTCTCTTCTGTACTTTCTCTAAAGTTTCAATATCTTTTTTGTAGTGTGGTGATCAGAACTGAATGCAGTACTCTAGGTGTGGTCTAACTAGGTAGAGTGGAGTTAATACCTCCCTAGTCCTAAAGTATATCCCTCCGTTAGTGCAGTTTAGGATTGTGTTGGCTTTTTTGGCCGCCGCTAATGGGTCATTTTTAGTTGGTTGTCCACCAAGACTCTGAGATCTCTCTTGCATCATTGTTGTTGAGTGTGGTTCCATGTGTGTCTTAGGTTTTTCTTATCTAGGTATAGGATTTTACTTTTTTCTACATTGAACTTTATTTTGTTTGTTTGAGCCAACTGTACATGACTGTCAAGATCCATCTGTATCTTGACCCTGTCCTCTGGGGTGTTGGCTACCCCTGCCAGCTTGGTGTCATCAGCAAATTTGGTTATCTCATTATAGATTTGCAAATATTATCTATTTGCAAATCTGCAAAGTTTCTGAGGCACTTATTAAACAAAGGAGATTGTTAGATCTGTATCTCACATCAAACCTCTAGCAAAAGGTGGTATACTAATCTGAAAAATAAATAAATAATGCAACTACCTTTTTCATTAAAATGAGCAAGTCCTTAAATGATACACTGCAGTATATCAACAAAAATGTCTAGCTGTACATGTAGTTCTCGACTTGCAACAGTTCATATAGTGACTGTTCAAAATTATAAGGGCACTGAAAAATGTGACTTATGACCATTTTCCACAGTTACGAAATTATTTGATAAAACAAACCATAATCTATTACTAGATAAAGTGGAAAAATGTGGGTTAGACAGCAATACCACCAGATGGATTCAAAACTGGCTGACCAACTGCACTCAGCATGTAGTGCTCAATGGAACTGCATCTACATGGAAGGAAGTATGCAATGGACTTTGTCAAGGCTCTGTTTCAGGCCCAGCACTCTTCAACATCTTCATCAATGACTTGGACGAGAAGATGGATGGGGAATTCATCAAATTTGCAAATGACACCAAGATGGCAGGAATTTATTTATTTATTTATTTGGATTTGTATGCCGCCCCTCTCCGTAAACTCGGGGCGGCTAACAGCAATAATAAGACAGCATATAATAATAATCCAATACTAAAAACAATTAAAAACCCATTATAATAAAAACCAAGCAGACATACAGACATACTATACATAAAATTGTAAAGGCCTAGGGGGAAAGGGTATCTCAATTCCCCCATGCCTGGCGCCAGAGGTGGGTTTTAAGTAGCTTAGGAAAGGCAAGGAGGGTGGGGGCAATTCTAATCTCTGGGGGGAGTTGGTTCCAGAGGGCCGGGACCGCCACAGAGAAGGCTCTTCCCCTGGGTCCCGCCAAGCGGCATTGTTTAGTTGACGGGACCTGGAGAAGACCCACTCTGTGGGACCTAACTGGTCGCTGGGATTCGTGCAGCAGCAGGAATAGCCAACTCTCCAGAATATAGGCTCAAGATAGAGTAGGATCTTGACAGATTTGAACATTGGGCGCTATCTAACAAAATGAAATTCAATGGTGAAAAAGTAAGGTTCTACATTTAGCCAAGAAAAACAAAATGCACAGGTATATGTGGTATATCGCTCAACAGTAGTAACTGTGAGAGGGATCTTGGAGTCCTAGTGGACAACCTTTAAATATTAGCAAGCAGTGTGCAGCAGCTGCCAAAAAGGCAACACAGTTCTAGGCTACATTAACAGAGGAATAGAATCAAGATCACATGAAGTGTTAATACCACTTTTATAATGCCTTGGTAAAGCCCCACTTGGAATATGGCATCACTTTGGTTGCCACAATGTAAAAAGGATGTTGAGACTCTAGAAAGAGTGCAGAGAAGAGCAACAAAGATGATTAGAGGACTGGAGGCTAAAACATATGAAGAACGGTTGCAGGAACTGGGTATGCTGCCCCGAGTTTCGGAGAAGGGCGGCATACAAATCTAATAATAATAATAATAATAATAATAATAATAATAATAATAATAATGTCTAGTTTAATGAAAAGAAGGACAAGGGGAGAGACATGATAGCAGTGCTCCAATATCTCAGGGATTGCCACAAAGAAGAGGAGTCAAACTATTCTCCAAAGCACGAGGGTGGAACAAGAAGCAATGGGTGGAAACTAAACAAGGAGAGAAGCAACTTAGAACTAAAGAGAAATTTTCTGACAGTTGGAAAAATTAATCAGTGGAACAACTTTCCTCCAGAAATTGTCAATACTCCAACACTGAAGTTTTTAAGAAGATGTGGGATAACCATTTTTCTGAAGGTGTGTATGGTTTCCTACCTAAGCAGGGGGTTGGACTAGAAGACCTCAAAGGTCCCTTCCAAGTTAATTGTTGTTGTTGCCGTTGTCGTTGTCGTTGCTGTTGTTATTGTTATTATTATTAACTCTGTATTGAAAAATTCTAAAAATCATTAATCGACGTCTCTAATTTTAGTAGCAACTTATTATTTCTAAAAAATGTGAACTGAGACTTGTTAGAAGAAATTGCAGAGATGAAACTTTATTAAGAAGTAAAGTATATACCTGATCTACTGTAGTGGCATCAGTGATTACAACATCTGGTGGCCTCTTGGGGGCCTCCACTGTGACCTAAAAGAGAGGAATGAATAAATGGATATAGAAGAAGAAAGAAAAATACACATTTTTCTTTACCAAATGTTGGATGTTTAATAGTATTACATGAATTGGGGAACTCAAAAAAGTTTTAACTAGAATGGACAGTTACTTGGGTAGAGAGATTGTACTGAAAATTATAAGAGGCAACCTGACCACCCTCCCTAAATAACAAATGTTGCCAGGGAGTTTACTTGCAACGCCCTAATATCAGCCCTACTTAGCAGAACCAATGAATTAGATATGTTTTGAGAGGCTGATGGTAAGGAACATATTATCAGCTGAACAGAACTTAGTGTTGAAAAAATAATCAATTTCTGAGTGAGTAACTGAATTCAGGGAGTAATTACTTTTATGACTGTTAAGTAATTGGCAGGACATTTGAAATTCAGCAGCCTAACACAAAACTCATATTACCTTGGCTTTCTCAGATGATCGCTTTCCATCAAATCCTCCAGCTCCAATAGCAAAGACAGAGAACTGATTATAACACAAAAGATCCTTTCCATGGTATGTGTGTACTAGACAGGAAGAGAAAGGTAAAAAAAAGATGCCTTTTAAAATTTTAATTTTAACTTTGTTTTGTTTTTAAAATAAAAATGAATAGAGTGGCTTGGCTGTAATACATTTTTCAAAGGTAGAAACCTAAAATCATTGGGAGAGCATTAACTTAGCTGAAGGTTCAATCTAGAAACTGAAATATTCACATGCTTTGAGCTTAAAATGAATATAACTATGGTGCTAAAATGATTGTATGCTTCTTAGAGATGCTTTTGCTATCCTAGACTCTATCACTGGCACATGACTAGGGTTATGAATGAACTGAGTAATTGGATGAGCTAGTTATAAAACACTATAAGGGGGAAGATGGGCTTCTGTTTTACAACACTGATAGGCATAAATATAGCTTGTGGCTCAGGAATTCTGTCTATACGTCATAATAGAGGCATCATTCTCCATCCCTGGCATAAGTAATGTGTATATCTGATGCTTGTCCATTATAGTATTGAGTTGTTTTGTATTATATATGTTGTGGTTAGCTCTGGCCCAGCTCCTGCCCCAAGGACTGTGGATGTGGGGGAGACATCCACATGATGCAGGCCTGTTTTGCCCCGGTGGAATCTGCTGATGAAGGCTCCTCTGACCAAGAAGACATGAGTGACAGGGAGGAGGAGAGTGTGGCAGACAGCTCAGAAGGAGATCAATTATCTAGTTCCTCCTTGGATTCAGAACAAGAGTTAATGATACAGCCACGCATAGGCAACAACAACTGAGAGATTATTATCAAAGAAAATGAGGCCACCTGTGGTTGGGTGGGGCTGTGGTAATTAGTGAGGCTGCTATAAAGAGCAGCCTGTGGGTTTGGCCATTGTGGAGGATTATCTGATCGTTGTGTTTCGTGACTGCTTTACTGACTTGGACCTTTTGTGTGCTGATTTTTCCCCGCTTTGAAACTAAACCAGGGCAAAGTGTGTTTCACTTTGTGAAAGAAGAAGGACTGTGAATTGCCTTACAGCTGCAAGCTAAGTATCACAAAACTGATAAGGGACTTGTACAAATTACCAGTTTGTTTGGAGACGAGTGCTCTTTGCTATCCCAAAAGAGGGCTTGGTTTAAGTGAATTTTCATTATAAAGAACATTGTTTTGAATTTTCAAATTCAAAAAACTATATTCATAGTTTTTTCAGTTCAGTAAAGGGAAGAAGAATGAATTAGAATTATTTCTCTGTCCTGAGAGGGAAGGCAAGGAGGACATGAGTGTTCTGGCAATGACCAGTGCAGTCATGGACAAATCAGAATTATTATAGGTTTCATTTCAATTCAATAGGATTTATAACCAAAGTCACTTTGTTTTTCTGATACTCCCAGGATCTTATTTGACTCCATTAAGCTGGAAATGATAAATTTCAGCCCATTCATTTCATTTGATGACAATCTCAACTCAGAACCACAATTAAACCCAAAATTTCTGTTGCTAAGCAAGACATTTTTAAAGTGAGCTTTGCCCTGTTTTACCACCTTTTGTTAAGTGAATCACTGCAGATGTTAAGTTAGCAACAATAAGCGAATCTGTTTTCCCTATTGACTTTGCTTGTCAAAAGGTCATCAAAGATGATCACATGACCTTGGGACACTGCAACCATTATAAATATGTGACAGTTGCTTAGCAACTGAATTTTGATCATGTGTCCACAGGGATGCTGCAAGGGTCATGTGAAAATTGGTCGTAAGTCACTTTTTTTAATAGTGTTGTAACTTTGAACAGTCACTAAATGAACTGTTGTAAAGCAAGGACTAACTTTATTACTCTACTTCTAGCTCTTATGTCAAGGTTATTTGTTTGTTTGTTTGTTTGTTTGTTTGTTTATTCATTCATTCATTCATTCATTCATTCATTCATTCATTCATTCATTCATTCGACTTCTATGCTACCCAATCTGGAATGACTCAGGGCGTCTTACAACAACAATATAAATACAATATAAAAAGATACAAAACAATAGAAAGAAGTCGAACATTATCTAAGACTCAAACATCTAAAACTAAGATCCCATTAAACAAAAGTTATTATAAAAAGGACAGACACAATCATATACATGCATACCATTCATACAGTTGGCCGCAAGTTATGAGTCTACAGAGAAGGGCGGCATTCAAATCTAATAAATTATAATTATAATTATTATCAAAGATGTAAATTTATGGCCCCAAGGCCTGCCGGCAAATACCAGCAAGGCTGGTATGTTAAATTAAAGTCATACAGAGCTAATACTTTGGGACAGCTGATCCTTAAAACATCTAGAGGAATTTAAGTTACATGAGGCACCATATGCTCTATCCCTTTTCTCTCTGAGATCAGGAAACTAGCTACTGGTGAATATACAATTCTGCCTGATGCCAGCTCTTTTTGGTTTTGATATTTTTTTTATTCTGGCCTGACTATTTAATCAACTAGATTGAGATTGCCTGTTTGGTAAAATTTGTAGTTTGTTTTCATTGCTCATTTCAGGACTGCAACCAGTTATTGTAGGAATAGCCAAAAGGAATTGTAAAGATATTTTAAGATGGTACCAATATTTTAAAATATATCTATGAATAGGTGAATACAGTAGATTTTATAAGTGAAAACAAGAAGAATATTTGGTTGGGGTAAGAGGAGAGAGGCTTCAATATGCCTTGGGGGAGTTGGGACACCTTTCCCCCAGGCTTTTTATATTTTATGTTTGGTATGTATGTGTTGTTTGGTTTTTAAAAATATGATAGGGTTTTATATGCTACTTTTTAATATTAGATTTGTCTCGCTATAATATTGTTTTTTATTACTGTTGTGAGCCGCCCCGAGTCTTCGGAGAGGGGCTGCATACAAATCTAATAAATTATTATTATTATTATTATTATTATTATTATTATTATTATTATTATTATTATTATTCTAAAAATTTGGATTTCATTAACTGTACGTTTTCCAGTTTTATATGAACACGCCCTAATTTTTCAGATTGTTACCTAGCATTGTAAAATTGGAAGTTACAAAATTACATTGTGGAAATGGAATGCTATGGAAATGGTTTGGAAAAGCCAGGCAAAACTGAAGCTTCTCATAAAATGGAGTGTTTCCAATTCACTTTATGCAACTTTTCTCTGAGATGGCTTCCAGGCTTCCAAGTTATCATCAATGAGTTTTCAGGGCAGTTTCTAGCCCAATCCCTCCAGCTCTTTATCCATCACAAAATCCAAGAGAATTACCATCTAAGAGTATAACAGCTCCTGAGCCTTTATCAAGAATGTCAGCAATAGTGGCTTGTGAAGTCAGTTTTCCTAAAATGTAAAACAAAATTGACAATAATTAAACAATAATTTAACCAAGTTGGGTGACAAATAAAGTTGGATGACAAATAATGACAAACAAGTACTAAAAAAACCCATATATTTTTCTGTTTTCAATTATTATTAATACAGTACAGAATAGGTATTAAACAATATAATTTTATTTGAACCAAAGACATTTGAGGGCCACAACCAAATACAGTCAAGAGGGCAAGTGCAACCATGTGATTAAATCCCCAATACTTTTTCATTTCCATTGTGATACATATAAAAAGTAGGCAGGGTTTTAACTTGAAAGTTGTGGCACTGATTTGAACTGTTTGTCCCCCTTGCAGGCAAAAGGAGTATCCTTCTGTACAAAAACACTAACTCATCCTACGAAAAGGTAGTCTTCAGAAACGATGGAATTTTCACTTCCATTATTCCTAGGTGGAATGGATTATTTGAACCTTAACCAATTTGGAGAAATTGAAGATTATAATATTTAATACTTGCTCTGCTCTTTGATGCATCATAGTCCTTAGAACATCTCCCCTTAAGGCAGTGTTTCTCAATTATTTTCTGTTACGCACCCCCTTCCCAGGAAGAAATAAACATTTTGCTGTGCCCAATTCTCCGCTGGGACGATTGTTTGCAATATTCAGCATGTTCTCACTGAAAAAACTCAAACGGCTTATCAGTGTGATTGGGGTGTAATATGTTTAAGGATCGCCTTAATTTATTTGGCTTCATGCTGTCCGCTGCCAACATTTTTAGACATGCTAAACATATCAGTCTTTCCTTGTCTCCACCATAGTCACAGTGAAGCCAAGTGCTACATATGCTTTATCATATTTCCTCATCTTAGAGACTTACATTTGTCTCATTATCTCCGTCTCTCTCCTCCTTTCTTTTTATCTCTATTAAATATTTTTCCATGGTGTTTCTTAAGGTTTGTTATATGAACTTCATATCTTCTGTTCTGTGCTGTGTGCTATTGTTCAGTGCAAAAAACCCATACTCCCTGCAGCAAAAAAAGCACATTCCCCCGGGTCACATGCCCCCTTGGCATCGTTCTGCACCCACCCACCCACCCGGAGGGAGGCCCACCCCACTATTTGAGAAACACTGTCTTAAGGGCAGGAAGAAGAGATATATTTTAGATATAACTCAATAGTATTCAGAAGTGGTTCTATTCCAGTGGAACTCCTATTCATAAAACCATGGATAGAGAAAAACAATAACTAGAAGAGAAGAAAAGAAATAGCGTGGTACATTTATGGGAATACAATATATTTCCTAATGGCGCTAATTAGATATATAAGTGTCTCACCTGAAGTAGGAAACGGTTTATACAACTCCAAATATTGTTCACCATGTAAAGCCTAAGGAAAAAAATATTTTTTTCATAGAATATAGAACTATTTCACTGAAATATATACCAAACAGTTTTCTTAAATACATTTCCAGTTTAATTTGGCAAAGTGGGAGGGGGAAACAGGACTAAAGTTCATATGGAGGATTTTCCCAATAAAAGACATTACTTTTTTATCTGTTGAAAAGTAATGAAAGTAATGAGGCATTACTATTTTATGGCCTTGTAAATCTTCAGTGTCTGGAAGTGAATATGCCATTAGATGCAAAATATCCTTATCTCTTCCAAGGGTCCAATTTAAAAAGTAGTTTTCATTTAATTCACCTCCTTTTTTCCCCTTTCACTAAACTTTCAGTGACTTGAGTATTTTTTTAAAAAAACATCATATTATCAGTATCCCTCATAGGTTTTTTTTCTTTCTTCAGAAAGTAGAAATTAAAATGTAAAATACCTCAAGCTCATTAGTACTTCAGTCTGGCTTCAAAGAAGCATTGAAAAAACACCTACATGAAATGTCTAGCAAAGCACATCCAATTACTTTGTTATTCCATCCCAATAAAATTATTGTGATGGCTATTAGACTGCTGTGATATTGATATAAACCCTACAGAACGGAGTACACTCGACTTCCATGTTATTTTGGACACTGAGGAAAAAATGGGAAGCCAAACTATGGATTTGTTACTTAGACTTTTAAGTTTAATACACACACACTTCTATTTCCTCAGTTTGTACTGGTAATGAACAGAGTTTTCTAATAGGTTGTAACATAAGCATGGGCTTTCCCAAATATGCCCATGTTACACCGACACTCCGCAGTCTGCATTGGTTGCCGATCAGTTTCCAGTCACAATTCAAAGTGTTGGTTATGACCTATAAAGCCCTTCATGGCACCAGACAGATTACCTCAGGGACCGCCTTCTGCTGCACGAATCCCAGTGACCAGTTAGGTCCCACAGAGTGTGTCTTCTCCGGGTCCCATCAACTAAACAATGCCGCTTGGCGGGACCCAGGGGAAGAGCCTTCTCTGTGGCGGTCCCGGCCCTCTGGAACCAACTCCCCCCAGAGATTAGAATTGCCCCCACCCTCCTTGCCTTTTGTAAGCTGCTTACCAGGCTGCCGCCAGGCATGGGGGAACTGAGATACACTTTCCCCCTAGGCCTTTAAAATTTTATGCATGGTATGTCTGTATGTCTGATTGGTTTTTATATAATGGGTTTTTAACTGTTTTTAGTATTGGATTATTGTTATATATTGTTTTATTACTGTTGTTAGCCGCCCCGAATCTGCGGAGAGGGGCGGCATACAAATCCAATCAATCAATAAATCAATCAATCAATCAATCAATAAAATTAGTTGCTCTAATGAATCCTTACTCTTGTTGGATCAATATTGAGTCCTGGAATACTGGATATGCCACCATCAAGCATGGAAGCTTGAGCTGGTATAACTGCAAATGTAGGAAGGCAGCAAAAATCTTCACTCCCTTCAAACAGGAATTTCAGATTGTCCGGATCTTTGGTGGACATACCCACTCCAAGCGCATACAAAATCGGCTGCAAATGAGTGTATTCATATGTCAACTCGGGGAACTTCTGGCCAACACATTTTGCCTGTGGGTATTAAATGCACATGTTACTTGTTGATTTATGTTTAGCTAATAATATTTGCCATGAGTTCAAAGTGCTTTAAAGTTTGTAAATAAATATTTGCCATAAGTGATGATAATCATCTTTAGTTCTTTCAAGGAAAACACTTGGTTCACATTTCTCAGAGAAAGATTTTACATATTTTAATAACACCTATTTTATTTATATAAACATAACAAATATAAAGACACTAAGCATTTTATTGACTAATATATTTTACCAAATAACATATGGGGAAACTTTGTTGCTGAACCCTTACTGCCAGTAATTCCAGTCAGAATAAGAGGAAGGCACTCCTAATATAAATGAAGGTATGGATGAGTTATAAAAATCATTTGAGAAATTAGTGTATAATCCTAATAACTCCTATCAAGATTTAAATCATTCCTAACACAACAAATTAATTATCTGATTATAAGTATTAAAATGTCAGGAAGACTGTTATGAGTTAATTATAACTCCAAAGCCAAATGCACCCTTATTTCAATATCTCTTATGTAAGATGTCAGAAGTGGGTTCCTCCCGGTGCGGTCCAGTGCACCTGCATTGGTAGCAGCAGACCGCTTGTGATATTACAAATATGTCACTGTCATCCACCCTCTACCTCAGGAGCTAACTTGTGTCCTTGTTGTAGCACAGCTCTCCCATTGTTCCCATTCCGCGCCTCAGACAGCTTAGGTCCACTGATTCCCTCCCTTCCCTGCTGAGAGGTGAAGACAGAGAACAGCTCCCTCTCGCTCCCTCTCCCCCTGTGCCTCCTGGCCGCTTCCTCCCAGCCACGGGCTGTCCCATTAAAGGCGGGGAAGGGGTGGGAGGAACCGGACAGATTGACATCTCCACAGGGACAAGCCTGGAGCCCTCCGCGAGCAAGCTTGAGGTTGAAGAGGGAAGCTTGGCGGCAGCTGGAGAAATGAGGGGACATTACCCACCCACCAACGCAACCCCCTGCAGTGGAAGCACCAAGACTGTGGCAGCAGTTTTTCTAGGAGACTATGGCCTGAATCCCCTTTCGATTATTCCAGGTATCTACGCACATTCAGGGCTTCTTGGGCTGCCGAGGTGGGGCAGAACGGGTGGCGGGAGCTATTTCCATCCCCCCCCCCCCAGGCAGCCCGAGAAACTCCAAATGCATGGCGATGATCCCAGACATCTTAGCATGTTCAGAACTTCTTGGGCTGCCGAGGTGGGGTGGAACCTTGGCACCCACTCTTTTTTATCTGGCTCTTTGCTTAACCTTCATTTGCTCTTTGCCTTTTTATCTCTAACTAGATCTGATCATTTTCAAAATCTGGTATTCTCCTTCACCAGACTCTCAACTGAAAAACATTTACCAAAACAGATAGCTCCAATTAACAATGCTTGTTATAGGAATCATTTTATTAAGCAGAATGGTCAAATATTCTCCAAAGTAATCATGATATTTGATTGAGGAAGTCTGGGTAATGGGGCCTGTAGAAGTGGAGAAAGCAGGGTAAAGTCCATTTGTCAAAATAAAAGGCAGCTAATGTGTTGGGATTCATCCATACTTCTTCCATGTGTTTTTAAACTCAATTCTTGTATGATTGTATGATGAAACAAGAGGTTCCACCTTTTTATTTGCTAGGTGACCAAGCTATATTTTTAAAATTATCATATTCTGCAAAATGAAATGTAGTAAGACAATTTACAAAAGTATGAATAACCTTAATAATAAATGTCCTCTCTATATTCTTTAATTGTTTAAAAGGCATTGCTCCAGTATATTGCCTGGAATATTAAGTCACAATATTAGAATTATGAATTAGAATACTTTTATTTTTTGCAGAAACTGTACTTTGTATTAGTGTTTAAAGAAATTAAATCTATTTAACAAAACAGACATTAAGAGTCGGAATTTTCTAGGGCAAAATCAATGCATCTCTCACCTAATCAATGTAACAGTTCTTATGATATTTAAGGAATAAACAGTTAAGAGTGACTGAAAGATATGTTTGCTTCTCTGTCTTTTTGAAATTGAACATTAAGACTATACACTGCATCTTCTGATTCACATCTGTAACAAGTTTCTCGTGGTTTCAGGCAAATGGAATGTCTTCAAGTACAATAATAACCATATGCCTTTTACTTACAGGGCTAGGGTCTGAAGAAGATGTGGGCGCACTGTGGCTTGTAAGATTTGGAGAGACATCCTGAGACTCTATTTGATTCAGCACTTCATTCAGCATAACAAGAGACTCTGGAAATAGAAAAAAATAGGGGTTTCAAAACTATAAAAAAGTCTTTCTATAGTTATCTCGAGCAGTAACACAACCAACACAAAATGTTACGTGGCATTTGATTTCACACGCAGGTTTTTTTTAACTGCATCATACTTGGAATGTCAGATACATTTTGTAAATTGCAGAAATGTTACTTGTTTCGAATGAATAAGAAACTGTCAATAGTTCAGCAGGAATGGTGTAAGTCAGTCTGCTATTCCTGTATGTTGTGTTATTATATTATTATACTTTTACAGGCATGGTGGGAAGCAAAATCATTGTTTTTTAAATGAGGGTGGTATAAGAACATTTAGATATAGATTATACATATATATTGTATTTCTTAGCCAGTGCTATCACAATTGACTGACAGGTTGTACTTCAATTTGGTTTAATTCTATACCTTGTTCATATTGTTTGTGTGAAGTGAAACAAAGTAGGGGTTCAGTGTGATCAATAAAAAGATCTGTTTCAGAGCCCTATCCTGCTTATTGCTTTAAATACAATCATTTTAATAAGATCATTACAAAAATAGATCACTTTTGCAATGATACAGCACTCAAAATTTACCATGAACAAATGGTTATGGTGAGATTTTGCCTTAAAAGTTTTTGAAGTAACACTGGCTCTTAACTTTACAAACCTTCAATTAATAGCCCATCTGGCCCAAAATGTTTGATACTAGAGAAGAGAATACCATGCAGAAGATGAAAAAGTCCCCTTCTCAACTGTGTCTGGCTACCCTATTTGAAAAACTATCCAGCTTCATATATGATGTCTTTATGATGTACTCATTCCTTGTTACCTCTGTATCTCATCTTAACTCAAAAGTTCAGCATGACCTTCTACCAGAATACAATACTTAAGACATGACAATTTGACAAATGAACTTAAAGAGCTAAGAATATTTCACTCCCAAGCATGAGCCAATACAATATAATTAGCTAGTCTTAAGATATGGCAGACATCCACATAAGCATATATCTAAATGGAACATTATAGTAACATTACATCATTGATTATTTACTACTTTAATAGTATTTATTGGACAAAGATTCTATAATGATCTAACAAGGAAACATACATAACATTGATCTATTATTAAGGCTTATAATCATTTTAATAAGATCATTACAAAAATAAATCACTTTTGAAATGATACAGCACTCAATATTTCATGCTTATTAATCACAGGAAAATGAACATTTAGATTATGCATTCAGAAAAAGACTAAATATCTGCATATCATTTTGAGCCACAATTTATAATTCTATAAATTATAGTTAGTACAGCCTATGCTTAATATCTTTCTGGGGGAAACAGTATCATAGTTGATATGAGGCCCCAATTTGGAGATATTGTAAACCAGAAGAATTAGAAGTGGTCCAGAGTAAATTCATAAATTCAACATTAGCCTTATCCTCATGTATACCAATAGCAATGTTGGGATTACAAGTGAGCCTTCCATCAATAAATATCAGGAAAAGAAAGCAATAATTTTATGTTATAGGAATATTATAGAAATATGTTTAATGCTTATTTGGCACAACAATGCTTCACTAACAATTTAATGGTAACAGATGGATGAATTAGTGTCTAAATCTACTGTCACAATTCTCACTAGATCAGGAACTTCTGAGTGATATAAATTAGCATACATTATTGAACAACTATTTATTTTTTAAAAGGTTTTAGACAAGATAGAAAGCAGGTATCAAAGCTTAAGTTAGCTAAACGGTATCTATATTTTTAAAGGACAAAGAATATCATAATATTTAGTCTCTTACATCTCTGAAAGAAGCCTTCACAGAGCTCTGTTTTCAAACAGCGCTAATGGTTTATTTGAATGGAAGATAAAAAGGATTATCTGGCTTTGCTGGCAGGCCTGGGGGCCATGAGATTGACACCTTATTCCGGCCAAAATATTATTCGATTGGGATATTTGATAGTATGATAGTGGGGTTTTTATGTACTTTTAATCATTGTATTTTAATTATTTATTTGGTTTTTAATCTTTGCTGTAAGTAGCCCTGAGTCCCATGGGAATGGGTGGCATATATGAGGGATTGGATACTGTAGCCTAGAGGTTAATTCTCTGCCTTACAAGACAAAGGTTGCAAGTTCAAGTCCCAGTGAGGGTATGGCTAGCTGATGAGGCCAAAATAAGGCCGAAATAGATCTATCCTAATCTCCCTTAATTTTCAAATTCAGCAAAAAACAAAACAACATATACAGAACAATCTACATATATATATATATATATCATACTATCAAATATCCCAATCGAATAATATCTTGGCCGGAATAAGGTGTCAATCTCATGGCCCAAGGCCTGCCAGCAAAGCCAGGTTTTCAGGGCCTTACGAAGAGCCAGTAGGGTGGGGGCAGTATGGACCTCGGGGTGTGTGTGTTGTTGTTGTTGATTCCAAAGAGCCAGGGCTACCACAGAGAAGGCCCTTCCCCACAGGCCTGCCAACCAACATTGCTTAGTTGACATGACCTGGAGAAGGCCAACTCTGTGGGCTTTAATTGGTTTCTAATCACTTATGCATTTGTAATAACTTACTGGTGGGAGATTTGATTTACTATGCTAACTTTTTCAGGAACCTAGAGCTAGATTCAACCTTGTAAATCCAAATGAATCCGTTTAGAAAAAAAAAGCCTGATGGAGACAAATGTAACAACGCAAATTGCTTTGTTTGTAATGGTTGCAAGGAACATACAAAATCACATTCTGGCAAATAGTACTGTTAGTATTAGAGAGCATGTATTGAACGGCTGAAAATTTATATGCATTTTCTAAATCCTATGGTTGCAAATAAATACAACTCTAGGTAATCCTTACAAATAATAGGTAAAGGCTTACACTAATTGATATTTTTGTATAATTATAAGTATTAGTTTAGTGTATAACAGCTTTTCACAGCATTAATTTACTTACATTAATGCTGTAATAGTTTTTAATGAAATTTATCTTCTAGGATAGCTTGAATTTGCAGATATAAAGGAACATAGGCTTCAATTTTAATGTGAATACTCTAATTAGTTTTCCTTACTTCAGTGTATTCAAGCATTAAGGGAGAAATTTTTTAATTGTCTAATTTTCTAATACTCTAATACAGAAAAATTAAATAGTCTATCAGGTATGTACATGCATTTTTCTCTTCCCACTTTTGCTTATTGTCACAGGTGAAGATTCAGAATTTGATCTCACCCCAAATCCATGCAGAATGCCTTATTTAGTAGAAAACTAAAAGACACACTATACATAACAAGGTATATTCTTAATGATGTGTCAAAATCAAAAAGAATGCATAGCAGAACTAATATTTTTTGTATCAGATATCATGATATATCAGACTTCAAAGTTGATTATATGCCATGAAGTCAGTGTAAACTCTTAGCAATATGGCCCTAATCTTAAAATACTTGCGTATTTACTTAAGGTATCTATTTATCATACCTAAGTAGCAATGGTCTGTGACAAATAGATCTATCTAGATCCACCTGAATTTGCTAGAAAAGACACGAAGATTGGGGGAAGGTGCTTGAAATCGTTCTCTTCTGCATTAAGTAATCAGAGCTTAAAAACATAAGGAGAATCTTACATTAACTCAGATCATACTGAAACATAGCCCAATACTTTCCATGCAGATAGCAAAGGATCCAGATCCAATTCTTCAGCTTACCAAGGGGACTTAATACATGCAAACATGTGCTGTATCCCTGAAGTATTGATCAACTATTTAGAAATAAATTATATTTTGTTAATGAAACAAATTAATATCCAAAGATATGGAGATAAAAGAGAGTGCCACCATCTTTGCACCTTGATAGGCCTTTCTCCCCTAATTCTTCCCCCAAATTAGTACCTATAGCAGTGACAGCAAAACTTTTTTGGTTTGTATGACATAAAGAGGAGAGCAGGGGGGGAGAGAGAGACAGATGTATCATCTTAAAAAATTCAAAAACTTTGGAAAAAATTAAATATCATGGGGAAAAGTTTACTTTATAAAGTTATATGGAAGACATAAATACAGGAATACACACACACAAACACATTAAATTAAAAATAAATAATTATGCACTTTTATTTTTACATACTGTAATATTTACAGCTTGTAACCTTACAAAGTATGTCATGAATTTAAAGTTGCTTGTACCTCCAATTTCTTTAGGTGTTTGGGCATTATCAAAATTACAAATCTTTTCCCAATTCTGCTCCACAGCTTCGGGTGTCATTAGATGGTTCTTATGCCTGACAACGGCTCCCAGAGAGCGCTCCCAGCGTACTAAGCAAATAGTAATTAAAGGGTATTAAACACCAATTAAAAATAGCCATTCAGGTGTAGCTGCATCACTAGTTCCTTTTATAAATGTTAATTTTTTTCTGATCAAAACTAAGTATGGATTATCTTCCCTGCTGATAGCAAATTGGAATTTAGCATACTATGAATATTTGCGAGGACTCTGAATAGAGTATTTATTCCATCTGAATATAAAACTGTGGCAGGTTTTCTTGATTTGTTATCAACACATTGTTTGTTTGTGTGTTGAGAACCATTTTGACAGCTAAGAATAGATAATGGAGGAATTAAAAATACTGTAATAATAATTGAGGACCCTAATGCAGAGGTCCCCAACCGCCGGTCTGTGGACCGGCACCGGGCCGTTGGGGGTTTTCAGCCGGTCTGCGGCGCCAGGGCCCCCTCGGCCTTTCCGCACCACCAGCGGCGCTCCCCCCGCCAGCCAGCCAAGCCCCGCCGGCTCCTCGCTCTCCCCCCGCCGCCCGCCGCGTTTGCAGGAGGTGGGGAGGGTCGGGCGGCCCGCCAAGGCCAGGAGGGACGCCGCTGCCCCCCCCTTCCCTCTCTCCGCCCGCCGCTGCGCCTCCTTGACGCCGAGAGGAAATGCCGGCAAAGGCTTTTCTCAGCGGAGGTCTTCAATGTCGGGGGCGCACGGGCGGTTGCACGCGCTCCCTATCTCCCTGCTAGCCCACTCGGAGTATTCAAAATAAGAAAAACCTTTGCCGAGTGGGCTAGCAGGGAGATAGGGAGCGCGTGCAACCGCCTGTGCGCCCCCGGCATTGAATATCACCTTCGCCGGCCCCACCTCTCCTGCAAACCCCCTTGCTGAGAGCCCGGGGCGAAAGTGCTCTCGCAAAGGTGAGGCGGGCAGGGCGTGCGCGCGTCACCACTGAGAAGAACGGAGAACGAGAGTGAGTGATAGCAACAGACAGCAAGATAGAGAGAAAGTGAGAAAGAGAGAGTGAGAGAAAGGGGGGGAGAAAGAGATAGCAAGAGAGAGAACAAGAGAGAGAAAGAGCGTGAGAAAGAAAACAAGAGAGTGAGAGAGAGAGAAAGCAAGAGACAGAAAGAAAACAAGAGAGAGAAAGTGAGAAGAGAGAGAAAGAGGGGGAGAGAGAGAGAAAGAGAGGGAGAGGGAGAAAGAGAGAGGGAGAGGGGGGAGAGATAGCAAGAGAGGGAGAGAGAGAAAGAGAGAGGGAAAGGGGGGAGAGATAGCAAGAGAGGGAGAGAGAGAAAGAGAGAGGGAAAGGGGAGAGGGGGGGAGAAAGAGAGAGGGAGAGAGAGGAGATAAAGGAAGAGGAGAGAGAGAAAGGAAGAGAAAGAAAGAAAGAGGGATAGAAAGAGAGAGAGAGTGAGAGATGCTCAGTGAGCCTTTCTTTGAAGTTGCCTTTCTTTCTTTCTTTCTTTCTCTTTCTTTCTTTCTTTCTTGCTCTTTTTCTTTCTCTCTTTTACCTTCCCTTCCTCTATTTCTTCTTTTCTTTCTCCTTCCTACCTTCTTCCCTTACTCTCCCCTTTCATAAGTTTCCTTGCTTCCTTCCTCTGTTCCTGTCCCTTCCCCCCTTCTTTCTTTCTTTCCTTCCTTCCTTCCTTTCCTCCCTCCATTTCTTGCTTTCCTTTTCCTTCCTCCCTTCTTTCCTCCCTCATTCCCTTCTTTCACTCCTTCCTCTCTTACTCTCCCCTTTCACACCTTTCCTTGCTTCCTTTGCACCCTTCTTCTGTTCCTGTCCCTTCCCTCTTTCCTTCCTTCCTTCCCACCCTCCATCCATTCATTCACCCATTCCTCTCTTGATCGCCCCTTTTACGGCGCCGCTGACAGCTAGCTCCCCCCCCCCCCACCAGGCCATGGAAAACTGGTCTAGCTTAAAGCCGGTCCCTGGTGCAAAAAAGGTTGGGGACCTCTGCCCTAATGAACTTAAAGCCATAGTGGTGCAGTGGTTAGAGTCCAGTACTGCAGGCTACTTCTGCTAACTGCCAGCTGACTGCAATTTGGCAATTCAAATCTCACCAGGCTCAAGATTGACTCAGCCTTTGATCCTCCCACAATGGATAAAATGAGGACCCAAATTGTTGGGGGCACTATGCTGACTCTGTAAACAGCTTAGAGTGGGCTGTAAAGCACTATAAAACAGTATATAAGTGTAAGTGCTATTGCTACTGCCATTGCCATTAAAGCAAACTGCATTTACCAACTATCTATGATTAATCTCTTTTAACCAAACCAAATGAATAAACAATTAAACAAAATCCAATCTTAATATAGTAAGAAAAAGAGCAAGGGCAGGAGGCTCAGATGGACAGTCAGTGAAATTATCCTCAAATTCTACCACTCTTAAAGTGAAATGACTTAATATTATTATATTATAGATTAACACATTAGTTTGGATTTTTTGCCAAATTCAGATTCTTTCTCACTAAACAAAATGAGAAAGATGACTTACATTTTCCAATCCAGCCAGCTCCAACCTGTAACATACAATTTTAAAAATCAACATAATTTACAAGAAAATTGAAAATGATGCGTGGACATCAAATCATATGGGAGTGATTCCCATTTAATCACAACAGATTCGTTCAAATAGATCAAAATATGCATTTCCATATGAAGTTGATTGTTACAAATGATTAGATTTAGTTTAAATCAACCAATACATGACCGGCATTAAACAAGGTACAAAGGTACAAAGCATTGATCTGATTTTTGTGTCCTGTCTCCTCAGTTTCTTCCACTCAATAGTCAGTCAGCTTTAGATTCTGAGCATGTTCATTCTTAGGGTTTCAGTGTTCCCTATTTATTTAAGATTATTTTTTAATATTTTCCCCCCATATTTCTGTAAAAAGATTATTGCAGGTCTTGTAATATTTTTCTCTCCCCCTTGGTCCTTGACATTTTGGATGTGAATGTAGTGTTATTTGGAGTATGGAATTAGAATATAAGGTGATTATGTAGGATGAGGCCACCGATGGATTCCTTCTTCTTCTAGCAATTATTGCTCCTAGAGTTTCAACATATGTTGGAATCTTTTTTAATAAACATTCTTTTCATCATTTTGATCACACATTTGATTTCAAATCCATTGCTGTTGTTCACCATGATATTGACAGGACATCTTCAACGTATCCTATACAGGTAGTCCTTGACTTACAACCACAACTCAGCCCAAAATTTATGTTATTAAATAACAGTTGTTAAGAGAGTTTTGCTTCATTTTATGACTTTTCTTGCCACACTTATTAAGTGAATCACTGCAGTCATTAAGTTAGTAACATAGATGTTAAATGAATCTGGCTTCCCCAAAACGACAGACACAGACTTCAGAGGATAATCAGAACTGCAGGAATAACAATTACTGCCAACCTGCCTTCCATTGAGGACCTGTCAAAAAGAGGCCCGTGAAAATATTAACTGACCCCTCGCATCCTGGACATAAATTATTTCAACTACTACCTTCAAACGATGCTATACAGCACTGTACACCACGACAACTAGATACAAGAACAGTTTTTTCCCGAACACCATCCTGTGCTAAACAAATAATTCTCTCACCACTGTCAAACTATTCACCAAACCTGCATTACTATTAATCTTCTCATTGTTCCTATCACCCATGTCCTCCCATTTATGACTGTATGACTGTACAACTGTAACTTGTTGCTTGTAGTCTTACGATTTGTATTAATATTGCTTCATGACTGCTTATTTGACCTCTATGACAATCGTTAAATGTTATACCTCATGATTATTGACAAATGTATCTTTTCTTTTATGTACCCTGAGAGCATATGCACCAATGGGAAATTCCTTGTGTGTCTAATCATACTTGGCCAATAAAGAATTCTATTCTATTCATTGACTGTGCTTGTCAGGCCAAGATCACATGATGCCAGGCCGCTACAAGCATCATAAATATGAAGCAATCGTGAAGCATCTGAATGTAAATCACATGACCATGAAAATGCTGTAATGATTATACATGTTAAAAATGTTCATGTCACTTTTTTCAGTGCCATTGTGATTTCAAAAGGTCACTAAACTGTAAACTAAACTGAACTGTTGTGAGTCGAGGACTATTTGTCACGCAAGAACAGATTTCTGCATAGATTTGAATTGTGGAGAGAGTGGAAGGGAGTGAGAGAGAGAGAAAACATGATGGATGCAAGGCCCATTGCTACGAAAGGACAATACATGGATATTACCTCAAACAATCCACTGTTCTCTTGACATCTTTCATGACAAAGCCAAAGGACAAGAGGGGCTACATATTCTGGTTTGAAGGCATCCACCATAGCTATGGAAAATGAAATTTATACAAAAACAAGTCTCAGGAGTAAAGAACAGAAGAGATGATGATGATAATAATAATAATAATAATAATAATAATAATAATAATAATAATAATATATTGGATTTGTATGCCGCCCCTCTCCGTAGACTCGGGGCGGCTAACAACAATAATAAAAACAATATGTAAAATCCAATAATAAAAAACAACTAAAACCCCTATTATAAAACCAAACATACACACAAACATACCATGCATAACTTGTAATGGCCTAGGGGGAAGGGCTATCTCAACTCCCCCATGCCTGGTGGTATAAATGAGTCTTGAGTAGTTTACGAAAGACAGGGAGGGTGGGGGCAGTTCTAATCTCCGAGGGGAGTTGGTTCCAGAGGGCCGGGGCCGCCACAGAGAAGGCTCTTCCCCTGGGGCCCGCCAAACGACATTGTTTAGTCGACAGGACCCGGAGAAGGCCAACTCTGTGGGACCTTATCGGTCGCTGGGATTCGTGCGGTAGCAGGCGGTTCCGGAGATAATCTGGTCCAATGCCATGTAGGGCTTTAAAGGTCATGACCAACACTTTGAATTGTGACCGGAAACTGATCGGCAGCCAATGCAAGCCACGGAGTGTTGAAGAAATGTGGGTGAATCTTGGAAGCCCCATGATGGCGGCTGCGTTCTGCACGATCTGAAGTTTCCGAACACTTTTCAGAGGTAGCCCCATGTAGAGAGCGTTGCAGTAATCAAACCTCTACGTGATGAGGGCATGAGTGACTGTGAGCAATGACTCCCTGTCCAAATAGGGCCGCAACTGGTATTATTTATTTATATTATTATTATTATTATTATTATTATTATTATTATTATTATTATTATTATTATTTAGATTTGTATGCTTCCCCTCTCCGAAGACTGCATTACGGCTTATCATTTTACTCAGGCTAATTTTTTGCAAATATTTACAATTATTTACCTGGAGGCATAACAGTCTGTGTCAGCCTGGAGCCTGCTGTGGGAGCAATCGTGTTGCAATGGATGTTGTACTTCTTGCCTTCAACGGCAAGTGTGTTCGCGAGACCCAAAAGGCCAAGTTTGGCAGCACTGTAATTAGCCTGGCCAAAGTTCCCATATATTCCAGCAGCTGAAGAAGTCATAATTATTCTTGAAAACAAACAGTAGGAAATTCAGACATTAGGATACAGCAACAAAAAGCTGATGGAAGATTGCAGGGGAATTCTTCAGTAAAAGCAATAGAATTTGGTGGTACAGCACAAAGAAACATTTGGCTCAATTCATAAACCTCTCTATAAAAAGCAGCAAAAAGATGTAAACATTGTGCTAATTAGGCAACATTGCCATTTAACAAAGTTTTAAAGTGCCAATAAGTATTCTGTTTAACATTCTTTAATCAGAAAATAAACTATTATCAATATCTTCTCTTATTCTGCCTTAGGTTTCATAAAAAATATTGAAGTACTTTGTTTGAGGGACCCATTTAACATGCTACCACAACTTAGCATCAGACAACATTTAATCCAATATATTTGAAGAGCATGTAGTAACTACAAAGGTCACATTTCATAACTACTGAATACAGAAATAGGCCCCAGTTAACTCACTTTATTGCAAATAAATAAATCTGCTTTCAGAGCATGCTGTTGGTAATGAAAACTAGTTGAATGCGGATTAAAATAGCATCCAAGAGTTGCAAAGAAAATAGTTACATTCCTTATTCACAACTTATAGAAAAGAATTCACAAACTGAAAAAAAAATGAATGCACAGAGTAATATGACACAATGTAGCGGTGCTCATAAAATAGATAAATACATATATATGATATAGACCAGTGTTTCCCAACCTTGGCAACTTGAAGATATCTGGACTTCAACTCCCAGAATTCCCCAGCCAGCATTCTGGGAGTTGAAGTCCAAATATCTTCAAGTTGCCAAGGTTGGGAAACACTGATATAGACAATGTGTGAGGGAATACAAAATCAAATGGATAAGTAGTAATAGTTTTTTGCGTATCCACTTCTGTACCTACTTGTTATGTCTAACCAGTGATATTTTTATATTCCTGTAAGTGCAATTTCTACTACTCATTAATTTTGCTTACCATACCTATCCTATCTCCTGAAATAAAGTATAAGGTACTGTAGATAGATGTGTTAATGACAAACGTGAACTATATCTATTTTTATATGTAAAAATCAATAAACTTTAAAAAAAGAAAAAATGAATGCAGACAAAATAAAAACAGAGTAAGCAACTCCTTTTTAATGTGATCATTATTTGTGTATCCTATTTAAATGTGATTAAATATAACCAATGATAGAAATGCAATGTGTTAGCCTCTTTTCTTAAAACGATATTCAATTTTAGATTCAACCTATCAACATTTAAAACAGTCAAACTATTCAGAGAACTAGAATTTTACCCAAACAGCAGGAGTAGTTCTTAGTCCTTACTGAGAGCCATTCTTGCTATTTGGGTAAAATGCTAGTTAGCAATGTTTTGGCTTTGGGGCTAAAGGGGAAAAAAATCTAGTTAAAAACAGTTCCCAACATGTATGGTATATAGGAGTTCCAGAATCCAGCATCTCCACTGCCATAATCCGCAATTTTTGGATTTCAGAGTAGCTAATCATAATTTCCATAATGTCATAAAAAATCCAAAAGGGTTGTATTCTGGGCATGCAATTAAACATTATTGCAAATTATACCTCTAGCAGAACTCGTGCAGCTTTTTCAAGAAACTGCCCAAGGTAGTTTCTTCTCTACTATCCCAACTTTACGATGCAGTTGGAAACCTTAGGCAAGATTTCCAGGTTCAGTCGCAGCAATTACAACATGACAAATGAAGTTTATATGGCCGTGGGAAAGATTATAGATAAATAATGCAGATTTTTAAGAAGTTTAAATACTACCTTGATTGATATTAACAACTATGCTGCTGCTTTAAAAAAATAATCTAATAATATTCTGATATATGAACAGTCCTATCACTGTTTGTCTGCTTGTAGAGATGAAGATTCTACTTTAGATGTAGTTTTGCATGCTGAAGTTTTTATGAGAAATAGACGTTGGTACAGTATAATCCCAAACCACTTTCTCTGTGTCTAATCTAGATGGTTTTGGTCTGATCAGTATATACATTTGGTGAGCAAATCATGTCTACTTACCTTCCAAATTTCTGATTTTTCATATGGTTCCATGCTGCTCGGGTTACCAGAAAAGACCCCCTCAAATGAACTTTGTGAATTATATCTAGAAATAATTTGAGCCATTAAATATATCTATACCTTGAAAAGGCATTAAGTACATAATAGGTTCATTTTAAAAATGGACTATGGTACATAATCAGAATATGGTACAACTTACCCCAGTCTTCATCACTGATCCTAGAAAATGAACGGTCCCTCAAGATCCTACATATTAAAGAAGAAAAAAGAAGAGAAAAAATATCATAAATTGAATCAAATATATTCCAGTGTAATGGGGGGAGGGGAATAATATTCAGATAAACTTACCCAGCATTATTGATGAGAATATCTGTAAATAAAATCCACACAAAATTATTCAGAAACAAATCTAGCTATTCTTGCTTCTGACATGAAGGACAACATTTTGTCCTTACCAATATCGGTAAAGGAAAACAGATTTTCAGAATTATTGTGGTTGTCAAAGACTGGCAAACACTTTTGACACCGCGTGTAGGTCTGAACTATGGTAATCTCTTAAGCAGTAAAAAATGACCTCAGACATAGAAAGAGACACTGTATTTTTTGTAGAATGAATGTAATAGTTTCTTTCAGAATTCTGGGCAAGTGCAGTAGAGAGCCATTTGCTTGCTTTCTGCAATAAGTTAAACAGGCTTAACAGCCTCATTGGAATTCAAATGCATTTCTGTATCTCTATGAAGTAACATTTATAAAATAAAGAAAAAAGAACATGCTGATGCATGCTATCCTAACTATTTGCTGGTACAGCAAGTCCAGATTTCAGGGCCACCATTCAATTTAGTATAAATATTCAACGTGCTGCTAGTAGTAAAAAGATCTTATCTAAAGGAATAATCATAACAGTTTTTGCATATGTGTAGCTTAGAGGGGAAAAGTGAAAATTCTTATGAGGATTCTTTATTGTTGCTTTTTTTCTATCACTTGAATGTGGCTTTAATCAAAAAGGTCATTTTTATTATTTTTGTGTGTTGCTCATGCCTCCACTTTTTATGATCACACCTACTTCGTTTGATTTCAGTTTCTTCTAAGACAGAACTTTGTGTTGACAATGATCAAGCTTTAATGATATCAAAAATTATAACTTAAAATTTACAGATGGAAGAGAACACCATCTTGAAAAAAAATTAAAGAGAACTCATCTTGAAGAAAATATCTTGATTACTACTAGTACTTTCATCAAAAAGTAATGAAATTTGTTGAAGAGTTTGATAAAGCCATTCCTTTGTTCTGGCAGAGTTTCTCCTGGATAATAGATAGCTTCAATTTTTTCATGAAACAATACAGAATAATAGTAAAGAACCAGCTATCTCATCTCACAAACCATGCCTCTATTTGAAATGTACCTATTTTCCCAAAAGCATCCAAAGCGGCTTGCACAAGCTTTTCACCGGCTTCCACTGAATCTGAGAAAACAAACAAACAGGAATGAAAGAAATACAAATCAGAATCTATTGAAATGATGGAGATCCTAGCACAATGGGAGGGGAACATGAAATGAGCCGGGGTGGCGCAGCAGGTAGAGTGCTATACTGCAGGCCACTGAAGCTGACTTGTAGATCTAAAGGTCAGCGGTTCAAATCTCATCACCGGCTCAAGGTTGACTTAGCCTTCTATCCTTCCGAGGTGGGTAAAATGAGGACCCGGATTGTGGGGGCAATAGCCTAGCTCTGTTAAAAAAGTACTATTGCTAACATGTTGTAAGCCGCCCTGAGTCTAAGGAGAAGGGCGGCATAAAAATCAAATAAATAAATAAATAAATAAATAAATGGTAACAGAATGTAATCTTGAGGCAATATTTTCTTTCATAAGCAAGTTATTCTTTGGTATTCACTTTCCAACGATAGTAAGTTCATGACAGACGAAGACAGAAGTTGTTCCTATGACTGCAGCTACTCAGCTGTATTCGTAATTCCCTGAGGTACTATTAACAAAAGTGGATAGCTATGGTCGAGAAGGCAAGATGCACATGGGAAATGAATGCTGATTTGGATTCTAAATGTTCTTCTTTATGAGTGGTAAAATGTAGGTTTAGGCATAAAAGTCAATATCCACATTCCCTAGTTATGTCGCTATCTTCCCAAAATATGCTATCCCAGGGAGAAGCCTTTCAGGAATAACTACAAAAATAGAGACACAGGTGTCATGCCCTCATCATCAGAGCCTGCATCTGCCAAGGAAGATAAGTTGGAACTGGAGGCATGGAGATTGAAGAGATGGCTTCAGAGAAATGTGGGGAGGAACAGGCCGAGTCAGACCAGAGCTTTCAGGATTGGAATGACTTGTAGGCAGCGAGGAATGGAGGCAAGACTAAGCAACATGAAAGACAGAGCTGAGGCAATGAGCAAAGACCACTCCCTCCTGATCCTCGAATACAGAGATTGGAGAGAATGCGTGAACCGCACTGGCTGATTTGACAACTCAAGAAGAGAGCGCCCCACCCCTCTTCACAAGGCACACCTGGGGATTGAGATTTAAGGAGACGCTGTGGAGAGGGGCATTTGTAAGGAACAAACACTGAAGTCATTGAGTGTTGTGTGCCCTTGCTGACGTATTCTGAACTTTTTTCTTTCTTTTTTTCTTCCTGGAGTAATTACCTTGTTCCTTTGCTTCTTGGACTCATTGGCTTATTCTCATGTCCTGTTGCATTTCTTGCTTTACAGCCATTGTGCTCACAGCATTGTGCTGGACTACTTGCAGCCAGAGACTGGTGTGTGTGTATATGTGTGTGTGTGATCACTTTACTCAGGGACTTGCCAAAAATGTGGGAGTGTTTGAGGGAAAGTTGGACCAATAAAGGGACAGTTTGAACAATCCGCTGTGTTGCTTCTATGCTGTGCCCCGGATTATCAAACATGAGTCTGCTCATGATGCAGTAAAGGGGCAAATGATCGTATTCAAGCTTTCTTATGCTCAGAAAAACAAGGGCTGTTAATGACACACGGATAAGCTTGAATATAAAATTAGGAGAATGCAGTTGCCTTCAAATGACAAAATTTTCAGATACAAGAATGTAACATCACACATTATACAATGGCACATTATATTTGCTGTATCACTCACTTGCATAGTATATCTGCTACATTTAAGTCTGCACTATTATATCTTTAAGTGAACATAAAACTCTGTGAGTTTATTAAGCTAAAGAATACATAGTTTATCCCCCAAACTCCTGAAGCTTTTAAAATAAGGGTATTCTATCTGGATTATTTTTCATGTAATCCATTATATAATATCAAAACCAAACAATCACAAGGTAATAAAAAATAAGAATCTAATGGACACTGAATCTCACTTTAAAATGAATCACATTTTGGAATTACCGATCAGGGCTCAATACTAGATGGTATGAATCTAACATGGATTTGCAATCATAAGCAATCAATGAGTTCATTAGCAGGCACTTAAAGGCACATTAGAACTCTCTCTCTCTCATCAATGGATAACCACTTTCTATTGAATGAAATAATTTATCATGGGAGTCATTTAAATCTTCAAGGAACTTTCTGATTTCGTTTTGATTATCATTTACAACAATCATCTCAATTATAGAATGGCAGATGAATTTCCCCAGATCTGTAGGATTCACTATTGTAGAAATTACAACTGTAATTTATCTGCAGATATTTTCACTGGAATAGAGTAGGAACATCATACCATAATTAGCTACTGCTTTTCCACCTTTGGCTCGTATTTCTTGAACCACTCTGTCAGCAGCTGAAGAACTCTTTCCATGTCCCTTGATGTCACCTCCAAGATCATTCACTGTGACAGATATAAAAAAGACAAAGAAAGACAGAGAAATTGAGTTCAACTAGTACTTAGATAAAATAGCTGTCATTCTCTGCAGTCTTCAGTGATCATTCAGGCATTGCCTCGCTGGTATAGTGAAGATTTCATGCTGCAATGAATGTCGATGAAGATTTTCAGTTGTCCAGGTAGAGTTGTCTGGAAGTTGAGTGATTACAACTGGATTTCTTTACTTGTTGATTTGAAACATTTCAATGCTTATTCCAGACTTATCTTCCAGACTGAAGAAATTATTTGGATGAGCAAAAAAATGTTTCAAATCAATAACAACAACAAAAGATATCCAGTTGCTGTAACTCAACTTCCACATGCTGTAATGAATGTGTGAATTTCAGACTACAGTTTAGGGAGACCAAATGTCAGGTGTGTTAGCATCCGAGTCTACGGAGAGGGGCGGCATACAAATCTAATAAATAAATAAATAAATCTCCTATGAAGGTGTGCCAATAATATAAGTAGTTGCCATCCTGCAGGTAATTTAGTTGGGGGATAGATCAAAAGCAACATGAGAAAATATTATTTTACTGAAAGAGTAGTAGATCCTTGGAACAAACTTCCAGCAGACGTGGTTGGTAAATCCACAGTAACTGAATTTAAACATGCCTGGGATAAACATATATCCATCCTAAGATAAAATACAAAAAATAGTATAAGGGCAGACTAGAGGGATCTTTTTCTGCCGTCAGTCTTCTATGTTTCTGTGTTTCTAATTGAACTGAGTCTTTCTATTAAGAAAGAGAATTTATATTGAACGTACACTATTAATATTTGGGTCTCTTTCCACAAACTGCTATCTGAAGAGGTCTCTTTCTTCTTGCAGCAGCTTTGCAGATATTAAGCAATTTGGCTTATTCAATCAAATGCTCTAAATACTAAATACCATTTCCTATATTCAAAATGATTTATCACTTTCATTAATTTTAATCAACGGCTTGTTCAAAAACAGCATTATTATTTTTAAGATTCGTGTAGAATCCGGAAAAAAAATCTGGTTGTTTTAATGAATACCAGAGTTCAGATCGCCCTCAATTTACAACTGGTCACCCAGTAACCTTTTAAAGTTACGACATACTTCCCCAGGATTACGATTATGATCCAGATTCATAATTCAATGGGTTGAAACCCTTCCCCCCCAGTAACATGATCACATTTTGGGTGCTCACCATAGTCACCATTTGCAGCATCCAGCAATCACAACTTATAATTCCCCCTCCCAGAACCTGGCATTTATGTCCAATTCCTGAAAAAAAATAACCTTAATGACACTTAATGACCATGGTGACCATGACCAGCAAAAGGACTAAAATTTGGTGCAGCCATATGATGATCCATTTAATGACCAGGATAACAAACCACTATAATTTCAAGCTTAATTACACTCATGCGTTAAGTAGTGCTACACTTCATTTACTGTATTTTTCTGAGCATAATTATTATTTATTTATTATTTATTAGATTTGTATACAGTGTTCCCTCAATTTTCGCGGGGGATGCATTCCAAGACCACCCGCGAAAGTCGAATTTCCGCGAAGTAGAGATGCGGAAGTAAATACACTATTTTTGGCTATGAACAGTATCACAAGCCTTCCCTTAACACTTTAACCCCTAAAGTGCAATTTCCCATTCCCATAGCAACCATTTACATCATTACTCACCATGTTTATTTATTAAAGTTTATTTAAAAAAATATTTATTAAAGTCGGATGAAAGTTTGGCAATGACATATGATGTCATCGGGCGGGGAAAACCGTGTGGTATAGGAAAAAAATCCGCAAAGTATTTTTTAATTAATATTTTTGAAAAAACCGTGGTATAGACTTTTCGCGAAGTTCGAACCCGTGAAAATCGAGGGAACACTGTACTGCCCTTCTCCGAAGATTCGGAGACTTTTAGGAGGGAGGGTGTGTCTTATACTCCAAATAGCCCCACCCATTCACCAATTCCTACCCTTCGGGCCTCTGCGCCTCCTCTTCCTGGCTGCAGAGATTGTCACTGACAATGGCTTGTGATTTTGGGCTCCACGCATTGCATTTTCAGTCTTCAAACGTTTCTGTGGTACCCAAAATGTCTACCAGTACAGCTGCTACCTTCTCTTACCCCTTCCCCACTTTGCCTGCTTTAGTCACTGGAGCTCCCTCCAAGGATCAGCTGTGCTTTTGAAGCTGTTTTTCAGCCCAAACACAAGCTAAGCGATCTTCTGTGCTTAGCCTGCTTTTCTAATTGCTGAGCACAGGAAAACCAGCAAGGGAATGAATGTGTTGAAGCTGAAAAGGCTAAGAACTACCCAGATGAATACCTGATAGGCAGAATTACCCCTCCTATTTTCCTCCCCAAAAACTAAGGTGTATCTTATACTCTGGTGAGTCTTATACTTCAAAAATTTGGTATTTATTTTCTTTGCTAACAGGGCAAAGTCCATGAGTTCAAAAAAAATAATTCTTTTCAAATCTAATGTACTTTTATACAGATAGCCCTTATTGATTTATTTTTTACTGTACATTCAGATCAAAAGGTCCGAAGGGATAAAATAAATTATACATTTTTAAAAGATTTTCAGAAAGAATATATAAACACTTTCCCACACAATATGACAAGACCAATCTTTTTTTTTTCGTGGAGTAGGTGAAAATACTTTGGTTGAAGAAATCATCAAATAATCCATTTTTTTTGATAAGTAAAAACAGTTGTGAGAACAGTTGTATGTTTAATGTACAAGCTGAATATAACAAATATGTGTTTAAAATTCTGGACAATTTTTTGTGGCAATAAGCACAAAAGTAACTATTTTTTTAAAAGTGCATCAACCTTTGACATATGAAAAAATTTATTACTCCTTCACAAACTATTTTTAATCCAAAAAACAATTCCAAAACACTGCATTTTTTTCATAATGAATGGATTGCTAGTTACCTAAATACATAAAATAATTCATCTAGAAGAACAATTTACATCAGAACCAAATACTGTATACTAAAAAAAAGTATAAAAGTATAATTTATGCAGCAGCATCTCCCCCGTGTGGTCAAACCTAAAACTGTTTCAATCAGAAAAATATATTTAGTCATTTATTTGGCGCAAAATATTCAAAATAGACAGAATACATTAGTCTCCAGGAGTTGAGTTTGATTCAAGTGAGTATTTATTATTCAATTGGTAATATATTTGAAGGCAACAGGTTTTACATTTTAAATTTCCAGCATACTTTTTGTTTATTGCAACTGGATCTTGCATTTTTTAAATTGCTTTGCTAGGTATTTTAATTTCTTTGCTAGCTATTCTATCTTTTGTTTCCAATTAGGTACAAACTATCCATGACAGGAGAGTTTGGTAGAGTAATTAAAGCATTAGACTAGAAATCAGAATACCTGAGTTCTAGTTCTGCCTAGGCACAAAGCCAGTCCTAACTTTCTTTTAGTCATAGGAAGCAAGCAATGGCAAGCTACCTCTGTTTACCCTACAATAAGGCCAGGTCTTATTTTCTTTTGGGCTCCAAAATAAGCACTAGGGCTTATTTGGGGGGATGTCTTTTTTTTCATGTATTGGAAGCCCACTTCTTCTGCTTGCTCGTGGTAGGGCAGGAGGCACCACGGTGTGATAGTACCACCACTGCGAGGCAGAGGGTTCTGGAGCTGCCCCATGCACAACGCACCAGCTTTACCTCAGGGCTTTTGCAGCCAGGCCACCCATACCTCCACACCTGTTGCTGCTGCCATGAGGCAAGTGTCAGGGAGTGGATGGCATAGCTGCAGGCCCCTGAGGTAAGTTCCACCATCCTCGTAGCTGTGGCACCACAAACAAGTGGAGTGTGCAGAACCCTTGAGTTATCAAGGATATGCTCAAAGGAAAACATGGGATTCTGGGAGATATCCAGGAGACATGAGTAATTATTCAGCCATACAAGACAGATACATTAAAGTGTATAAATAGTGTTTACTTTAGAAACAGCACAGTCAAGTTAAACAGTTTGGTCATACACATTCAAATCAGTCAATATCTCTCAATACAATAATATTACAAGCCTGTCTTTGTCTTATATGTCAGACATATATTACAGCTTACAAATACATCAACTAACACAGAGATTACTATATCAGTCACAGTGAATCAGCAGAAAGAACAGAGAGAGAGAGGGAAAATCATGCCTCTGGCTCCCTCTTATGGCAATTTGCAACACTACCTCTAAAAGCTATAGTACGGTACTTCAATACAAACAAACAATGAGACAGAATGGGTGACTGAACAGCTGCGCAGGCTTTTAAATGGGGCTTATTTAGGGGTAGGTTTATATTATTTATATATTTATTATTTATTAATCAGATTTCTATGCCGCCCTTCTCCTGGGACTCAGGGCAGTACACAATAAACTAATACGAACACGTAGAAGTCAAATATTAAAATATACTAAAATATCACTACTAAAAACACACAGAAATCTAGTTTAAATAATATGCTAAAAATACCTACATATTTAAAAACAACCATCTGCATTCATTCTAATATTCTTCACTCATGAGCTGTGGTAGGTATTTAAAATTCTCAGTGACCTCAGGCCTGTCAACAAAAATGTGTTTTCAAGGCCTTGCGAAAGACTGGGAGGGTGGGGACAGTACAAATCTCTGGGGGCAGTTGATTCCAGAGGGCCGGGGCTTCCACAGAGAAGGCTCTTCCGCTAGGCACTGCCGTCTGCACTGACTGACTGACGGGACCTGGAGAAGGCCAACTCTGTGGGACCTATCCAGCCACTAGGATACATAAGGCGCATGTATTAAAAAAACATGCTAGATCTTATTTTTGTGATAGGTCTTATTTTCAGGGAAACAGGGTATTTCTTAAATTTTGCCAAGAAAACTGCAGGAATACGTCCAGTTACCAAGAGTCACCACTGACTCCAAACACCAAATATAGCTATTAAATAAAGAGATATGTACAATATTTGTTCTTCTATTTTACACTTTTGTTTCTTTTTTAAAAAAAAATCATTCTGCTTTGGCTTATATTTATAATGGGGCATTATCAAGATGCAGATAAGTCCAGTTCCTCTGCAGAGACAGGTGCAGGACTCTCACTTCTCACCAAAGTTATGGGGGGCAGTGAACTGATTTACTGAACTATCTATATATAACATGTTTTACAGTTGAAACCAAAGGTATTCATCCAGGTGCTTATAATTTACCTTACTGGATTTTTTAACAAATCTTGTTAATGACAACTCATAAAACCTTTTTCCACAAAAGTTCATTTTCACTCTTGTTCATTCTAAAAAGGCTTGATCCTCATAAAAGCAAAATAGTAAACAAAATTGCTTGTAGGCCAATACAAAATTCATGAAAACTACTGAGAGAAAAAAATTAGCTTCATACAAATTGGATTTTTATTCAAAAAGACTGTTTGCATTCAGTGTTTCTGGCAAGGATTCTGATTCCACTTAGCATTTTATCTGTAAAATTATCCTGCTTATATTTATAGTCATATTTTCAATACAGCAGTTATATAAAACATTCAATAATAAATATTTAATGTTATGGTTATTTCAGTAAGAAATGGAAAAATTGTTTTTTCCATTATTTAAAATATTGTTTTAAATTCTAGATAATTCTAAATAATTATTATGCTACCCAACTCCAATTAACTTCCGATAATTCTGGGCATTTTACAGATTGTTAAAAACATCTAAAAAGAAGGAAACAACAAAACCTATCCAGCTTGGAGTTTTGTTGCTATAAAACACTTGTATGTAACCTAGGTTAAGTACAAAATGACAAAGGCTTGCTCCAGTCCCTTTTAATAATTTTCTGTAAACACAGACTTCAAGGGGAAAAACCCCCCCAAATTTGAAACACTTGTGAACACAAATCAAAACCAAGCTAAAAGAGATGATTCAGTCAAAATTGCTGCTAAAACAACCAGGATTGGACCATACAGATTTGCAAGCTGAAACTGGGAACCCAAAGCCTAATTCAAGATTTCAGCATTGTTCAATGTGTTTGTTGCCTGCACCCATTAGCGAAAGAATATTCTAACATGGTGTTTCCTAATGTTGATCACTGGAAGATATGTAGTCTTCAATTACCAGAATTCACCAAAGAACCATGCTGGGCTCTTTACATCTCTAAGATTAGGAAATGCTGTTCTGGGGTATAGGTCTGGTAAATTCAAAAACCCTTTTCCTGTTTATACAGGTAGTCCTCGACTTCAATCACCATTTGAGCCCAAAATTTCTGTTGCTAAGCGAGACAGATGTTAAATGAGTTTTGCCCCATTCTATGATCTTTCTTGCCACAGTTGTTAAATGAATCACTACAGATGTTAAATTAGTGAATCTGGCTTGCTCATTGATGTTGCTTGTCAGAAGATCACAAACGTTTATTACATGATCCCAGGATCCTGGAATTATCATGAATATGAGTCAGTTATCATGCACCCGAATTTTGATCATGTGACAATGGGGATCCTGCCACTGATATAAGTGTAAAAAATGGTCATAAGTCATTTTTTTTCACTGCTGTTGTATCTTTGAAAGGTCACTAAATGAACTGTTGTAAGTTGAGGATTACATGTATTTGTATCGAAAAATATGAAGTCTTCTTGTTCGGAGGTACTTAAATATTTGGAAAGCTTCAGCTCCATATCTGAATTCAACTCATTAACAAGACATGTAAAGTTATGGAAAAATTTCCATCCACTTGTACTTTCTAGCCCACTATACTATCCTTTGCTTTAATAGCTCAGTTTTCCCAAAATAAGACATTCCCTGATAATAAGTCAAATCGGGCCTGAATTTATTTATTTATTTATTACTTAGATTTGTATGCCGCCCCTCTCCGAAGACTCTGAATGAGTCTGCCCTCCAGGACTTTCCTCTTTGGCTGCTTTTCCATGGCGGGAGTGGCAGGACCTGGGATAGGGGCTCGTTCAGTCTCCTGGGCATCGCCACCACTGCCGCCATGGAAAGGCAGCTGCAGGGGACAGGCTTATTTTGCCCTCCAGGACTTGCCAGACTTTCCTCTTCGGCTGCTTTTCCATGGCGGGAGTGGCAGGACCTGGGATACGGGCTCGTTCAGTCTCCCGAGCGCCACTGCTTCTGCCATGGAAAGACAGCTGCAGGGAACAGGCTTATTTTCCCCTTTGTTGCCCTTTGCTGCCTTTCCATGGTAGGAGTGGCAGCGGTGACGCTTGGAGCCTGAACGAGCCTGTATCCCAGGTCCTACCACTCCCGCCATGGAAGGGCAGCCAAAGAGGAAAGTCCTGGAGGGCGGGCTCATTCAGGCTCCCAAGCGTCACCGCCGCCGCTCCTGCCATGGAAAGGCAGCAAAGGGGAAAATAAGTGGTGGCGCTCTGGAGCCTGAACGAGCCTGTCCCCCAGGACCTGCCAGACTCCCCTTCGGCTGCCTTTCCATGGCAGAAGAGGCAGGTCCTGGGGGATTGGCTCATTCAGGCTCCAGAGCACCGCTGCCGCCACCATGAGAAGGCAGGTTCTCACTCATCCCCAGGGCCATGCCGCTGGCTTCCCGCCAGGCACCGCCAGGCGGCGTCCGCAAGATTCGGTGTATAAGTCACACCCAATTTTTAAAGCACCTCTTTGAGGTAAAAAGGTGCGTCTTATACACTGAAAAATACGGTAAGGACGTATGTACCTGGGAGACCCACAACTGCCAAAAATATTTTTTCTACATCACAAAGCTTTACTTATTTGCTTGCTTGTGTTTTACTGCTTTTCATCAACAATAATCTGGGATTTAGCTAAATTGGCAGAAATGACAGCTTCTTACTAGAGGGTGATACAATACATGCCAGATGGAAGACAAAACATTGATTTCCTCTTTCCTTTGAGAACTGCCAATGCCATTTCTATTACTGGGCACAACTGGAAATAATTTTCAGGCATAACATAATTGCCTCTTATGAGTAGAAGAATCCTGCCAAGGGATTTAACATTTTAATCTTATTCAACAACCAAACCAAATACTTGTAAATAATGAAAAAAGCTGTCAGATAGGCAGCAAAATGAAATGGTGAAAAAGCAGTTCTTTGGCAGAAAGAGGTTATTTTATTTAGTTAGTTAACTGGTTAGCTAAGCTAGCTTAATGACATGCCAGGAAAATACTTTTTCACTTTTCATTCCCTGGAGACTTTTGTTATCAAAAAATGAAAAGCCTTTAAAGTTGAAGTCCTTGGGCTAATAAGCCAACCAATCCTCAGAGAACCCTCATAATAATTGCAGTTTCAGTTTAGCAATCGTGCCCTAAATAGAAAAATGTATAAATGTACTTTTTTCACATTGATTTCTCAATGACCTGCTAAAGATCAACTACATATTCCCTGTATTCCTCACTTTCCGATCTTTAAAAGGGTGCAGGAGGAAATAATTAGAAACTGGTCCAATAACTTTCAAATAATTAGAAACTGGTCAAATAACTTTCCAGGCACACTTATAAAGTAATCACCCATTAAGTTTGGATTCATTTTTGCTACCTCACTATTTCTATATGGGAACAACAATACAATCTTCCAATCATAGTCACCCACTTTGTAAGTAAAACACATGCATTTTAAATATTTTTCCCATTTAATACCTTCAAAATCCATGTCTCATCATTTAATATGTGTGTGTGAAAGTATACATGGTTTACTTTTCATCAGTATTTAGAAATATAAAACTTCTAGTACCAACAATGTGGCCCCAAATTATTTTTAAATGAACCAAAGTATTTAGTATTGCAAATAAGCAACTAAGTAGTATTTGCTTAATTTATTTTCCACTATTGAATCTCTGAAGTAGGTTCATCATCACATTCTATGGTAAGCACATTGAGCTAAAATAGGTTGCCAGTCTAATAATCTTTTCCATTACTGCTAAACTGAAGTTCAAAAGATAACCCTATTAGTTAGTGACTGAACTATCCAGCCAGGGTGTAATGGTTTGCATTCATTCTAAGTACTGTACAGGTAATTTCAAGCTATCATAATAATTCTTGCTTAAGTGGCAGCCGAAATCAGACATTGCTAAATCCAGATGGTCAAAGCGCCTACTTAGCTAATCCCAGATCTTTTTATTCAGAAACAATTCTCACGGAGTTCAGTACACATATTTCCCAGTTAGAACAGCAGTGTTAATGTTGAAAAAGTATAGGGAATTACAAACACGTCACTAAAAGAAGATTTATATATTTGTAGGAATTTTAATAAACTGAGGATTACTGACATTCATTCTTTTGTAAGAAAAAATCCACACATTAATAATACAATTCAGATTGTTGTCATTTAAAGTTTCTGACAATTCTACTCTGTCAGCTGAGTAGAAGTTAAAAGATTACTCCTTATAGCACAGCCTGAGAGAAAAAGTTAAAAGTTAAAAGAATTTTTTTCAGCAAAGTCTAGAAATGTTAAAAATTCAAAGATAATACCTGTGAAACTACATAGCCTGCACTGGACAAAGATCTTAGTGATATAAAGTCTTCCCTTGACTTTCGCGGGGGATACGTTCCAAGACCGCCCGCGAAAATCAAATTTCCGCAAAGTAGAGATGCTTCCTTCCTTTCCTTCTTCTCCCCTCCCTCCTCCATTCCTGGTTTTACTTACCCCCAGAACGCGCAGGGGCAACAGGGCAGCAAGCAGGGGTCTTTGCTGCGCTCGCTGCAGCGGTGGTGGGCAGCAGTAAGGCTCGGCTTCAATTGGAGGGTACCAATGCTCCGAGAATAAAAGGGGAGGGATTGGGAGGCTGGGGTGGAAGCGGAGCTTTTATTTAAAGAAGCAGGATGGCTGGGGGGGAGGAGGAGAATTAAAACACACAGTATTGTACATCGGGCGGCCCCGGAAAACCCTTGGTGTGCAAAAAGTATTTTTTTAATAATATTTTTTGAAAAACCGTGGTATAGACTTTTTGGGAATGTTGGACCTGCGAAAATCAAGGGAACACTCTATTTTTTTTAAAACAATACAACGGTGTAAAACTTCTTTATAAATCAAAGTTATTATTCAGCTCTTGTTGAATTCAACTATTTTTCAAGTGTTCAAACACACAATTCTAAATTGAAGTCAACGAAGAAAAATCTAATTTAGCTTTGGACAAAATCTCCTTGAATAGGACAGGGTTCAAAGACTATGAGAGAGGAGAACAGATAATCATCTGAAAATGCTTTCTCCCACTCAAAAACATCCAGATTGAAAGCAATACTAGTTTTTCACAGACTAATGTGAATATAAGAAGGTCAGAAACTGAGAGTTATTTTATTCTAAAGTACAGTATCCATCTGTGATTAATTTGTGTCTGGGATCTAACTGGCAAGTTGCAAAGTCACCTAAATTTCTGTATATTTGGATTATAAAATTTCTTGCCAGCTCCAACTGAATAAACTATTGCACAAGAGATTTTGTTCTTTGTTCCTAAAATGAATATAATTTTAAAGATTTCGCTTTGCCAGATTTTCTGACATGATGCCGATTTACTAGATACTCTAGACCAGTGATGGCAAACCAATGGCACGGGTTCCAAAGGTGGCACACGGAGCCATATCTGCTGGCACTTGAGCTGTTGCCCTAGCTCAGCTCCAACATGCATGTGTGTGCTGGCCAGCTGACTTTTGGCTCACAGAGGCTCCGGGAGAGTGTTTTTGGCTTCCAGAAAGCCTCCGGGGTGGTGTTTTTACCGTCCCCTGGCTCCAGAGAAGCCTTTGGAGCCTGGGGAGGGTGAAATACGAGCCTACTTGAGAAAGAGGCCATTTACGGCCTCCAGAGGACCTACAGGGGGTTGGTGAAGCTGTTTTTGCGCTCCCAAGGCATTGAATTATGGGTGTGGACACTCATGCATGTGCAATACCATGCACACACGCTCTTTTGGCACCCCCCAAAAAAAGGTTTGCCATCACTGCTCTAGACTCATTATTGAATTACACCAGAATATGGACTTTGTAACATTTGCATTTTATCTTCCAATTTTATCCACTTCATAGCGAAACTTGAGTTAGTCTTCTGCAGGCATGTAAATATTATATGGTTAACACTATTAACATTTCAGTGGATAAAACTAATGTAGTTAGTGTACAAATATCTATCTGCAGTAATTCATTCCTTAATTTCTTAATGTGCTATGAAATACTTGTTGCAAAAGAGAGCTACCAATAAAAATTAATGCCAAATATCCAAAATAACCTCTTAACTTTCACAATCTGTAATCTGTGTAAGCTAGTATTCTACACATGATTTAGAAATGGCCATTTAAGGCATTTCAGAAAGCATACTACTACTAAATGAACCTGTTCTTATGGAACTATACATTCCCTAACTACTAGCTACCATTCTAACTTAGCATTATGTTCCCCTTAAATAACTAGCTGTACTGGGTAAAATGGCATATCAATAATATCCTAGTTTGCTAAGTGTTGTGACAGTCACTGATAAACCTCCATGGATCTTCATTACCGTGGCACATAATTTTTTTGATAAGGAATTTCAGTGGAAATAAACAAAAAAATTAAGTAAAGAAAATAATTTTATTTTTAAAAAGGTGAAGATCACTAGAACAAGTTTCATTTAAAAACACAATTATGGATTCAATAGTTACTGGCAAAAGAAAAAATATATAGGTACTGAACTTACCAACCACAGAAGCTCCTCTTTCAGCAAAAGCCAATGCATATGCTTTGCCCAGTCCTAGCATAAACAAAAAACAAGCAAAGCATTTTATAACCTGACAGTTTTTTAAAAAAGCACACATGGGAAGTCAATATCAAAGGAGACAATTATATACTGTTTTCCTGAAAATAAGACACAGTCTTTTTTTTTTTTTTGTCCACAAAAATGGCACCAGGTCTTATTTTTTGGAGGCGGGGGGTCTTACACTGACTCAACTTGCGAAGGTGGCACCAACAGCCCTACCCAGCAGAAGCCTACCCTGTTTCCCCGAAAATAAGACGTACCCCGAAAGTAAGGCATGTCAGAGGTTTTGCGGAATTTGTTAATATAAGGCACCCCCCGAAAATAAGGCGTAGTCAAGTTTAATACGGTATGGTGGAAAAACATACGGTACCATTCAAAGCTGTTCATAGCGGTACTGTAATAATGTGGCGTCCCCTGCTGGCCCCTTCCATCGCTTTGTACCGCACAGTACAGCAGACACAGTCTGCTGCTGTCTCACTGCCATTACAATCTCCACTACAGTGTGTAGACTGTAGTTCCTCTGGTGGCCGGAAGCTGCAATAGCGGGAGTATACTGCCGTCGTTTGTGTGTGGGGGTGTCACACACAGGTACCGTACCGTACCGTACTGACAGGTACCGTACCGTAATCAGTGTACCATACGGTATACTTTCTTGGGGGTGTCAGCTTTTCTGCCTGTGAATTTGTCTTATTTGAGAAATATAGGGCACCAACCGAAAATAAGACGTAGCACAACTTTTGGAGCAAAAATTAATATAAGACAGTGTCTTATTTTCGGGGAAACACAGTACTGCCAGCCCACTTCTTCTGTGGCTGCTTGCCGCCACTCGAACACATAACCCCTAACCTCTGTTTCGCTGTCAGAGGCATTCTGTAGCCAATAAAAAAGCTGTTATCAGCTGCAGAGGGCGTTCCAGAAAGGCCTCTGATGGCAAAACAGAGGCCTGGGAGCAACACTCGTGTCAATCTGGAACTTATTTCTTGGCTGCAGAAGGCTTTCTAGAAGGGCATCTGACAGTGAAACAGACGCCAGGGGTGAATTGTGTGAGCAGCAACAAATAGTTGCAGAAGTGGGCCAGCAAGACAAAACAGTTATTGGAGTGTGCGAGGCCTGGTAAGTACGGCAGCTCACTTCTACATCTCCACTCTAGCTTAATTTTGACCCATGCACCTGGCTCCATCCCGTGTTCTGGAATGGCCAGGGTCTTATTTTGATGGGTAGGCTTATATTGGGCGCACATGTAAAAACCAAGCTAGGACTTACTTTCAGGGTATGTCGTATTTTCAGGGAAACACGGTACTTAAAAGCAATATTATTATTATTTATTATTATTTATTGGATTTGTATGCCGCCCCTCTCCGCAGACTCGGACTGTTGTATTGATCTTAGATATCTGAATAATAATAATAATAATAATAATAATAATAATAATAATAATAATAATAATAATAATTTATTAGATTTGTATGCCGCCCCTCTCCGAAGACCTGATGCATCAGATTAAACAGAAGCAGAAAAATACTCAGTCCTGATGACATGGGATCTAGACCAGTGTTTCCCAACCTTGGCAACTTGAAGATATTTGGACTTCAACTCCCAAAATTCCCCAGCCAGCGAATGCTGGCTGGGGAATTCTGGGAGTTGAAGTCCAAATATCTTCAAGTTGCCAAGGTTGCGAAACACTGATCTAAACAAGTGTTGCTCACTCTTGGCAACTTTAAGATGCATAGGTTTCAATTCCCAGAATTTCCCAGCCGTATTTCTTAAAAGTTATCAAGTTAGGAAACATTGTTGTAGAATTAATTGGGAATTCCAAATAGGCCATTAGAGAAGTGAAGGCAAAGAACTGTTCAGAATGCAGCAGATTAGTACAATTTAATTAAGTCACCAAACTTTAGAAGGTATTCTCCTCTTTATATCTCCAAAGACATATAAATTTTCCACTAAACAGGAAAAGAAAATTGTTTTCTTTAAAAGGAGCTGCATGATACTACAGTAATTTTGTGAGGCTTTTTTAAAAAGTTTGACACATGAGAAAATTACTTGAAGTTCTTTTCAGTACAAGTGAAATACAGTACTTTAAAATACATCTTGACTAAATAGAAAAGGATACATAATATGAACTGAAATATTTTCACATAGTATCCTTTTCTTGAATTTCATCCTGAGGTCATTCCTGAGGCGGTCTTCTTCACTCAGATAATATTTTTAGTTGTTTTATTAATTGGATTGTTACATGCTGTTTTTATCATTGTTGTTAGCCGCCCCAGTCTACGGAGAGGGGCGGCATACAAATCCAATAAATAAATAAAATAAATTATTGTGAAGATAAACTGGCTATGCAGTTCTTATATCTGCAGCATTTAGAAACTAAAATCACATTTTCAAACTGAAGCAAGATTGATAATTAATTTTCTTTACATAGGCAATCTCTGATCTGAATATATTTGGAAATATATCTGAGATATGTTATTTTTAGGCAGAATGATTAAATGTCCTTTTTAATGAAAAGTGCAAAATAATTACGCTCAAAAGCTGTCAATTCATCTTTTATTACTATATTTCCAACTTAAATAAAAGTGTCTGTGCTGTTCTTTTTACCATAGCTACAGAAATACACAATTATGTAGCCTCTTTCCTCTCCTTAATTGTAGTTAAGGCCACTGATTCTGTTTCTAAATGTGAGCAAAGTTAACAACCCAGTGAATTAATTAACTGATGATTTCATAATCAAAACAAGTTTGTTTTGGAATGACTCCAACATTGTAGTATGAACAGTTTCAGTGTATTATATCTGTCAATGCAATCCTCTACATCAGGGGTCCCCAAACTTTTTACACAGGGGGCCAGTTCACTGTCCCTCAGACTATTGGAGGGCCAGACTATAAAAAAAACCTATGAACGAATAAATCCCTATGTACACTGCACATACCTTGTTTTAAAGTAAAAAACAAAATGAGGGAGAAGGTCTGAAATTCATATGTTTATGTTTTGTTTTTAATTTTCTTTTGTTGACATCTGATTGGCTATACAATCTTATGAAAAACGTATAAAGAAAGAAGGAAGCACTTTGGCATAATGGTTAATAAGTTAGAAATTTAATTGGTGTTGCACTTTTTGAAGGAACATTAAGGAGAAACTTTAATTAAAAGAAAATGAATGTAACTGGATGACAAAATTAGAAAAAAAAACTTTTGCAACTTTTTTGATTATTGATATTAGTTACTAACAAAATACTGCATTTTATTCATGCAAAATTAGATGGTACTCTGTGTTGTTTGAATGTATGTTGAGAGAAAATTTTTTAAAAATTACCCCCCCAAAAAACAGTCCTTCCTTCCTCTGTCCCTCCATTCATTTCATTCATTTCATTCTTCCTTCCTTCCCTTCTTCCTTGTTCCCTCTATTTCTCCTTCCTTCCTTCCCTCTCTTTGCCTTTTCTTTCTGTCTTTCTCTCTCTCTTTTCCCTGTGCTCTTGTTACTCACCAGCGGGCCGGATAAATGGCCTCAGTGGGCCGCATGTGGCCCGCGGGCCGTAGTTTGGGGACCGCTGCTCTACATATTGCTCAAAAGTCCTATTAAGTTTTCTGCGGCTCCCTCAATTCACTATATTTAGGATTGTAATTTCATTTTATATACAATATGTATCAATTATACTTAACAACCTACAAGTAGAACAGATTCTTGTGAAGGTTTTTCTTGTTCTGCTGCTTGTAAGAGCCCTCCTGCCTGCCCCCAAGTTTAAACTGACCTTTATTCCTTTGCCCCGAAGCACAGTTCATCAGCTCTTCAGCTGTGTTTTGGCAGATTCCAGCTACTGAGCATGCACAGAAGCCAAATTGCACAAGGGAATGCATGTGTGTGTGCAAATGGAGCATGCGTGCATGCACAAAACATCAGGATGTGAACCGGTGGCGAAGATAAGTGGAACCCACCTTTGCTGGCCATGTGTATAGATTGAGAGTAAAAACTTCAAAACCCTTACTAAAATGGTATGCCTGGACATTTGATATTGTGTGGATCAAACATCAATCTCACCCAGCTATTTTTTTTTCTCCCCAATTTCAGTAATATTTCAATATTCTTGGCTAAATTTCCATCAAATTCAAATGCATAGTGGTATTTCTTCCATTTAATTTCAAAATACATTGCACTGTTCAGTGGGGAAAGAGAATCCAATGAGTTCTCTTTCCCCATTGATATTGTACTGAACATGACAAATCAGAATGCACCTTATGCTAAAGTATTAATAGATGGTTAATTAGCCTGTCTCCTAAAGCCTGTTTTCCATAACTTAAAAGAAAAAAAGTGAATAAGTACCGTATATACTCGAGTATAAGTCGGGTTTTTTTAGCCCAAAAATGGGCTGAAAAACCCGACCTCGACTTATAATCGGGTGACTGACATGTCACCACAAGAGGGCGCAAGCGGCTGAGGGAAAGACAGCCGTCTGCCTTTGCTTCAGCTAGAAAGAAGCGGCAACTGCCCGGTCAAGAAGCAAGAATCCACCTAGCCAAACGGCTTTTTTCTTGTTTAGCGCGGCGTTCAAGTGGTTGGCAGGTTCCTTTGCTTGCACGCAAGAGCCAACCACTCGAACGCCACGCTAAACAAGAAAAAAGCCGTTTGGCTAGGGGGTAGATTCTTGCTTCTTAACCGGGCAGTTGCCCCCTCTCCCAGAACTTCTTTGGAGCTGAAGCAAAGGCAGACGGCTGTCTTTCCCTAAGCCGCTTCCTGGAGACCGCTAAAGATATCGCTCTGGGAGAGGGGGCAACTGCCCGGTTAAGAAGCAAGAATTTCCCCCCCCCCCCAGCCAAACGGCTTTTTTCTTGTTTAGCGCGGCGTTCGAGTGGTTGGCTCTTGCGTGCAAGCAAAGGAACCTGCCAACCACTCGAACGCCACGCTAAACAAGAAAAAAGCCGTTTTGCTGGGGGGGGGGGAAAATTCTTGCTTCTTAAACCGGGAGCAGTTGCCCCCTCTCCCAAAGCGATGTCCCAAAGCGGTCTCCGGGAAGCGACCGAGGGAAAGGCAATCGTCTGCCTTTCCTTCAGCCCGAAAGAGAAGGCAAATGCCCCGCCTTCCCCCAGCCAGTTAACCGAGCGCTTCAAGTTAACCGGCTGGGGGAAGGCGGGGCATTTGCCTCCTCTTTCGGGCTGAAGGAAAGGCAGACGATTGCCTTTCCCTCGGTCGCTTCCCGCAGACCGCTTTGGGACATCGCTTTGGGAGAGGTTTAAGAAGCAAGAATCCCCCCCCCCAGCGAAACGGCTTTTTTCTTGTTTAGCGCGTCGTTCGAGTGGTTGGCTCTTGCGTGCAAGCAAAGGAACCTGCCAACCACTCGAACGCCACGCTAAACAAGAAAAAAGCCGTTTTGCTGGGGGGGGGGGAAATTCTTGCTTCTTAAAAGGGGGCAGTTGCCCCCTCTCCCAAAGCGATGTCCCAAAGCGGTCTCCGGGAAGCGACCGAGGGAAAGGCAATCGTCTGCCTTTCCTTCAGCCCGAAAGAGAAGGCAAATGCCCCGCCTTCCCCCAGCCAGTTAACCGAGCGCTTCAAGTTAACCGGCTGGGGGAAGGCGGGGCATTTGCCTCCTCTTTCGGGCTGAAGGAAAGGCAGACGATTGCCTTTCCCTCGGTCGCTTCCCGCAGACCGCTTTGGGACATCGCTTTGGGAGAGGTTTAAGAAGCAAGAATCCCCCCCCCCCCAGCGAAACGGCTTTTTTCTTGTTTAGCGCGTCGTTCGAGTGGTTGGCTCTTGCGTGCAAGCAAAGGAACCTGCCAACCACTCGAACGCCACGCTAAACAAGAAAAAAGCCGTTTCGCTGGGGGGGGGATTCTTGCTTCTTAAACCTCTCCCAAAGCGATGTCCCAAAGCGGTCTGCGGGAAGCGACCGAGGGAAAGGCAATCGTCTGCCTTTCCTTCAGCCCGAAAGAGGAGGCAAATGCCCCGCCTTCCCCCAGCCGGTTAACTTGAAGCGCTCGGTTAACCGGCTGGGGGAAGGCAGGGCATTTGCCTCCTCTTTTGAGCTGAAGGAAAGGCAGACGACTGCCTTTCCCTCGGTCCCTTCCCGGAGACCGCTTTGGGACATCGCTTTGCTTGCGCCTGCCCCTCCTACAGCGGAGAGAGGCGGCAAATGGCCAGCCCTTCCCCCACCCGCTTAGCTGAGCCCTTCGGGAAGGTGCCGCCTGTCTTCGCTGTAGGAAAGGCAGGCACATCCGAAGCGCGTGGGGAAGTGGCTGTGGGAGGCAACGACATTCCTAAGCCGGTGAGGTGTAGGGGGGGGGGGGTGGCGAGAAGATAGAAGCAAGAATCCACCCCCCCAGCTTTTCCCCCCTCTCCCCGCAAGAAAAGGAGCCAGCCAAACACTCCAATGCCGCGCTAGAGGGGGGAAAAGCCGATGAGGTGTGTGTGTGTGGGGGGGGGGTGGATTCTTGCTTGTCTTCTCAACACCCCCTCACCCCACCTCCCGGGAAGAGAGCAACAGGAAAGGACGCGGTTTTCTTCTGCCGGGTCGAGGACAAAGCGGGTGTTGAGGGCGGCGGGCGAGCAACATTTCAGCGGGGAGAAAACCCCAAGCTGAGAGTGCCTTTTAAAATCACTCTCCTCTCAGCCTCGGCAAGCTGCCGAGAAGTGGGGTTTTCGGAGTGGGGAGGCAAAAACGCTCAGAATGTCACCAACGAGGCATTTCTCCAAGGGGCGGGGGTCCCTAAACTTTCCTTTAACCCCAGCGGACACAAAGATGGGAATGCGTGGTCCTTGCCAGCCACCCATCTGCGGGGGCTGCTCCGTGCCAAGGCAGAATTAAATTCAACAACCAAAATATTATATTTTTAAAAAACATACTTTTTTGACAGTTTGTTTGCCTTTTAAAACATCTCTCTGGCTGTGCCTAATGTCAACAATAAAAATTTTTGCCAGGTGAATTTTTTTTTGCCAGATTAGCTATGGATCTCACTGAAGAAATTTTAAAGAATACTCAAAATGATTCTTCATTTGCTTTGTAACCTTAAATAAAAAAACAATACAGTATTGACTCTGTAATTTACCCGGGGAGGGGACAGGAGGGGGGCGCAGACAGACAGGAAAGGAAGACAGACAGACAGACAGACAGACAGATAGAGACCTATGACCACAATTGAGCTCAAAATTTGTTGTTAAGCAAAAGCATTGTTAAGTGAAAATCACCACATTTTACTCAATCCATGACATTTCCTAGCTCTAACAGTGATGTGCAAGCTAGGGAAGTACCGGTACATCTGAAGACATGTGTAATGTTCTAGTTATGGTTAACTGTGTGGCAGAAAGTGGACTCTGGGTTTGTTTTCCTATTACAGTGAGGTTGAATGTACCATATATAATTTTACAAGAGCTCTCTCTCTTTCTCTCTCTGTATATACACATAGTTTATATAGTAGATAATGTACAGTATATTTTTGTGTGCCTGTGTGTAATATTTATTTACACATATGGCATATATACATAGAATTAAGTATATTTTGGATGTTCAGTAATTGTAAATATAGAGGGAAATTGTATCTCTTTGAGGCAAGGAGAGGTCAAGTATCCTAACCCTAACCCAAACCAGCAGGAGCAGGGGATTAAGGTAAGTACCTAGGTACTTGCAATTTTTTTGCCTATACCTGCCTTGGGGGATATATACCTGTTTACCCTCTTTTAAACTTACAGAGCTAGTTTACTGGCTTTCTTTGAAATAAATATTCTAAAATATTTAATCTACTGATGCCTCAATTGATGTAATTTTATTGGTTTCCATTTTTATAAGTTACCAGTAGCCGCTGCAATTTCCACCCTCGACTTATACAGGGGTTTATAAATTTTCCCAGTTTTTGTGGCAAAAGTAGGCACCTCGACTTATAGTCGGAGCGACTTATACTCGAGTATATACGGTAATACTATTTTTTTAAAAATCACAATCAGCAAATGAATTGCTAATGGAGAAAGGCTGCTACAAAAAATATCTTATTAGGCAAAACTAGTTTGACAAGTGAATGGTGAATAAAAATTATCACATAGCATCTCTGTTATTCCTGTTTGATATCAAGCTTCTTCATCTCTGAATAGGAAGCAAAGCTTTAAAACTATCTACCCAGCTTCTGCCTAGCTAAAACTAGGAATTTTTTTAAAAATGGAGCAGAGTTTTATTTTTACTATTCTTTTTTTCCCCCCTCGGCTGCCTCCCCGACAGCCTCATTCGGTTCTCTTGTACGGTAGTGTTGCCTGTGGTTTATTATTCGGTTTATTAAAGCAGTGTTTCCCAACCTTGGCAACTTTGAAGATACTGTATTTGGACTTCAACTCCCAGAATTCCCCAGCCAGCAAATGCTGGCTGGGGAATTCTGGGAGTTGAAGTCCAAATATCTTCAAGTTGTCAAGGTTGGGAAACACTGTATTAAAGTATAACCCATTTACTTAATTACAAACTTTCAATATGTGAATATACAGTATATCTAATCAAATAGTAATAAGGTTCACATTTAAACTATTATTCTTTAGCTTAAATAATTTTTTTAACTTTGGTTGTTTCCTTTTCATGCAGCAATCTTTGTATTCCTTCTTTGGTTCAACCATGTATAAAATCTTTCCACACCTGGTGAAATCTTGTATTTTTACTATCAGTTCTAATAATATATGTACATATGGTTTTTGGAGTTAGCAGAGAAATACTTACTAAAGAAAAATCGCTTCAAAGGGACTTAGCTGATGTCATTTTTGAATTATGATTTGAGTGAATGAATTCCCAGAGTCCTTTTACAGAATTCACTGCCAGGTGGTTGCATGAGAAATCTCCCAACTTCCAGGCTCTACCCAGAAACTAACAAGTAGGTGAAAGGGTATTATTAGGTTGAGGATTTTTTTAAAAAGAATCGTCATCACTAAATAAACGACTTCCTTCCCGGAAAACAGTCTGCCCTTATAAAAGTTTATCATTGGATTCACTTAAAAGTAAACTCCAGAGAAGCATGGACAGAATTATACACTCAGCTTCATTAAAGGGGCGGTTTACATATCTTCGTCCTTAAGGAGAAATGCATAGAATACCAGAAAGCTGCAAATATCTCCTTGCAGCCCATATGCAATCAAGCCCACTTACAAGGAAACCTCCGGATCTCGTGATCCAACACTTACCTCCCCCAGCACCGGTCACCAGAACTACCCGCTTGTCAAATCTCAACGGAGAAGAAAACATCCTGCGCCCGACCAAGGCAAAAGCAGCCCTTCGAGGAGTCCGACGGACTTAATGGGCAGAATAATACGGGCAAAGGGCACGGGAGAATGCGCACGCGCGCAATATCTTGCTGCATCCTGGGAAACGTAGTTTCCTTATTCACTTTCGGCTGTCGGATTACAGCCATTGGGTAATGGGAATAAAGGATAATTATAGGGCGTGTTTAGGGAATGTTAAATTAACTTGGCATGTTCAATCTCTTTCCCGAATGCGTTCAACCACGGACTTTAAATAACTGTTGAGAACACGAAAAACCTGGAGGGTTAATTTTTAACTCAACAGTGCCATGAGATGAAACCAAGGATCGACTATATCTGGGGGAATCCTCTTCGCCTTGAACAAAGCGTACTCAAAGCAGCTCCGAGATTCAGATTGTGGTTATGCAAGGCGTTTCACTTGGGAAACATTTCAACCTCCCTTTAAGCCAAGGTTTCTCAATTTGCTGGCTGTGAGATTCTGGGAGTTGAAATCCGCCCACCTTTAGATTTCCCAAGGTTGAGAATTTAAAGCACCTTCTTGTCACTTGGTTTATTTATTTGTTTGTTTGTTTGTTTAGTTAGTTAGTTAGTTAGTTAGTTAGTTAGTTAGTTAGTTAGTTAGTTAGTTAGTTAGTTAGTTAGTTAGTTAGTTAGTTAGTCCAATACACAATGAGGGTTTTAGTGTGTGTGTGTGTGTATTCTGCTACACTGGTATTTTATTAAATAATATAATATTGCACCATTTGATTCAGAATCCTTTTTTCCTTGTTTTTCTCCTCTAAAATCTAGGTGCGCCTTATACACCGAAAAATAAGGTATATGAATTTCAGACTTCTTCCCCCCCCTAAATAGTAGGTTCCCATTTTGTTTTTTTACTTTAAAATAAGGTATGTGAAGTGTGCATAGGGATTTGTTCATAGTTTTTTTATAGTCCTGCCCTCCAGCAGTCCGAAGGACAGTGAACTGGCCCCCTGTGTAAAAGGTTTGGGGACCCCTGCCTTAGACTATCCACAGTTGACCTCTCCAGATTCCTAAGAGGTCAGTAAGAGGCATGCATAAGTGCACTAGTGTGCCTTCCATCCCTTGTCCAATTGTCTCTCCTATATACTGTATTTTATATCTTTTCTTGCATTCATATATCTTCTCTTCATTGACATATTTTATTTTCATATCTTCTCTTCTATCCTTTCCTTGATATACTGTATCATGTTCATTCTCTCCAACCTTCATTTTGTATTTGACAAAATAAATAAATAATAAATGAAATGAAATTTGAAAGCATGCAGCTCTCAAAGGGTCACCACCTCCAATATACCTTATATAAACATGACAAAATCAATACAAAATTATGCCTATACCCCCATGTATTATATAGCAAGGAGAACACCACTTTAATAGCAGTAGTATTCAGACTTATACAGTGATCCCTATATTATCGCGAGGGTTCCGTTCCAAGACCCCTCGCGATAATCGATTTTTCGCAATGTAGGGTTGCGCATGCGTGCCCTTTTTTTCTATGGCCGCGCATGCGTAGATGGTGGAGTTTGTGTTCCCTGCCGCCCACGCAAAGGGGAAACCCGATTCGGCTCCTCGCTGCTGCTGCTGCTGCGCTACCGAGCAGATCAGCTGCTGGGCGGCCGAAGGAACCTTCCCTGGGTCTTCCCCCTCTTGCTGGCGGGCGGGCGAGCGGCGGGAATCAGCGAGGAGCCGGGGTTTCCCCTTTGCGTGGGCGGCCGGGAAGACCCAGGTTGGGGGTTCCTGAAGCCAAACGCGGAAGTTCGCCTTTGGCGTTTGGCTTCAGGAGTCATCTGGGAAGCGGCGTGGCTGTTTTAAAAGGTCGCAGCCGGCCTGGGGGGCTTCCCAGCGCCCCCCCCGAACCCGGGTTGGGGGTTAGGGGGGTGCTGGGAAGCCCCCCAGGCCAGCTGCGACCTTTTAAAACAGCCGCACGGCTTCCCAGCTGAGTCCTGAAGCCAAACGCGGAAGTTCGCCTTTGGCGTTTGGCTTCAGGACTCATCTGGGAAGCGGCGCGACTGTTTTAAAAGGTCGCAGCCGGCCTGGGGGGCTTCCCAGCACCCCCTGAACCCGGGTTGGGGGTTAGGGGGGGGTGCTGGTAAGCCTCCCAGGCCGGCTGCGACCTTTTAAAACAGCCGCGCCGCTTCCCAGCTGAGTCCTGAAGCCAAACGCGGAAGTGGTTTTTTTTTTAATTAATTTTTTTTAAAAAATCGCGATATAGCGTTTCGCAAAGATAGAGATCGTGAAACTCGAGGGATCACTGTATATTGCTTCATAGTGCTTTTACAACCCTCTCTAAGTGGCTTACAGAATCAGCATATTGCCCCAATAATCTTGGTCCTCATTTTAGCCATCTTGGAAGGATGGAAGGCTGAGTCAACCTTGAGCTGGTGGTGAACTAAAGCTAGCAGTTAGCTGAAGTAGCCTGCACTCTAACGCCTGGGCCACATCAGAACTGCACGCCCTTGTCTAATGTAGGAGTGGTAATCACTTCTCTAAGAGAGGGTTTTAAGAAATGTTTCTCCTCAGGAACTATCTTTGCTTTGGCCCAGTGAAGGGCTACCAAAATTATTACTACCACACTGCTTACGCAGGAGTCCCTGCATTTTCTTTTAACATTGTTCAGTGCAAATGGGGTGCTCTGACGTGAAGCTCCATTTTAGCTATCGTACTGCGTTCCCCCTCGTCCGGGCAGCAGCCCACCCCTGCTTAGGCCGTCTGCCCAGTCCTAGACCCACTTTTCCTTTTTTTCTCTGTGTCTGTGAGCTGCAATCAGACTTCTGAGTGTGGAGTTGGTGGTGGGAGAAAGAAGACATTTTCTTTTTTTCACATCTGTATTTTAAATATTTTAGCTCTGGGCAGAATCCTGTAAGGAAGGGAAAATAGGGGAATGGGGATTTGGATTTATTGAAAGCGGGGGTCATTTAAAAAAGGATAGAAATAGCTCTATCATCTGGGCCCTCCAGCACAGGCAAAATCACCAAGATGCTTCAAATACATGTTAAAAAAACAACAACCAGTAGGGGGAGTATTGCCATTGTTTCATTATATCCGATCTCCTTTCATTTGATATTTTGAGAAACTGCTCTATGTCTTTGGAAATCTTATGCTTAAAACGTCAGAAAATACAAAGAAGTAAGATGATACATGTTGTGTCTTAGGATTTGGTAAATCCTAAGATTTTGATAAATGCTGTGTCTTTGGTATCAGAACTCAACAATAAAAATATTTTTAATATTTGCTTTCAGTGGGCAAAGCTCAATTAAATAGCAGGCTCGAACTGCTTCCGTAACAGTTGGGTAAAAATAACTATTCAGCAATTTTAACCAAATTCACAGAGGTAAAGATGATTGGGCAGAAATCCTCAAGAATTTGAGACCGGTATCACAACTTTGTCACCAGGAAACATGCTTAACCAAAATTCTACCATTGACACCCAAATAATGGTGAAATCGTTTCTGTGTTTTGTGTGGTCTGAAATATATAATTTTCTTTAAATAAAATTTGATGCAGGATGTGTGAATAGTCCTTGAAAAAGTGAAGGTGATCTTAAACTTTACATATTAGCATGGGTGAAATTCATCAGGTTCGGACAGATTCTATAGAACTGGTGGTGGTGGTGATTATGCACAGTTTGGAGAACAGATAAATCACACCACTAACTGGCCCTGGCCCTCCCAGTCACTCCTTCTCAGGCTCATACACTCAGAGCAAACATGAGAAACAGGCTAGAAGGAGCCAGATTGAACGCTAAAAAACTTGGCCAAACTTTTCTGTTGGTTCTGTGGGCGTGGCTTGGCGCGGCCAGGCCACACCCACCAAGCTATGCCCACAGAACCGGTGAATTTAAATTTAAATGTCACCCCTGCATATTAGTATATAATTGCTTCAAAAGACATCTGATGGTTTTAGAGAAAAGTACTAGACTTATTCTAATGAATGGTTGTAATATAGAAAAAGACAGTACAGTACTTGAACATTTGAATGGGTACTTGAATTTACAGCATATGTATTTGCTGTGGAAAAATAAGCTTGATTGAATTTGAAAACAATACGAACCTCTTTATTCCTTTGCCAGTAAATATGAATACAACACAATATGAAACTTAGTTTAAAAAAACCTTAGTATAAATGGAGTTTAAATACAATAATATGAACAATACTATAATGTTTCATTGAAAGGCAGCCAGAGTTTGAATTAGATACTGCTGATCTTGCCTTTGCTTTACTTAAGATCTGAATCATAATTACATAAATTTATTTGGTTGATACTTTTTCTTCTATATCTGAGATACCTTATGGATATTAAATTATACCAAAATATGGAGCAGAGATCCATGAACTAGAATTTACAAAGCAGAGGTTTGACCAGAACACAACTAACCATATTTCTGTTACCTGCTAAAGATAAGAGGCTAGGCTTAGAAAAGGATATGACAATTACAAGGAGCAAAGAAACATCATTTTTAGAAGACAACCAAGCTCATCTATACCAGTATATGTGTACAACAGTGGCATATGCCTCCATCATGTTTTGTTATTCAGCAGTGAGGGAAGCCTATTGAATATTATTAAAGAAACACAGTATCTGATGCTTCCAGACTCAAGCCTTAAAAATTGTTTTATAAGATCAATGTAGCATACTCAATTTCATAATTACTTTTCTTTCTGTATTGACCTTGACTGCCATGCTAGCCTAGAGTCTCTCCGAGTCTTAGGAGAGGGGTGGCATACAAATCTAATAAATCTTAATCTTAGAAATCAAGAGATCAGGGGTTCTAGTTTTGCCTTTGACACAAGTCAGGTGAGCCCATCATTCATCCTTAGCTCCAGAAAGGAAAAAATGGCAAACCACTTGCAACATTTTTGTCAAGGGCCTATTCCAGACATGAAGGACACACTGCATTGGTCTAAGCCAATTATGAATTTTATTTGGCATTTTCTTTTCAATACAATTAATCTGTTTTTCAAGAATAATTGTTAATATAAATTGTGGCAAAATAGTTTTATCAATATTCAGAATGTTTTGAGCAGCCCATATGCAAATAGTGTTTTATTTCAGTAATAATTACTTTCTTATAACAATGGACAACATCACCCATCTAACTGATTTTTTTTAACTAAGCATGATCATATGGAAGACTATAGTTACTGGCTGGACCAAATAGTAAAAAAAAACCAAACAAGTACTGATAAAAAGCAGTAGCAAATCTATGTCATCTTGTTGCAAAAGAAATCTCCATGGACTAATCTATACAGGCATCTTCAGTTGATCTTAAGTCAAGAGACTATTTTTGAATGCTTGATTGCAGTAAACAGGCCTATGAAAAATAAAGAAATTATATTGGGCCTAAAATTAATTGCTTGCAAAAGCCCAGACCACACATCATTTCATTAAGGTGAAAGGTGCCCTCTTTTTCTAACAGCAAAAAATACCAAACTTTTGAAGCTTTCAGAAATATATACACTGCTCAAAAAAAAAAAGGGAACACTCAACACATCTTAGATCTGGATGATTGAAATATTCTCATTGAATAAGTTGAATATGCTGACAAAAAAATGAAATTGATTGTCAGTCAGTGTTGCTTCCTAAGTGGACAGTTTGATTTCATAGAAGTTTGATTTACTTGGAGTTATATTCTGTTGTTTAAGTGTTCCCTTTGTTGTTGTTTTTGAGCAGTGTATTTTCACTCTCAGAACTTCTAGCAATTATCATGCAGTATTTGCTGAGAAGCTGGATCATACATCTGAGGGATATAAAGATGGAGAGATATGAGTCAAAGTATTTTTTTTAAATAATTTCCAGCAGTTTGGAACATATTTTTGGAGTTTCTGTAGAAATAGTACTTCCTGCAATGCATGACAAGTTGCTAATTTAGTACAGATGCATTAGAATAACTTGCAGTTTCTTATTGTTTGCTTCAAAAATAGTAAAGTCCTGGATTTGTCACACCTATGTAGTTGACCACCTGTCATCAACATATTTGGACACACACCCCAGAGACTGAAAATTTTGGTGTGTCTTATATTCCAAATGTAGCTTTTTCAAAGCTTTTTCCCCCCAGCCCTAATGAAGTGCTAACGATCTTCCCAGCTTGCAGGCTTGTTTTCATTGCTATTCCAAAGTTTTTTCCCCAGCCCTAAGTCTTTGCAGGCTTATTTTCATTGCTATTCCCTCCAAAAATAGGTTTGGGTTTTCTTTCATCCCTTACCAGGGGATAAAACGATGTGCTGAAGCTGACAAGATGAATACCTGGTAGGTAGAATAGAATAGAATAGAATTTTATTGGCCAAGTGTGATTGGACACACAAGGAATTTGTCTTGGTGCATATGCTCTCAGCGTACATAAAAGAAAATATACATTTGTCAAGAATCATGTGGTACGACACTTAATGATTGTCATAGGGGTCAAATAAGCAATGAAGAAGCAATATTAATAAAAATCTTAGGATATAAGCAACAAGTTACAGTCATACAGTCAACATGGGAGGAAATGGGTGATAGGAATGATGAGAAAAACTAGTAGAATAGAAGTGCAGATTTAGTAGAAAGTCTGACAGTCTTGACGGAATTATTTGTTTAGTAGAGTGATGGCGTTCGGGAAAAAACTGTTCTTGTGTCTGGTTGTCTTGGTGTGCAGTGCTCTGTAGCGACGTTTTGAGGGTAGGAGTTGAAACAGTTTGTGTCCAGGATGTGAGGGGTCAGTAAATATTTTCCCTGCCCTCTTTTTGACTTGTGCAGTATACAGGTCCTCAATGGAAGGCAGGTTGGCAGCAATTGCTTTTTCTGCAGTTCTGATTGTCCTCTGAAGTCAGTGTACCAAACCAGACAGTTATAGAGGTGCAGATGACAGGCTCAATGATTCCTCTCCACCCCACATTTTTCTCCCCCAAAACCAAGGTGTGTTTTATACTCTAAAAAATACGGTAAGTTAATAAAACCTTCTACCTGGATGTGAAAGTGAGCAAAATGTATTGTGCAATGACATAGTTCAAAACAATTTGGCAAATGTAAACATTTGGAGAAGCACTTCACTTTCCTTTTTCTTAAGAATGGTCTGTTCTGTTTAGCTGTAAGTACTGAGCTTTTTACTTGCAGTGCATAGTAAATGGATTTTTAAAATAACTAGCACCTAAGGTACAAGCCTAACATACTGGTTTCTCTTGTTAGGCTGGTCCTAGGGAACATACGCACACTCACACATGGCAACTTGACTGCTTGTAATTAAGTTAAAAAGAATTCAGAAAAAGGAAGAATGCATTATGTTAATACTTTCTATTAATACCATGTGCTTTTCTTGAGTGAATTAATCTGCAGAATTGTCAGTATACCACATATTAAAAATCACCTGGGAAACAGAAACATACAAATATATCTCACTATAGCATACTTAAAGCTATATGCAGTGCTGCAACTTTTTGACTATTAAAAAGTATGATTAACAGATTAACATGGGTAACCTCTCAGGGGTAAGAGTTAATCATTGCTCCTTGCTTGCTTTGTTGGGCAGGTGGTTTCTATACTTTAATATGTAACTGATGAAGATGTTTAATAAAAATGTGAAAGGAAGGAATATGGCTAAAAGTAGAGCAATGGCTATCCTTTAAAGCGATTAATCAATTACCTTTATAAAAAATGAATGCAGAAAATTGAACTTTATTCTAATGCCCAGAGAATGGAACAAGAACCAAAAATTAAAAATCAATTTATTTTAAAAACAAGCCATTTTCAATCAATCCATGAAGAAACAGAATCAGAATAGAGCTGGAAGAAACCTTGAGGGTCTTCTAAGCCAGACCTCTGCTTAAGCAGATGCTATACCATTTCAGACAAATGATTGTCCAGTTTTTTTTCTTAAAAACCTCCAGTAATGAAGCACCCACAACTTCTGAAAGCAAGATGGTTAATTGCCCTTACAATTAAGGACACTTAATTCCAGGTTGCTTCTCTCCTTAATTAATTCCCATCCATTGTTTCTGGTCCTGCCCTCTGATGCTTTGGAAAATAAACTTGCCCTCTCCTCTTTGTAGCAGCCTCTCAAATACTGGAATACTGCTCTCATGTCTCCCTAGTTCAGGGGTCCTCAAACTTTTTAAACAGGGGGCCAATTCATGGCCCCTCATATAGTTGGGGCCCTGGACCAGTTGGATGTGGCTAGGTGGTCATGTGACTGGGTGGGCGTGGTCAATTTAGCAGTCCGTTAAAGTTTAAACAATACACACAAATTAAACTTTAATTTGTTATGCTCCTGAGGGTTAGTAAAGGGATGTGTCTGCCTTGGTGTATGCATGAGGGATTTGGTGTGTGTGTGTGTGTGTGCGTGTATCTGTGTGTCTCCCTCCCTCCCTCCCCCCCTCTCTCTGGAAGCCACAGAGGCAAAAAACAGGCCCATTTTTGGCTTCCTTGGTCTCCATTACCACTCTGCCACCTAAAAACAGGCTCGTTTTGCCCTCTTTGGCCTCCAGAAGATGGGTGAGGGCTGGCGGGTAGATGGGGCAATGTGGGTGTGGCAGCCTTAAGGTCTCATATGGGCCAGATTAATAGCTTTGGTGGGCCATATTCAGCCCGCAGACCATAGTTTGAGGACTCCTTCTTTTCTCTAGACTAGCCAAATACAAATCCGTTCTTCATATGTTTTAGTCTCCAGGTCTTTTACCTTAGTTCAGTCGTTCTCAACTTTTCTAATGCTGCGACCCCTTAATACAGTTCCTCATGTTGTGGTGACCCCCAACCATAAGTTGAGCGCCAATTCTCCCAACAGAGCTTTAAGCTGATTGGCAGGAAGGGAGAGGAAGAGGGACACTCCCACTGTAAATGCCTGATTGGTCAGATTGTAAAAATATTCTCCAAGGTGCCAGAATAGAAGCTTTAGTTCCTAACACCATGGGAAATTTGTCCTTTTCCCAACGTCTCAGGCGACCCCTGGGAAATGGTCGTTCGACCCCCAGGTTGAGAACCACTGTCTTAGTTGCTTTTCTTTGTACTTTTTCCAAAGTCTCAACATATTTTTTGTAACATGACGACCAAAACTGGATGTAGTATTCCAAGTGCGGTCTTACTATGATTTTAAAAATAGATACTAATATTTTTGATTCCATGCTTCAGTTTATACAACCAAGGATTGCCTAATCTGTACTGAAAAAATACATTGAAAAAAGTGTTCAATAAGAGAATGTGCCGCTGGGTCAATACAAGGTTCTTATTTAGATTTTATGTGGCAATGCCCTATATTTAATAAGGGAAAGTGAAGAAATCATGCTAGAATGAATTTTTTTATACAGGATAATCACACTAAGATCAACTTAATTTGGATACACTGAATTTAGAGTTTATTGGGACAATAGCATCTGGTAGTAAAGAGCGGCATAGAGATCCTGGTTTTAAATTTATGGCTATAACATGTAATAATTACTACTGTAACTAAAGTGTAAAATAAAAATGTCTTGTGCTACTTTGAAGATTAGCAAAAGCATTATTGTGAATGGTGCATGAAACATTTCAACCATACACTTTGTGGACAAAATATTTTAATCTCAAAACATTTTGCATGCATCTAATTGTGGTAGAAATCTTTAGATACTGTATAATATTGCACTGAAATATTCTCCTTATAAAATAAGATAACCATGGTAGTTGACAGGAAAGGAAATGAAATGAAGAATTAGAGCAGTGTTTCTCAACCTCAGCAATTTTTAAATGGGTGGACTGCAACTGCCAGAATTGGAAGTTGACTGGGGAAGTCCACCCCTCTTAAAATTGCTGAGGATAAGAAAGAGTGAATTAGATGTAAATGATATCAAATTCATATAAACAAAGAGTGATGATGTATATGAAGTCCTGGCATTTTTAAAGCCCAACTGTGGTAATGTGATTGACATGATCCTCTATTTTATCCAGTTAAATTTTAAGACATTAAACTTTTAGTAGAATATACAGTACATTATTATGTTATTACCGGGTTATATTTTGCTTAAATACCCGAATATGTTTGTGAGAAAGAATGCACAAACCACAAAAAATTGATCAGATAGAGTCCTGACAGATAAGATTCCTGCCATTTTAAGGCAAAAAACCTCTAACCCAGTTCTTTTTTTTATTAAAAAGGGAATGTAGAACTTGCTTTGAAAGAGATTTTAAAAAGAGAATTACCTATCCCAAACATACATCTATCCATTTCAGTCCTTGGCTCATCTCAAAAATTATTTATTAAATATTGTCTTAAAGTATTATACACTCCTAAAAGTTAAAGTGGCTACACTCACTTCAGTGACATCTGAATTTCTAGATTATCTATACTTGGGCATTTCTTTGCTTGGAACTACAGTATATCCATCTCAGTTAATGAAACAGATTGTTATCAGACAATGCATTACTTCAGAGAGGGAAAGTAGTAAGAGGAGAAACTGTCATAGAGAAGAGGAATAATTTACAGTAATCAATAGAAAATTGTAAAGCTAAGTTAAAAATTGATGTGAATGTTATTACATTACCCATGTCTGCAATGATAGAGAAAACCATGCCTAAAACTTAGAGTGCAAATGTTCTTCAGTTTACTCAGAAAATATAAAAAACATCTGACAAAGAAAAAGTAAAAAAATTCAACCATTTGCTTGAAGTTTAAAGCATTACATGTTCATTATTTTTTCAACAGTACAAAGATTAAACAAATTTATTCAAGCTGCTGCAATATATTTTCCAATATTTGCTATATATTCAACCTACATGACATATACATTGATTTCTGAATAAAACAAAAATACACAAATATTACAAATTTGGTTCACAGACTGGTAGTTTCTACATCCAGATTACTACCCATATCTTTTTTAAAGAATTGCTACATTCTCTAACTAAAATGTACATACAGGTAATCCTCAATTTACAACAATTTGTTTAACAACTGTTGGGAATTACATCGGAAAAAATGACTTATAACTGGTTTTCACACCATCACAGTACTCCTAGGGCCCCCGGGAACTAGCATATATTTACAACAGTTGTAGTATCCTGGGGTTATGTGATTGTCATTTGTGACATTCCCAGCCAGAATTTAAAAAATCAAAACAAATCCCTGGGGAAAGCCAAATTTGGTTAACCACTGTGGCAAAAAAGTTTCACAAAATTGGGTACAATTCACTCAACAACTGCCTTGCTTTGGAATGGAAGTTGTAGTCCCAATTGGGGTTGTTAGTTAAAGATTACCTGTACATGTAGATGACATACCTATTCCAGTTTCGACTTTCTTGAACAATTGCATCCAAAAGAACATTTTTTTCTACAAAATATAACTGGAAATAAGTATATTTAACTATATATGACATGATGCTATTAAGCATGTTGAGGATGTCTGTAAATTTTCAGTGATTGTCAAATATATACACATTGATAAATAATACAAAATTATTCCAGAACAAAGAAATTGAACCATAAAGCTGGTTAAAGAAAGGTTCATATAAAAGAAGCCCAGTGTTTTTGCCCTGAAAGTATATACACTGCTCAAAAGAATAAAGGGAACACTTAAACAACACAATATAACTCCAAGTAAATCAAACCTCTGTGAAATCAAACTGTCTACTTAGGAAGCAACACTGATTGACAATCTATTTCACATGCTCTTATGAACATTCAACTTTGTGCAGAACAAAGGAGTCAATGAGAATATTTCATTCATTCAGATCTAGGATGTGTTATTTGAGTGTTCCCTTTATTTTTTTTTTAGCAGTATATTTAGTTTAGGGCTTTTCAGAAGCACATTATGTGAAATGCAGTTCCTTCTTCTGGGAAACTTATTGCAAGAATAGCTGGAACACAGCAACTTAAAGACTCTATTATCAAATGGGATAGAACAGTGATGGAAATAACAATTCACACCATTTAAATTCTTTTTCAGTGGAAGCCCTGAACATTAAAAAAACCAAATCTCTAGATCTCAAAGAGCCACTTAAATTTTTCAATAGTATAATTATGGCAATGTAACTTAAACATTTATGCATAGCGTTGACAGTTTTAAATGAATTTTTAAAAGGTTTTGTTAAATCTGTTCAGTCTTAACTTTAATCAACACAGGTAGCATAGTTTTCTATAAGTATGCATAGACACAATCTGTAAATTGTGAATTATTAAAATTCTTATACATTTAGAATATGACATTTCAATATCCCTGCCTATTTTATGAAGTACTATTTATTTTGAATAGTCCTGTTTTATGGCTTTATAAATTTATATTTTAAAGCATAATATTATCAAAAAAATTGAAACAGCAAAAAGGTAATTCCAAATAAATAAATAAATCTGCTGAAGAATTTTCAATTGATATTAAATTCCTCTTTGCCACCAATACCTCTTTGCCACCAATACTATCTAGCCTTTCTTCATTCTTTCATTGGCTCCCTAAGACCATCAACAATACTTAGCCTGTGATTATATGAGCAATTGATAATGATACAACTAAATATTGCCTTCATCTAACATTTTGTTGACACCATCGCAAAGCCTCTGGAGGTGAGTCTTGTAAGATCCAAATGGATTGTATAAGGCAGCCAAAAATTCACAGTCTGAGAAATGATCAAACACATGGTTGACACGTCCATGAGATTTTGCAGTGAGATGACGGTGAATTATTTGATGAAGTAGATCTCTGCAATCATTCAACAGCTTGGATAAAAAATTCCTGTCAAAGGTATAGTCTACTTGATAGAAGCTCACCACAGTTTTAGCCAACTGGTGAACTTTCTTTTTGAACTTTTCCATAAGTACAGTCTCTTCCTCATTAAACTGGTTATTCCGATGAAGGACTGCTAATTTGATAACAGTCTTAATGAGATTTTTAATGATCTTCTCAGCTTCTTTCTTGTTTTGTATGTATTCCTTTGTTACTCGGTAGAGTTCGTCCAACACATCGCTGCTGGTATCATCTATCAGAGCAATCGCTATTGATTTGGAAGCCATTTTGCACAGAATTTTCTTTTGGGCCTGAATGGCCAAACTTTTGGAATTAAAGACATCTGTTGCCACTAGAAAAAAGCAAACAAATACAATCAGAATTTCCAGTCATTTCCATGAGAGTTGTAGTTGAAGCTTTTAAAAATATTTTTATACATATATTTCCTGTACAAATAAAAACAGTTTGTTCCCCCCCCCCATATAACTGTTGAAATATATTGATTACAAGGAGCTATAGGACTGAGTGTTGCTTTATTTAATATATATGTAAACAAAGATTATCACATTAATATAAATTAACAAAGTTCTATATATCTGTTTTATAAAACAAATATTTATTGAGATGCGTTAGACTTAACACTATCATCTAAAGCTCTCTTTGAAAGACTCCTACAGATCAAATCCTGGAATTGGAATATGTCTAAGAATTCCTAATACTAATCACAAAACCATGCTAAACAATTAATTTTAATGCTCAATGATTTCCCTAAGTTTATGTACCAGAGGAAGTGTTGCAATCTATTGTAAATATATATATGATAGGAATATATTCATGTGGCCTAAATCAGAAATCCCCAACCACTGGGCCATGAACTGATGGTCCTGATCCGAAGCCTGTTAGGGACTAAATTAATCAATCAATAAAATTTTTGTTTTTACATTTATTTTAAATCCTCCATTTTTGTTGTAATGGATATACAGTGGTACCTCTACTTAAGAACTTAAGTAGAAAAGTTTGTAAGTAGAAGCAATTTTTCCCATAGGAATCAATGTAAAAGCAAATAATGCATTAGGAAAGAAATAAAAGCTCGGAATTTGGGTGGGAGGAGGAGAAGGAAGAAGAAGAGGACAGTCGCTGCTGAAGGAAGAAGGTGAGGTGAAGGGAATCAAAAAAATCCAAAACTTTAAGGCTTAAAAAGGATAAAGAGAGACTCTGGGGCAGCGAGGAGGAGCATCTGCCTCCCATACATCCGGTGCGAGGTTGCCTCCCGTACACTGTGCCATACACTGAGAGAAACCCAGGTGGACAAGAGGGGGGAACCTCCTGCTCCTTTGACCGAAAGATGGCTGCTGCTGCTACCTGCTTCCTCTTCCATCCCATGCTGAAGGGCTCCCCTTTCCTCTTGCTCACTTTGTAGCCAATGCCTTCACTGTGGTGACTCCTTGGTTTGGCTGAGTCCGAGTTGATTCAGCCGGGGCGAAGCGCCCCCTTTTGTCTTTCCGCACCCAGATGCTCCAGGAGGAAACCTCACGCTGGGTGTATGGGAGGCAGCGCGAGGGAGTCACCACAGCAAAGTGATTTATTCCCTCTCCAAGCGCTCAGAGAAAGGAAAATGCTCCGTTCACTCAGGGCTGCCCAGAGTGAAGGGAGTGTTTTCTCTGGGCGCTGGCAGAGGTTTATTCCCTCTCCAAGTGCCCAGAGAAAGGAAAATGCTTCGTTCACTCTGGACTGCCAAAGCCTCCTTAAGGGCCACCGAAAGGGTCCTCTGGTAGCCCAGAAAAACCTGAGATGAGCATGATTAAAGGGGGAATGGCAGGAGACTGGCTGGGCCTTCGTGCTGCTCTCAAATTTCCTTGGAAATTTTTCTTGGCTCGGGTTCTTAAGTAGAAAATGGTTCTTAAGAAAAGGCAAAAAATTTGTGAATATCCAGTTCTTATCTAGAAAAGTTCTTAAGTAGAGGCATTCTTAGGTAGAGGTACCACTGTATTTCACTGTATTTTTTAAAATTTATGGCACATTAATTAGAGGTGTAATACATTAAAAATACTAATACAATGCCTAATTAAATGGTAAAATCTATCAACATCCTTTTTCTTCTGGATAACCATTAATTATCACGAAGCTTTATATTTGTACTTCCTTGTATTATAAAAAATATGTAGCAAATATTGAAAGGTCTGGTGGCAAACACTTATATCAACAGCTCTGCAAACCAGAATCAGGCATTAAAGGAAACTGGTAGTAATTACCAAAAGCCAAAGACTCAGAGCATCAAGTTTAACTTTAATTTTGCTGGAAAACCTCAGGAGTTTGAATATGCAGCAGGTCCATGAAGTAGGCATTGCTTATGTTAAGGCACAGTAGGAGTTATTGTTGAGAGGAGATCATCCAAGGGCATGGGGTGAGGTATCATCAGTATGCTGATGATACCCAGTTGTACATCTCCACCCCATGTCCAGTCAGCGAAGCAGTGGAAGTGATGTGCTGGTGCCTGGAGGCTGTTGGGGTGTTAACAGGCTCAAACTCAATCCTGACAAGACGGAGTGGCTGTGGGTCCTGCCTCCCAAGGACAATCCCATCTGTCTGTCCATTATCCTGGGGTGGGAATTATTGACCCCCTCAGAGAGGGTCCGCAACTTAGGCATCCTCCTCGATCCACAGCTGACATTAGAGTACCATCTTTCAGCTGTGGCGAGGAGGCCATTCGCCCAGGTCCGCCTCTTGCACCAGTTACGGCCCTATTTGGACCAGGAGTCACTGCTCACACTCAATGCCCTCATCACCTCGAGGTTCGACTACTGCAATGCTCTCTACATGGGGCTACCTTTGAAAAGTAGAATGCAGAATGCAGCCGCGAGAGCTATTGTGGGGCTTCCAAGATCTGCCCATGTTTTGCCAACACTTTGCAGCCTGCACTGGTTGCTGATCAGTTTCCGGTCACAATTCAAAGTGTTGGTAATGACCCTACATGGCATCGGACCAGAATACCTCCGTGACCACCTTCTGCCGCACGAATCCCAGCGGCCAATCAGGTCCCACGAGTTGGCCTTCTCAGAGTCCCATCGACTAAACAATGCCGTCTTGCGGGACCCAGGGGAAGAGCCTTCTCTGTGGCGGCCCCAGCCCTCTGGAACCAACTCCCCCCGTAGATTCGAATTGCCTCTACTCTTCCCGCCTATGTCGCCAGGCATGGGGGGAATAATTATCTCTTTCCCCCACTACCATCTTTTTTTTCCTGACTGTAATACATGAGAATGGTATGATTGTGCAGTAATGATTGTTTTTAATATCTAGGGTTTTAAATTTCATTTTTAATTTATATTGGATTTGTACTTTGGATATTGTATTATTGCTGTTGTGAGCCACCCCGAGTCTTCGGAGAAGGGCGGCATACAAATTTAAATAATAATAATAATAATAATAATAATAATAATAATAATAATTATTATTATTATTATTATTTCTCAGATGCAGTTACATTTTCATTTCATTTTCATATTATTTATAAGCCATTTAAGGGCTTTTTGTAATTGCAGAAATCAACAGATAATTTAAAAATGTTTCAATGCCATAAGCAGTTTTTTAAAAACAGTTACCAAAAGTTTAGTGGTTTTGTTACACAATTTTACTGGCATGATCTCAGAGATGTAAAAGATGCAATCCTTAAGCCACAATTGCCTAACTCCATACAGAGAGTGACTGCATTGTCAGTAGCTACACTTTTTTTAGGTTTCTCCCTTTCTGCTCTTGCATTCTCCTCCGCCTCCTCAAACTATAATAATAATAATAATAATAATAATAATAATAATAATAATAATAATAATAATAATAATTTATTAGATTTGTATGCCGTCCCTCTCCGAAGACTCGGAGCGGCTCACAATAGTGAACAACGTAAACAAATCCAATACTTAAAAAGACATCTAAAAACCCATATCATTAAAACAACCATACAACTCAATCATACCATACATAAACCATATTAGCAAGGGGATACTTCACTATGGATATATCTATACTCCCTCTTTCAACACTGTACGTTTATGATGAAGTATTCCAAGAAATAATGATTTTCCTTTTTAACTGGAACAGCCTGAAATGTCTGATCTTTTCAAGCCAGAAAGCAGATCTCCAGTTACTTCATAGAGAAAAGGTAATAATTCAAAGCAAGAAGTGTGAATTTAGGATTGTATTATAAATATATAACATGTCACTTATCTGAACAGTTTCAACCTCTCAAGATAATTATTCTGGATTAAGCCTGTTGCTTGTAAATCAGTCTCTCTCTCCTCCCCCCCCCCAAAAATTTTTTTTTCACAAATGTTCATAGTTTCATAAGAATTTGAACATATGTAATTATTTGCAACTTTTTGGTACCCTGAAGAACTAATTCAGGGGTGTCAAACTCGCATCGTCACAGCATCATCACATGACATAGTGGGACTTTTTTCTCCTTTGCTAAACCGGGCTGGGGCAGAGCTTGTGTGTGACGCATCCGGCTCGCAGGCCACTAGTTTGACACCCCTGAACTAATTCATTCTTATTTCACTAATTGCTTCCATTCACCACAGGCAATTCAGCAACCAGCTGTTGAGAAGGTTAAGCTAAATGTTTTATCCAGCTGCAAACAGATACAATTGAGTGGGAGCTTCAGACTTAGCACATGACTTACTGTTTCTCAAGCTTTAATACAGATATTGCTTCAGAATACATAGGGGAATAATGGAAATACTACATAGGCAGATCTTTATAGAAATAAATCTTTACTCAGGAAAAGGAGTGAGAACAAGAAGGGGAATACAGAGAAATCAAGACTTGCTCCTTGATTCTTTTCTTCTGGCAACTCTGTTGAAGTCTCTCCTTTATTTCTGTACTTGAAAACCAAAGGAGATTGTGAAAGAAAATTGCGACAGGGTATGGAGCGAAACTAATCGGAGGAGAACTAAAGAAGGAAGTTCTACTGTGTTTTTCTGAAAATAAGACCCTATCTTATATTTTTTTGGACCCTGAAATAAGTGCTTGGCCTTATTGTCGTACACTCAAAAGTTTGATTAGCCTTATTATCAGGGGATATCTTATTTTGGGGGGAAAAGGGTACTATAGCAACTGCTCATTTTTATTATTTTTAAAAGAAGACCATTTTATGAGTATTAGCAAAAGCCAAACAGTATCCACAATGAACTAAAGTCATATCAACAGTTTGGGGACAAGTCACAATGCTATTACCAAACAATACTATTGGGAAATTATGATGGTAAGGGCACATATAATTTAAAACAACTCATGGGTGAGAGGGAGAAAAAAATAGAATATGTTCAAAGAGGACATAGCTCTTTGACCACGTAGAACCCTTTTTAAGTTATTTTTGTACTTACTTGTTAAAAGTCCAATGGTTCAAAGATGCATCATATTTTTAAATATGTAGCTGTTACAGCAGATGTTATGTAAATTTACTACTCCAGTACTTTTTCTGAACATATACAACAGATAAACAAATAATGCAATTCTGAATACATTTATTTAATTGTAGGATACACAGTTTGTTCTGTTATATGAGATAAGATATTCTAGAAAAATTACTACTTATATAGCCTGGGCCTAATGGTAACAACTCAGCTGGAGTTTATTATTAAGGTGAATATTTATGGCTCATTGAAAAAAGGACTCCTTATATCTGGATATCCAGTTTACACAGAATTTCATTTTTACCACTTGGCTGTTTATTTGGAAGATTTTACAACATTCCAATTATTGCCACTGATAATAAATCACAAGACGGTAGCTATTGTATAAATGTTTTTGCTATTCTGAAACACACTAATTCTACCAAGTGAAGGGAGACGCAGACTATTAATCAAATGAATACATCAGAAAACATTAGTTATGATTAGTTTCCAGTCTAATAGCAAGGCTGGCACTGTTAATAGAATTGCATTTTATTTATTTATTTATTTATTTTTCTATGCTGCCCAACTCCTAGGGACTCAGGGCGGCTCTCCACAAAAATGAACATGAATCAGTATAAAAACATTTCAACTTAAAATGATTGCAGCCATCCATACATTCATGGGCTGACCTCGCTAGGCATCCCCCTGAGGTTAATGGCCCCAGGCCATTTTCCCCAGGTCAGAAAAGCCAGGTCTTTACAGCTTTCTGGAAGGCCAATAGAGTGGGGGTAGTGTGGCTCTCAGCAGGTAGCTGATTCCAGAGAGTCGGGGTAACCACTGAGAAGGCTTTCTCCCGCGGACCCACCAACTGACACTGTTTCACTGATGGGAGCCGAAGACGACCAATCCTGTGGGATATTACTGGTCTCTGGGAGGTATGTGGTAGAAGGTGGTCTCGAAGATACTCTGGCCCTGAGCCATGTAGAGCTTTAAAGATAATAACACCTTGAATTGTGACTGGAGACTAATAGGAAGCCAGTGCAGCCTGCAAAGAATTGATGTAGAGTGAGTGTACCTGGGTGCACCCACAACAAATTAATTACATTTTTGCACATAGAAGATTACATATTCTTATTACAATATCTATACATAATACATAATACACAATATACATAATTGAGCCCAACATGGACAGCGCCGGACTTACCCAGCAGCAGGCTTTGCTGGAGGGACCGGGAGACACCGGACCCTCATGGCGGCCGCCATTTTGGATCCCGAGCGAAGTCTCGTGAGATGAGACTTCGCTGGGGATTTTTCGGGCCTGACTGGCCCGGCTGCTGATTGGTCTGGGTGGGGCCTGCTTGCCCTATATAAGGGCGAGCAGGCCCGAGGCTCAGCCTTTTCGCCCGGACAGCAGCCACGAGCAGACACCCGCCCGCCCTCCCTATTTTGCAGTGTGCTTAGGGGTCGCCCTTAGGGGGCCGAATGGGAATTTTTTGCAGTTCTGCCTCTTAGCCGGGCTGTTTTTTCGCCCATTCCACACTGAGGAGATGGATGTGCGGTTAGGGGGTGTTTGCAGTTATTAGGTTAATTGGCTTACCTTTGGTCATTTGGGTAGGCAGGTTAGGGGCGGAAAACTGGGGGGTGGTTTTGCAACCGCGCGTTCTCCCTTGGGCATCTTTGGGGATGATTGACAGGTTCTCCGCAAGCTCATGGAGGGAGCGACTGCCTGAGCAGCTGGGGGGAACCTGTCTTTGGGTCCTGCACCTTTAATTCCCGGATTCGGGTTAGCCGGTGGGACCCCCCTCATGCAAAGCATGGCAGGGTCGCAGGTGATGGAGTGGTCCCTCACCTGGACTTGCATCGAGATACGCCCATGAGTTGCCCAGGAAGTTTTTTGTCCTAACGTCATTTCCGCCCCGGAAGTATTTGTTTGACCCTGCAGGTCCAGTTCCGGGTCATAGTTGATTATGCTAATATATGCAAATTTAATGAATAAATTATGCAAATTTATGTTAATAAAAACGACCCAGTTTAAATCCAGCTCTTGTGTCCGTGTCGTTACTCCGTCTCTCCAGCAATTCTGCTGCTAAGTGAGACATTTGTTAAATGAGTTTTGCCTCATTATATGACCTTTCTCGTCAGAGTTGTTAAGGGAATCACTGCAGTGCTTAAATCAGTAACAGAGCTGTTAAATGAAACTGGCTTCTCCAGTCATTCTGCTTGTCAGAAGGTCTCAAAAGGTGATCACATGACTTGCAATTGTTATAAATATGAATCAGTTACCGGACATCTGAATTTTGACAGAATAGAATAGAACTATTTATTGGCCAAGTGTGATTGGACACACAAGGAATTTGTCTTGGTGCATATGCTCTCGGTGTACGTAAAATAAAATATACATTTGTCAAGGATCGTGTGGTACAACACTTAATGATTGTCATGGTCATATAAGAATCAATATTAATAAAAACCACTGATCACTTGACCATGGGAATGCTGCAATGGTAGTAAGTATGAAAAACAGTCAGAAGTTACTTTTTTCAGTGCCACTGTAACTTCAAACCGGACGTGGGTTCTTACCGGTGCAGTCCAATGTGCCGCTCCGGGAGTGGCCCACCAATTATGCAATTTTGGTGTGATGGCTCTGGTGCTGTCTTTGCTGGTCTGTGCACACCACCATCTTTTCCCCCCTAATTTTTGGCAATTTTTCGGCTCTCTGAGCATGCACAGAAGTAAAATCATCCTTCTGCACATGTGCGGAAGCAAAATCAAACTAGGGGACGCATGCAAGTACATTGGTAGGAAACAGTTAGAGGAACGAACCCGCTCCTGCTTCAAACAGTCACTAAATAAACTTTTGTAAGTCAAGGATTACCTGTATATCATCATTTATTTGCAGATTTTAATGTCTGGCAGACTGTGTCACTCACATGCAAGTTGGAAGGGTCCTAATCTTCTCTGGGGATACATTATGCATATTATAGTTGAAACAAGTGTACAGAATAGAATGGATAAACTTGTTAACTTTTCATTCCTACTGCACCAGGAATCTGAACAACACTGTTATTCAAAACAGTAGTGAAACAATTTACTTCCTGTTTACCTTCCCTTTAAAACATGATCTGTAAATACACTAAAACTGCATTAACCTTTCAAAGGGAGGAGACATATTGGCTGGTTTTGTGTGTTATATGTTGGTAAAACTAATAGAAAAATAAGGAAAAAATCAAAGTGAACAGTAATGATTTGAATAAACTAAACTAGTAATAAGAATGCAGTTTGCAAGCCCTAATTACATTAAATAATAACTGCATTTTTTCAAATTTCTGATATCAAGTAGAACTGTATTCTTAATATAATTAAAACACATTATTTATTTATGTTTTCAAAAAAAATATAAGCTCAGACATAATGACTACTCCAAAATCCATCAACCTCTACTGAATTTAAGGTTCCCTGATTCCGATTCAATATTTGGACTATTACATCAACTAGCTTTCCTTATACTCAATAGACTTACCTCATCTTTTAAAACATATTGTTCTCATTATGTGATATCCTGATGTCCTTTCCAAGTGTTAAAGTTAATTAGACATGCGGTGGTTCTCAGGCCAGAGTTTACAAATACAGAAAATAGTAATACAGTAATCACTTAGCTTCAAGGACAAGCACTAAGGATGTGTTAATGGAAGGAACAGTAGGAAAAGGTTAAGGGTTTGAGCTTCCATAGCTATAAGAAGCATTGGCACATTCACCACTAGTGGAGACAATCAGATTTTTATAAGTTGTCTGTTCTTATTTAGCTGAATCACATCTAAACTTCATTTTAGTTTCCTTGTATATAATCAAATATTCTAACATACCTTTCTAAAGACTTGTGGCCTCCAATGAATGAATTGGGCCACAAATCATAGGTGGTTTCAACCGGTTCAGATGAACCCTTAGCGGCAATTTGGACTGGTTCGTCGAATTGATAAATGCCACCTCTGGGTGGTCCCACCCCCATCCACTGGGTTGCCTGTTTGCCATTTGCCCTGCCTGGTCAACGCTTGCCCCTTCCATTCATTTGGCACTTTCAAGTTGGAAACCTGCCAACCCTACTCTATAAAAGTTGCCTTTGCCACGCAGCTCAGATAATCGCCTTGCCAGTCCACACGGCTTAGCTCAGCTCAGCTCAGCAAAGGTAACCAATGCATGCCACCCACTTGCCTTTCACCATGGGCCAAGGCCCCAGAGACGCCCCATTCCCCAAGACTCCAGAGCCGCCACCTACCTGGGTCAGAGAACGTGCCAGTTCCTGGCTCTGGCCTGATCCCAAAGCCACCGTCCACTTACCACCCACCTGGGCCAGGTTGGGGAAACATGTCTTTCCCTGGAGCCACCGCCTGCTTCCTTTGCCAGTTGCATATGTCACTCAGTTTCCCTTCCTTCACAGGCCCTAGCCCTGCTTCCTCCCCCACAACCACCTCTTTCTTCAGGTTTACCTTTCTCCCATGGTGGCTGACAGAGAGAAGGCAAGCTGTGTTTTTTGGGGAGACTGTGAGAAGCCTCCCAACTGCTGCCTCTTTGCCAGCCATTTCCTGGCAGGGGTGGCTGCCAAAAACTACTGGAGGTCTTAAATGCACTAAAAAAGCCACTGCCGTGCCATCGCTGTGCTGTTTTTTGTGCGAGCTGCGCACCCTATTGGCTGCTGCTCTGGTCCCTCCGCTCCAGAGCAGCAGCCAATGGGGTGAGTGTATGTGGCCAGCTCAAAGAACAGGGCAGTGACGGCATGGCAGCACCTTTTTCGGCATGTTCGAGACCTCCAATAATTTTCGGCAGCCTCCAGTTAGCCGCTGCTGCAGGGAAGTAGCTGGCAAACAGGCATCTGGGAGGCTTCTCACGGTCGCATCGGAAAAGACAGCTTGCCTCCTCTCTGCTACTAGCTGCTGCAGGAGGAAGATATGAGCCGCCCCGAGTCCTCGGACAGGGGTGGCATACAAATCCAATCCAATCCAATCCAATCCAATCCAATCAACAAACAAACAAACAAACAAACAAACAAACAAACAAACAAACAAACAAAATAAGCCTAAAGAAAGAGACAGTCATGGGGGAACAAGCAGGGCTAAGGTTGGGCCTGTGAAGGAGAGGAAACGTGTGCGACTGGCGAAGGGAGAGCAGGCAGTATGCAGGAGAATGCCTCTGACAGATTAGGCCAGGCCTGGGCAGAAAATAGGTAGAAAGAAAGCCTGCAATAGCTGTAAGTTCATTTTTTCCCCTATGAGGTTCTGTGGGCAGGACTTGATGTGTTTTGTAACTGAGTAAGCATAGTCATGAGTGATGTCAAGTTGGCCATGCCCACTCAGTCACATGGTACCCCCCCATCAAGCCATGTAGTAAAAAGATTTGAATCCCACCCCTGCACCACAAATCCTTTAAACATGACCACCATAACGATAGCATGTTAAATAAGTAAGAGAATACAGTGGTCCCCCGAGTTTCGCGATCTCGATCATTGCGAAACGCTATATCGCGATTTTTCAACCCGGAAGTAAAAACACCATCTGCGCATGCGCGCCCTTTTTTCTATGGCCACGCATGCGTAGATGGCGCCGGGCAGATCAGCTGCTGGGTGGCTTCCCTGGGTCTTCCCCCTCTTGCTGGCGGGAGGGCGAGCGGCGGGCATCAGCGAGGAGTTTGCGTGGGCGGCGGGGAAACCCCAGCGCCGCTTCCCAGCTAAGTCCTGAAGCCAAACGCGGAAGTTCGCTTCAGGACTCAGCTGGGAAGCGGCGCAAGCGAACGGCGTGGGCGGGCGAAGGGTGGGCGCGCGGGCAGACAGGCGGCGGACAAGCGGCGGGCGGACAAGCAGCGGGTGCGGCAGCAGCGAGGAGTTTACGTGGGCGGCGGGGAAACCCCAGCGCCGCATCCCAGCTGAGTCCTGAAGCCAAACGCGGAAGTTCGCTTCAGGACTCAGCTGGGAAGCGGCGCGAGCGAACGGCGTGGGCGGGCGGACAAGCGGCGGGCGCGGCAGCAGCGAGGAGTTTGCGTGGGCGGCGGGGAAACCCCAATCTTCGGCTCCTCGCTGCTGCGGCGGAAGTAAAAACACCATCTGCGCATGCGCAGATGGTGTTTTTACTTCCGCACCGCTACTTCGCGAAAAACCGATCATCGCGAGGGGTCCTGGAACGGAACCCTCGCGATAATCGGGGGACCACTGTAATTCTTACTCAATACAATCAATGGATTGTGAGTCCAAAACTGAAACAAGAGGCATAGCAATTGCTATTGAATGTTTCTTGTATTCAAAATAGAGTAACTTCTAGTGTATTACATTGTCCAGGAAAAATAAAAAGTTATAAGAAATTGAACCATGATTTCATTGTAGTCATGGTGGTTCCCAATGTGGGGCCCACGCCCCATGGGGGGGATTTGATTTTTAATGGGGGCAGTTAGAACTTTGTTTAAACCAAGTTAAATAGCCTTTTGGGCTTCCTCCGCATGAGTAGGAGTTCACTTTTTGAATAGCAAGAATTATATGTCCTGGGGGAGGGCATCAGGATTTTATAGATGCTTAGGTGGGGCGGGGCCAAAAAAAGTTTGGGAAGTACTGCTCTAGCTACTAGTCTCATACTTTCAGGATCTTTCACATACACCTCCTCTTTTGATGTCTCTCCCTTGGCACCAAAACCGCATGTGAGTTAGTCTGAACTTTTATTTCATACAGGTAGGCATCATTTAGTGACTGCCTCATTTAGCAACTGTTTCCAGTTAGAACAGTGGTGAAAAAGTAATTTTATGATGAATCCTCACATTTATTACCTTTGCAGGTCTGTAAAGCAAAGAAAAGCTAAAGTAAGATTGTAAGTACAATCACAGTTACACTTACAGACTGCTTTGCTTAATATCCAGGTTATTGGTTTTAAATTGTGGTCACTAAACAAGGACTTTCTATATATTATTTTTCCAGCTGAATGTTGGAACAAAACAACTCTCAGCCTTGTTTTCCAAAAATATTGGTTTCATCTTCTTTTTCACAACTAAGCAACAAGATATAGTAGTTTATTGCAGAGCTTTGCTCTTGAAATGCTTCTTTATAACATGCAGCCTCCAAGAACTATGTTTATGACATACAGCTCTCAAGGACTATCAGATAAACATGTAACATAAAAATGATAACTTGTGACAGATATTTTATTAAGATTGTAATGTTGGGGCTCAAGTATCTTGCAGAATAGTGTTTTATGAGGAATAGTGTTTTATACACTTTTAGTGAACATTTATTTAGAAGATAGTGGCCCAATATAGGACGATAATTCAAATCATTTTTATTCAGCTGGTGAGTCCAAGCCTTACCCTGTTTTTTGCAGTTTATAAACATGACTTATTTTTGTTGATTATTGACTACCTTTAAGTAAAGTTTTTAAGGCTGAAAATACTGTAATGAGAAGAGCACATGCCACTGATACTTATCCATAAATTTATAAACCATCAGCTAATGCTGAGAACAAACACTAATTTGTGGCTGGTAAACACAGCTGTTATTCCAGACAATTTACAAGGTCATTTGTTCTCACTATTTCTTTTATTTTCTGGCACTGCTGCATGTAAGAAATCAGAATCTTTTGCTTCCACTTTAAATTAATCATTGCTTAATACATCTTTCAACTCTTCAACTATAGTCACAGTTATTCTTCACAATTAACTTCATTCTTAGCTTTCAAACTATTGAGTAAATAAATTATCATATTGAATTCTGTCTAGTTTTATACTGTATATATACTCTTGATATATGAGATTGAGAATATTATTTGCCAGACATTAAGTAATGAATTAAGCCAATATCATAGCCACACTTCCAACATTTATATTTGCTTTACATTGCATTTGTTATAATTATCAAGCCTTATCATGTTACTTAAGAGTTAACCTGAACAGTTGTGCTTAAAGTAACTTTAGCTTATCTTGAAAATAAGTTAGCAATGTTTATCAGGCCATGGGTCAAAAATAATATGTATTTTATACACTAGAAATATGTGATGTAACTTCCACCAAAATGTACCGTATATACTCGAGTATAAGTCGCTCCGACTATAAGTCGAGGCGCCTACTTTTGCCACAAAAACTGGGAAAATTTATAAACCCCTGTATAAGTCGAGGGTGGAAATTGCAGCGGCTACTGGTAACTTATAAAAATGGAAACCAATAAAATTACATCAATTGAGGCATCAGTAGATTAAATATTTTAGAATATTTATTTCAAAGAAAGCCAGTAAACTAGCTCTGTAAGTTTAAAAGAGGGTAAACAGGTATATATCCCCCAAGGCAGGTATAGGCAAAAAAATTGCAAGTACCTAGGTACTTACCTTAATCCCCTGCTCCTGCTGGTTTGGGTTAGGGTTAGGATACTTGACCTCTCCTTGCCTCAAAGAGATACAATTTCCCTCTATATTTACAATTACTGAACATCCAAAATATACTTAATTCTATGTATATATGCCATATGTGTAAATAAATATTACACACAGGCACACAAAAATATACTGTACATTATCTACTATATAAACTGTATGTGTATATACAGAGAGAGAAAGAGAGAGAGCTCTTGTAAAATTATATATGGTACATTCAACCTCACTGTAATAGGAAAACAAACCCAGAGTCCACTTTCTGCCACACAGTTAACCATAACTAGAACATTACACATGTCTTCAGATGTACCGGTACTTCCCTAGCTTGCACATCACTGTTAGAGCTAGGAAATGTCATGGATTGAGTAAAATGTGGTGATTTTCACTTAACAATGCTTTTGCTTAACAACAAATTTTGAGCTCAATTGTGGTCATAGGTCTCTATCTGTCTGTCTGTCTGTCTGTCTGTCTTCCTTTCCTGTCTGTCTGCGCCCCCCTCCTGTCCCCTCCCCGGGTAAATTACAGAGTCAATACTGTATTGTTTTTTTATTTAAGGTTACAAAGCAAATGAAGAATCATTTTGAGTATTCTTTAAAATTTCTTCAGTGAGATCCATAGCTAATCTGGCAAAAAAAAATTCACCTGGCAAAAAATTTTATTGTTGACATTAGGCACAGCCAGAGAGATGTCTTAAAAGGCAAACAAACTGTCAAAAAAGTATGTTTTTAAAAAATATAATATTTTGGTTGTTGAATTTAATTCTGCCTTGGCGCGGAGCAGCACCCGCAGATGGGTGGCTGGCAAGGACCACGCATTCCCATCTTTGTGTCCGCTGGGGTTAAAGGAAAGTTTAGGGACCCCCGCCCCTTGGAGAAATGCCTCGTTGGTGACATTCTGAGCGTTTTTGCCTCCCCACTCCGAAAACCCCACTTCTCGGCAGCTTGCCCAGGCTGAGAGGAGAGTGATTTTAAAAGGCACTCTCAGCTTGGGGTTTTCTCCCCGCTGAAATGTTGCTCGCCCGCCGCCCTCAACACCCGCTTTGTCCTCGACCCGGCAGAAGAAAACCGCGTCCTTTCCTGTTGCTCTCTTCCCGAGAGGTGGGGTGAGGGGGTGTTGAGAAGACAAGCAAGAATCCACCCCCCACACACACACACCTCATCGGCTTTTCCCCCCTCTAGCGCGGCATTGGAGTGTTTGGCTGGCTCCTTTTCTTGCGGGGAGAGGGGGGAAAAGCTGGGGGGGGGATTCTTGCTTCTATCTTCTCGCCACCCCCCCCCCCTACACCTCACCGGCTTAGGAATGTCGTTGCCTCCCACAGCCACTTCCCCACGCGCTTCGGATGTGCCTGCCTTTCCTACAGCGAAGACAGGCGGCACCTTCCCGAAGGGCTCAGCTAAGCGGGTGGGGGAAGGGCTGGCCATTTGCCGCCTCTCTCCGCTGTAGGAGGGGCAGGCGCAAGCAAAGCGATGTCCCAAAGCGGTCTCCGGGAAGGGACCGAGGGAAAGGCAATCGTCTGCCTTTCCTTCAGCTCAAAAGAGAAGGCAAATGCCCTGCCTTCCCCCAGCCAGTTAACCGAGCGCTTCAAGTTAACCGGCTGGGGGAAGGCGGGGCATTTGCCTCCTCTTTCGGGCTGAAGGAAAGGCAGACGATTGCCTTTCCCTCGGTCGCTTCCCGCAGACCGCTTTGGGACATCGCTTTGGGAGAGGGGGCAACTCCTCCCGGTTTAAGAAGCAAGAATCCCCCCCCCAGCGAAACGGCTTTTTTCTTGTTTAGCGTGGCGTTCGAGTGGTTGGCAGGTTCCTTTGTTTGCACGCAAGAGCCAACCACTCGAACGACGCGCTAAACAAGAAAAAAGCCGTTTGGCTAGGGGGGAGGGATTCTTGCTTCTTAACTGGGAGCAGTTGCCCCCTCTCCCAAAGCGATGTCCCAAAGCGGTCTCCGGGAAGCGACCGAGGGAAAGGCAATCGTCTGCCTTTCCTTCAGTCCGAAAGAGGAGGCAAATGCCCCGCCTTCCCCCAGCCGGTTAACTTGAAGCGCTCGGTTAACTGGCTGGGGGAAGGCGGGGCATTTGCCTTCTCTTTCGGGCTGAAGGAAAGGCAGACGATTGCCTTTCCCTCGGTCGCTTCCCGGAGACCGCTTTGGGACATCGCTTTGGGAGAGGGGGCAACTGCTCCCGGTTTAAGAAGCAAGAATTCCCCCCCCCCCCCAGCAAAACGGCTTTTTTCTTGTTTAGCGTGGCGTTCGAGTGGTTGGCAGGTTCCTTTGCTTGCACGCAAGAGCCAACCACTCGAACGCCGCGCTAAACAAGAAAAAAGCCGTTTGGCTGGGGGGGGGGGAAATTCTTGCTTCTTAACCGGGCAGTTGCCCCCTCTCCCAGAGCGATATCTTTAGCGGTCTCCAGGAAGCGGCTTAGGGAAAGACAGCCGTCTGCCTTTGCTTCAGCTCCAAAGAAGTTCTGGGAGAGGGGGCAACTGCCCGGTTAAGAAGCAAGAATCTACCCCCTAGCCAAACGGCTTTTTTCTTGTTTAGCGTGGCGTTCGAGTGGTTGGCTCTTGCGTGCAAGCAAAGGAACCTGCCAACCACTTGAACGCCGCGCTAAACAAGAAAAAAGCCGTTTGGCTAGGTGGATTCTTGCTTCTTGACCGGGCAGTTGCCGCTTCTTTCTAGCTGAAGCAAAGGCAGACGGCTGTCTTTCCCTCAGCCGCTTGCGCCCTCTTGTGGTGACATGTCAGTCACCCGATTATAAGTCGAGGTCGGGTTTTTCAGCCCATTTTTGGGCTAAAAAAACCCGACTTATACTCGAGTATATACGGTAAGTAAGAAAGTTGTTAGTTTTACAAAATAGCCCGCATAGAGTCCTTTTGCAGCAACAATAAAGCAACCGAGGTGCTTTAATTTGAGGATGGTTTATGTAATCTGCCCACAATAGCAGAAAAAATATCTAATTTACTAATATCAAGACTTGTTTGGAAAAAAGACTGGGACTGGCAGGAGATTTCTTTGTGCTGTCAGATTGGATCACTACAAACCAAATTTCAAATCCACTCTTGCCCTGGGCAGTTATGTGATGGCTGGACAGAATGGTGTATTTCCATGGCATTGAGAGGGTAGAGGAATTGTACCTTTGGATAGATGTGGAAGGACATCTCCTGATGAGCCAAGGTGTGTTTTTAGCATGGAATCAAGAGTAAATGGCCTTCAGGAGACAAATTGCTTTTTGGGGTGTCATTCTTAAAACCTATAAAATGCCTCCAAATATCCATGTTGAGGTTAATTTCAGTTGATGGGGGAGAGGAGAAGGAAAAGGAATCAACAAGAAGCGTTATACCCAGAGGTGGGCTGCGAACGTGTAACAGTGACGTGTGCTCGCCCCCGTGGCTCTGAGTACTACCAGAGTCCAGCACAATTCTGCTACTGCACCTGGGCAGGCATGGGCACAGTGTCTGCGCGCGATTTCGCTACCTGCCCAGGTGCAGTAGCAGAATTGTGCTGGACTCTGCTAGCAGGCCAGATTAGGCCCAAGAACTGAAAGCTACAAATCCCAGATATACTGTATAAACGTTAGAAAGCATTTCTCAACTTTTCATTCTGTTGGCTATTTCAGCTATTCCTAGTGGAAGGAAGTAGATGTTATAGGCGTTCATTTCAACCAGTCCCAAATATGTCGTAAGGCTAGTGTGTTTTGCACAAAGGAGAAGTGCAACCAAAGAGAGGAAAACATTTGTGCAAAATAAACTAGAAAACCAATGTCCTGATGAGGATATTTTCCATCTCTAAAAGACAAGAATTTGTGTTATAGTACATTATATGATATTTCACTTAGGCTGTAAGTTTGATCAATACAGAGGTTCTATTAATATTTCATAAACTAAAATGCAATGGAAAATAATGATTAAAAACACATCTCTGGCAGGGCACTCTGGTTCAATTATAAAGATCCAGTATAATTGCTACTCAATGTTATTTTTACTCATTAAAAGTTTAATATCTAAATATTATTCTTTTGGAGGTTACGCAAAAATGCATAAAATGTAACTTAATTATTTTTTATCATTTTGGAAGATTGTGTGTGTGTGTGTGTGTGTGTGTGTGTGTGTGTATGCATACATACACACACACACACACACATGCCCTCATCCCATATATTTCATGACTTCTCCAGTTTATGAAACAATTAAAATAAAAAACAGATGCATGTACCAGTCATACAGCTGAAATAGAAACAGAAGCAGCAGCCATTAACTAAACACTATCTAAATCCAACTGGTTTAGGCAAAGAAATAAAAGTTACCAAGTCAGGTGTAATAGAATTAATGGTCTCCTTAGAAATATAAGTCTACCAATTATCCATTTTACTACCTACTCAAGTCAGTAATCCTATAGAGATTTACCTAGAAGTAAATTTTCCTTAATCCAGTCAAATAAAATGCATTGAATGCTTTGTAATGGAAGGAGTATCATTTAAAAGATATGCATGAGAAACGTACAGAATATTGCCATTAGACACACATATATCCAAAACATTTTGTGATGTAAAGCATGATTACAATTATGTCCCATCAAGTCAATCTTAGTGACACACAGATTTTCTCCATGAGGTGTAAAACAATACAGCAACTCAACTGGGAAATCAATTTAGAACAGAACCGGAATTTCAGAATCACTGCCTTTATTAAAATGTCACAATCTAATGTTTCATATTTTTAAAAAAGCAAAATACAAATTTAAGATAAATTTAATTTTCATTGGAGTCCAAGCCACCACTAGTTTTTCTTCATTGTCTACCCTGTTAATTTCAGCTGTTTTTCAAAAACAGAAATACTGGATTGTTTTTTATAAGTTATAATTCTCTTGAAGATAGATAGCTGTGCTAATTTGGTCAACTGAATTTATAGGTAAAGTTAGATTGCTTTTAAGTCCTCCTCTTCCTACTCCTAGCCTTGTCAAGACATGCTTGCTGACTACTCATCTGTGCAAAATGAGCATGTTGGAATGCTAGATTCTAAAGCAATTACAGGAAAAGGATTTAGCATAGTTATCTGGATTTGGATTCAGTTATTCCCTTCCCTGAACAGAAAGCTCTAGCATATGGGAGCATTTGAATAAATTTGTTCCACCAGTTACACTAAATTTAGTAACTTTTGCTCAGCCAAATGGCTTGAATCACAATCAGAAACTTTTAACTCACATTAGATATATGTGGAAAATGTTACTACTGTGGGGATTGGTCAGATTAGAAAAAAGCAGCCCTCTCTGGATTATTTCAAAGTTCTCTTAGCTCGCTATCAAACTGACGATCTATTCGGTGTGGTTTATACCAGCAGCTTTATCTGGCTTCTTAGCAAATCAGGAAACATGAGCTGTTTAAAATATGCCCATATTTTCAGAAGTATTTACCCTTTTTCTGGACTTAAGCAGGCTATTGCATTAAATTTTCAGGGAGAAAATAATCTTCTCCTCACTAGACAGTCATTTCCCGACCCAACCCACATTTACGCTGCTAAATATTCAGTTTTCTTGGAACGTTTCCAGATCTTCCACATGCTCATCATACCATGGAAAGAAAGGAAGGGTATTTCCCTTTTGACAAACCTTTGCCACAGACATACTCTTCTTATTCAGTTCAACAAGCATCAACCAGCAAAACTGTTTCTCCGAAGTTCCTTTTTAAAATAACGATCTTTCAGTTCTCTGACTTACACAATTTCCTTTTACAAAACCCAGAGGGTGTTCAAACTAACGTCTCTCTTTTCCCTTTTCAAGCCATTGTTGCCTGTAAGTACAGGGACACACAAAGCTTCTAAGTTACACTTTGTGTATGCTTGTCATTCTACAAAAGAACAAAACATCCTTGGTGTCAAGGGCTTGGTTGCTGCATTTTCAGTGAAGTGCAGATAGCTGTCTTCAGATTCCTTTACTTTCTCTCCCCTCCCTTAAAACAGTTCAGTATTACAGCAAATACAAGCCTCTATTCATCACCATCTCCCAGAAGCCGCTTTTGGAAAGCAACCATTTAAAAATAAAAGCCCTCCTTGGGAGAAAACAAATAAATAGAAAAGCCTACCTTCTTTGGAATCATCTGCTTCGGAACCCATGATACCAACCTAAATCTTTGAAGATTTAGATGACGTGCCTGTTTGAGAAGCAGCAAAATGAACTTCTCAAAAGAAGAAAAGGGGGCTGGGACTAAAAGAGGAAAAGTTTTGTGAAATCAACCAATGAGAGCTCAGCGGTGCTCCAAAGTCCCACCTCTTGGAGAATGCATCTGAGAACCGTCTGAAAAAGAGCACCTTCAGACACCCCTTTTATTTGCCAGAAATGGCTGCCTGTTAGAGCTCAATGTATGCGATATACAATGTGAAACCACTGCAAGCCAAGCAGCAGAAAAAAGAATACCGAGGTTTTAAATATTGTTTTATAGGCTGACAAGGAGTTTGAGTCCATATCACAACAAACAATATAATTTTTTTTCTTCCATCTTTGCTATAAAAATCAGCCCACTTTAAAAAAAAAATCTAATCCGTAATTTTTGCTAGAAGTTTAGTACAATAAAGGAGGGTTCCCCCCATCTTAATTGTCATACATTTTTTTAAATTTTTTATTTATTTATTTAATCCAATATACCATACACATTGAAGAGAATAAACATGTAGTAATATATATCAAGGAAAGGATAGAAGAAAAGATTGAAGAATAGAGGAGGAGCTATATGAAAGAAAGAAAAGATACATGAGATATAGGATTTGATATGAGATATTGATTTGTGTTTTCATTTCCAGGATATCACACTAAATGACGACTGGTCAACAGCAGCCTATCCAAACACATGCAGATTCAGTTTTCAAAAACATACTGGGAAATACAGTAGTACCTCACCTATCGCTGGTGTTACATTCCAGACCTGGCCGCGATAGGTGAAATCCGCGATGGGGAATTTATCGACTGATAGTACTTATTTAAGTATATATATTGTAATTGTTTGGTAAGTTTTCATTGTTTTAAGTGTTTATAAACCCTTCCCACACAGTATTTATTTTAGATACAGTATTTAAATACAGTATTTACAATTTTAGATATATATTTTTTTTGGAAAAACCTGCCGATCGAGTTCGGCGGGCTGTTAAAATCTGCCGATCGACTTCCTCAGAAATGCGCGATGAAGTGAAGCCGCAGTAGGTGAAACGCGGTATAGCGAGGGACTACTGTATATGGTAGTTTTCAGAGTTCACTCTATCAACACACAGATTTGTCAAGTTCCAGAGGAACAGCCTATGTGGGCAAAGTGATACATTAATGATAATTTGTCCAACATTGGAACAAACCTTCTGATTTCCACATATACTTATGCAACTAATTTGAAGACTACATTAAGGTCTTGATCCATTAAACAGACAAATCCAACTGGGCTAAGCATATTATAATAAAATTTGTGAGACTGAAGCTAATACTGATCATATGCCCAAAGTGAATGATAATGCTTAATAACCACATAGAACAGGGATGTCAAACTCACAAAAATGTCAAACTCGCAATCACACTGTTGTCATGTGATGTATCAGGACTTCCCCCCCCCCTTCGCTAAAATGGGGATGGGGGTGAGCGCATGACACGAGTTTGACACCCGACACAGAAAGATCCTCAAAATGATGCCAACCTATACAAGCTAAAATGTCAAGATTTATCAGATTCTGATCACACATCATTACAAATTTTATTTAACTAATGCTTCAAGCAACTTGTTTACCCTACAATAAACAAGACTTACAATTTGGCATGATTTGTAACTGCTTTTGGGTGACAAGGGAACCAAATTTTATTAAAGATGTCAAATTAATTGATTGTTGTTTTGGCATATTTGGAGACAATATCCCATGGGATGGCTTGGGAAGGGGCAACTATTTCCCTTTTCCATGATGGTCAAATTATAAGGAGAAGGAACTCCACTAGGTAAACCAGAACCAGAAAATTAACTCTACAGGAAGGCTAAAGCTACGTTTATTAAGATTGGCTATAATAAGAGAATCTTCAAGTGAGATTGGGTTGTGCCTATTTCCCTATAAGAGGTATTTCAAGGTAGCCAGTGGTATCCACAAACATCTCCAATGGCAAACCATAATTTGTAAATTCAGACATTACAAAATTTATAAAGGTTTATGGATTAGAGCCAACAGGATTGGGCAGCATTTCAGATTCAAAGAGAAAAATGTGATCTAGAAGGCAGGGTGGGACTCTTGGAAGATCTGCCTGCAACTCCTGGAAGCAGCTGTGTCCTACCCAGTCCTATAGCTATAGCAGGATCCTGGGAAAAGGTAAGAGTTAGAGTTGCCGACAGATTTATTTGCTTTCACTTGCATGCTCTAAAATATACTTTGTTTTTCAAATCTGCAGTGCTGCATAGTCTTAATGTTAAAGCTATTCAATATGTGGTTTTTTTAAAATTTTGGCTTAATGCAACATGCAAGCCCTTCCAACAAAGACATTGTTAAGTTGTTCAACAAAGCATTCTTTCAAAAAGTTTTGAGTGACATTATTTACAGTATTTAGTCCTGAATTAGCTTAGCAGGTTGTTTCATAGACCTGAGTGTTTGTCCTGTCATATGAGACAAGGGTGTTTCTCTGTGCACCAATTGTTTTACAAGTGACATGTCTAATGTGTTTTCTTCATGAGTTGTCAATAGGTATTACCGGTACCAAGCTTTTGTGAAGACCTAGAAATGAGAATTTGAGGCTAAAATTGAGTCTGGAATAAGTTCTATATAGCCATGGTACAGCTGACAAATAAGTGTAACTCAGCAACTTAAGACTAATAACTTTTTATGCAACAATATACCTTGACAAACAACTAACTCTTATGGCTCCAAAGATTGCTACAGCCTTTAAGAACTTCTGCTTTTGTCACATTGATGGCAATTGCTATTGAATATTATATTTGCCTTATGTGGAGTCTCTGCAAACTGTGTGAGAAATGGCCATTATATACATTTTGAAACGTTTTTCTAATGATTCAATTTACACAGCTTCCAACTATTTGACAATCTTTTGAGCAAGAGATTATTGGAAAATGGTACTAGTAGTTGGATGACATATATTTGTTTGGGATCTTATAAGATCTCCAAGCTGCTTTGGAAGGTGATATTTGTTGCCATGTTTATGCAAAGATGTACCAGTTAATTTGGCATTCTATTCACTCCTTACCTTCTTGATCACTACAATAGCTAGAGTTTCATGACATTCCTCTATTATCAACCTGGTAATGGATACAGAGCAATTCAATTGAAATTCAATCTTAACAAAATGTAGATATTGTTTTTGTTAAATTTCCAAATGGCAAAAAAACCCAAAACCCTAGATGGAGTTGCTTTCCTCTTTGAAACCATGCAAATGAGAGTAGATAAATAAGTACCACTTTGTTGGGAAGATAAGAGTGTTCTGTATGCCGCAGTGTAGAATCATGCTGGCCACATGACTACAGAAATGTCTTTGTATAATGCTGTTGCTAAATAGAGATGAGCACCATCACCTAGAACAGTGATGGGGTGCCTTTTTTTGCTTGCGTGTCAAAAGGGTGCGTGCACAATAATGTGCATGCACATGGTCACATCCATAATGCAATGCCTTCTCTACAGATATGCATCCACACGCTGTCCCCTCGGCCTCACTGAAGCCTTCAGACTTCTGGTAGGCCCACTGGGCCGCTTTTCACCCTCCCCAGGCTTCAGGAAAGCCTAGGGAGCCAGTGGATGGCGAAAACAGGTCCATCTGGACTACCAAAAGTTTGTTTCTAAACCGCCTCCCCTGCTCCCCAGAAGGCCCAAATGGGAAAAAACAGCTTCCTCCTGCCCTCCAGAAGGCTAAAAATCAGCTGGTCAATGTGCACATGCACGCTGGAGCTAACATAGGACAACACCTCACATGCCCTCAGATATGGTTCTGCATGCCACCTGTGGTATGCGTGCCATAGTTTCACCATCACAATGCTAGAATCAACCATGACTGGATGGGGGGAACCTTTATTTATTTATTTATTTGATTTTTATGCCGCCCTTCTCCTTAGACTCAGGGCGGCTTACAACATGCTGGCAATAGCACTTTTTAAACAGAGCTAAGCTATTGCCCCCACAATCTGGGTCCTCATTTTACCTACCCCGGAAGGATGGAAGGCTGAGTCAACCTTGAGCCGGTGATGAGATTTGAACCGCTGACCTTCAGATCTACAAGTCAGCTTCAGTGGCCTGCAGTACAGCACTCTACCTGCTGCGCCACCCCGGCTCTTTAAATAATAGATATGAAACTAAATCAAAATTTGCCACCGCAGAGTCAGAGTTTTATAAGACCTAGCCTCAAATTATCTGCTCAGGCTGTTCAAAGTTCAAGATTTTGTTAGCTTTTTAAAATATGTTAATTTAAAATTTAATCATTCTTGCCTCCTAATCTTTTCAAACTTTTATATACAGCAATAGCACTTAAACTTATATACCTTCCATTTCACAGTACTTTATAGCCCTCTCTAAGCAGTTTACAGAGTCAGCATATTTCCTCCAACAACCTGGGTCCTCAAATTTTGTATTTTAGCATTTTATTTATTTTATTTATTGTATTGTATGCCGCCCCTCTCCGCAGACTCGGGGCGGCTAACAACAATGATAAAAACAGCATGTAGAAATCCAATTAGTAAAACAACTAAAAACCCTTATAATGAAACCAAACATACACACAAACATACCATGCATAACTTGTAATGGTCTAGGGGGAAGAAATATCTTAACTCCCCCACGCCTGGTGGCATGAATGAGTCTTGAGTAGTTTATGAAAGACAGGGAGGGTGGGGGCAGTTCTAATCTTCGGGGGGAGTTGGTTTCAGAGGGCCGGGCCACCACAGAGAAGGCTCTTCCCCTGGGGCCCACCAAACGATATTGTTTAGTCGACGGGACCCGGAGAAGGCCAACTCTGTGGGACCTTATCGGTCGCTGGGATTCGTGCAGTAGCAGGCGGTTCCGGAGGTAATCTGGTCCCATGCCATGTAGGGCTTTAAAGGTTATGACCAACACTTTGAATTGTGACCAGTCAGGGTCCACTGTGAGGGAGATATACAGTTCAGAAATATAAATAAATTTGCAGAATTATTTGTGGCTGGATCCATGCTATTAAATTTTGCTTAGGGCAATTTTTGCTTTACAAGCCTGTCTCCCCTCCCCCCACCCAACTTCTGAAATGCAAGGGATGGAAAGTCATAGATCCAATTGTAATCTCCATGTCTCATGGCTAGATGAGAAATTCAGAATCATATGAGGACTAACTGGAAAATAATGCCTCCAATATTATAATCCACCAATAGATGGCAATGCTGATACAGTACACTTGAAACTTTGGTATGTGCTTTAACATCTGGTCTTTTACTCCACTTAGTAGAAAGATGTTGTGAGAAAAGTCCTCCTTGCCTTTCATAAACTTCTTAAAACCCACCTCTACTGTCAAGCATGGGGGAACTGAGACATCTCCCCTTGCCTATGTAGTTTTATGTATGGAATGTTTGTGTGTATGTTTTTATATAAGTTTTTTTTTAGGTTTTTAATGTAAAATTGTTATGTTAGACTTAATATTAGATTTGTCATTGTATACTGTTTTATCACTGCTGTGAGCCGCCCCAAGTCTGCAGAAAGGGGCGGCATACAAATATAAATTTAAATAGAAAAAATAAATTTAAAAATAGAAATAGAAAAGTTGTGTTACTATTGTTCATGAAATTGAAGCCTGACAAGAGTACAGTAGTCCCTCGCTATACCGCGCTTTACCTACTGCGGCTTCAATTCATCGCGGGTTTCTGAGGAAGTCGATCGGCAGATTCAAACAGCCCGCCGAACTCGATCGGCAGGTTTTTAAAAAAAAAAAAATATATCTAAAATTGTAAATACTGTATTTAAATACTGTATCTAAAATAAATACTGTGTGGGAAGGGTTTATAAACACTTAAAACAATGAAAACTTACCAAACAATTACAATATAAATACTTAAATAAGTACTATCAGTCGATAAATTCCCCATCGCGGATTTCACCTATCGCGGCCAGATCTGGAACGTAACACCAGCGATAGGTGAGGGACTACTGTACTCATCAATTCATTTTAAGCAACACGCCATGATTGAATTCTGTGTGATTATCAGAGGTTTAGTTAGTTTGATGTCAAGCTATTCATATTTACTGAAGAATTAGCTTTTTCCTACTAAGGGGCATTTACTTCATAATCCTGAAAAACTCATTAATTGGTTTGCCTTGTTCTTTCTCTTTTGAGGCCTTGCTGTTAGAAGTGTTGCTGTGTTGAGAAACCCAGAAAAGTTTAGAACTCCTGCATCTTCTCTAGGGTCATTGCAAGTCCAAAGCTAACAGGCAGGTAAGGGGATGGGAATAAGGGTGTGTGTAAGAGTGGCCAATACAGTATAAGCACTGTGAGACTGGGGGAGACTGGGTAGGTGAGATAGACTTTCCTGAGGAACTTGCTACCTTCCCTGCAGACTTCTCCATTGACTTTTCCCCTGCAATCACAAACAACTTTACAATTTCTGCTAACTTCCCAATTGATTTCTGGAAATCTAGCTGGCTAATCTTGGCAGCCCAAAAGCAGTGCTCCCAGCTGATCAGGAGGGAATGGAGATTTTACAGTATCGTTCCCCTACCATGCCCACCAAACCAAGCCATGCCCACAGAACTAATAGTGAAACATTTTGAATCTCACCACTGGCCCCTATACCAGGGTTGTCAAACTGGAAGCCTAGGCCATGCCCACCCCTGCTCCGCAAAAGCAAAAAATGTTGTGATACATTGAAATATGTCATATGACGTGATTGAATTTGACACTTGTGCCCTATACATTCCAAATTCACCCAACTAAAGATTACAAACAGATATGAGAGTTTTAGTAATACAGTATATACCTTCCCATCTATAACTTGTCTTCCAGAATTTAATGCATTAAAATAAACTTAACTGTTTCTCATCTTCCCAAGACAGAGAAATAAATTGTGTCTGTGATACAAATATCAGCAAATAAGTCACTTACTTAATTGGGTAATTAAACAATGAAGGCAGGCACCTAATTTTGGCTATTTAAAAGTCTGCATTAACTTTGATATTAAAAGCATAGACCTATAGAAACAAAAGAGAGCAAGTTAAGCCAACAGGCTAGAAACTGGGAGATGGTGAATTCTAATCACAACATAAGCACAAAGCCAGCTGCATTTCCTTGAGCCAGTATCTCTTATTCAGCCCTAGGAAACAGACAATGGCAAACCACTTCTGAAGAACCTTGGCAAGAAAACTGCAGGAACTAGTCCAGAATTTTAAAAAAAATCTGACTCAGAAGCATAAACACACACATACACAGAGAGAGAGAAAGAGAGAGAGACAGAATGATAGTGGGCTCAGCTTTCCTTCTGAAAATTGCCTTTAACATTGAACTATTTCTATTTTCTGTAAAGCAACATCAGACTATGAATGGATCCTGATTAATGATTTTAATTGTAGCATTGCTGTTTGGATCTAGGCAGAGTTGGTATTCAGCAGGTTCTGATCAATTCTGGAGAACTGATAGCAGAAATTTTGAGCACTTTGGAGAACTGGTAAATACCACCTTTGGCTGGCCCCATCGTCATATTGGCAGGCCAAAGTCTCTAACTCCAAATGATGTCTGTACATGGATATATTCTCTGCCTCAAAAGTTCCAGCTGTTCGGGAGCAAATGGGGATTTTTCAGTATCCTTCCCCTGCTACCCCCAAGCCATGCCCACCAAACCACGCCCACCAGACACCAGAAGTACCACACCATGCCCTCCAAACCACGCTAACAGAACCAGTAGTAAAAAATTTGAATCTCACCACTGGATCCAACTATGTTCATAAGTGGCTGATATAAAGAGCTTTGCAAGAATTGGGTCTGGGAGCTACTTTACCAAGAAATTCCTGGATGGTAGCTAGACTCGGAAGTAAAAAAATGCCCAGAAATAATCTAGTGGCAAACTACTTCTCTTGTGCTGCTTGAAAGATGCCATGGCAATTTTCAGGAGCTGAGCTCACTTCGAATCTTCATCTTTTTACTTCTACTTGTAGATAAATTGGTATCGTTCAATATATAGCTAAAATAGGGGAGTTGGCATACAGAAATAAGATTCTAAGTTCAGCCAGTAATAACGAGGATCCAGCTTTAAAAGCTGTTCATTAAAGTAACACTCTAGCATATTAAAAGTTCACTGAAACTGCTGCATTACCATATTTGGATGAGCGCCATGAACAATATAATACATTCAATTTGAGGACAGGGGAAACAAATAATTTCATTACTGAGCCTTCAAAAAAAAGGCAAATTGATAGAGTAATATTGTGCCATACTCATTAAGTTGAATCCATGTATTAACAATCAGCTCTTGGCTCTAGTGAGAACTACACAAATTCTATACTCAAGTATACAGAAATGCAAAGAAAAAGATGAATCATTAGTTTCACTTTTCAGTATGAATATTCATGTATGACCAACTTAATTTGAAAACAAGAGTAGTAGAACATCACAGTGTTCAGGCAGACAATCTATTGTCCTCCAAAGCTTTTCAACTCTTAACTCACCAAATCCCTTGTCATCCATTCTGTGACTAAACATCCAAATATTTGAAAAGCACAAAATTTCTTCCTTAGATATTCTGAATGTCTTTTTCTCACCTGGATTAGATGTAATTTATACTGCTTTAACACATACACCTACAAAGATCAGAATAGCGCAATCAACATTATATGCTCTGATACTCTATGGAAGCAAGAACCAGACTTCAAAGAGACAAAGAAGTGGGTTACAAAGTATTGATGCTTTTAAACTTGAAAAAGATTTCTGTGGGAAGCCAAGAAAATACAAATGAATCATCAAACAAATGAAGGCAGAGTTCTCTCAATGCTCAAATGATCAGTCTCAAATTATCCTCCTTTAGACATATTATGCTAAGACCTACGTAGTTCTCTACAGGAAACTGTAATGCTGAGAAAGGTAGACAGAAGGAGAAAAAAATGGAAGAGCATCAGCAATCAGATGGACTTAGTAAGGATGGTGATGAGTGCACTGTTAGCATATCTGAAGGACCAATTAAGGGAAGGATTGCCATAGAGAAAATCTAACTATGGGGTCACTAAGAGTCAACACCAAACTGATGACATATAGTCAATTTCTTTCACTGTATGCTGCAAGGCAAAGATACATGCCACATCTAGCCTTAAATTGAATTCTGCACCCTCATTTGATAAGTAATCATTTTGTGGAAGCAAAAAATTACTTGGCACAAGATTAAGGTCATTTCTTAATTAACCTCATTGCAATTATGTGTCACCATAACAATTTACTACATTTAATATTTTGTGAAGGTTTATTAAGACACTTGTTTTTTAGAATAGGCATACAAGTTCAGTAAAAAGTTTGATTTAATGGACAATCCTCTCGCTCTTACTTAGCAGACTTGGGATGCAATGGAAAAAAAAATCCACCTGTGAATTGTCTCCAAACCCCTGCACACACAACTTTTAATTCTATTATTATTGTTGTTGTTGTTGTTGTTGTTGTTATTATTATTATTATTATTATTATTATTTAGATTTGTATGTCGCCCCTCTCCGAAGACTATTTGCAGAGGTTTGACCAGATCTTCATATATAAGGTTGCTGCTCTGAACTCAAGCTGTTTTCTTGCAGATGTTTCATTACCATTTTCAGTGCTAAAGGAAGTAGGAGTTTGTTCTCTGTTGCTGCCCTATCAGTCTTGGAAGGAATGTTCACACTCTCAGGGCAACCACAGAAAGCAAATTCCACTCTCTTCTAGCACCTTACCCAGCTGACTAATGAAACGTCTGAAAGAAAACCACCAACCTCAGAGATCACAAGGACCCTAAAGTTCAATCCCAAGTTAAAATATCCTCTTTTAATGGCCGTTAAATTTATTTTAATTGTCCAACAATATACTATAAAGTCAGTTTATATTATCTGCATATTGTATACTTTTAGATTACTTTCAAATTTTATGGGTTTTTAGAACTAACAAATGCATCCTTTCTGCAACTAATCCATTGGGAATTTACCTTGGGACTAAACTACTTTCCTATAAAATAGTGAAAAGTGCCATATTCAAGAACTGAAAATTGAAAATTGAATAGTAAACTCATAGTAAATTGAGTTAGGCAGATGTGGCAAGAACTGGATCTGGGAGTATGAAGATATGGAACATGTCCTTTATGTTGGTCCTTAAAATGTAGATATTAATTATAATAAGGAAATTCTCAATTTAATCGATGAATGGAAAGCATTACACTATTTTAACCTATTATTCATGCTTAAAATTATACGTGGGATTTTATGCATGTATAAAATGAAAATGGGGATTTTATGCAAACCATGTAAAATACAATTTTTATGCGTGTGCAAAGTGTATAGGATATGGACAGATGTTAATTGTCACTAAGATTGATTTACAGTTATGTCTTTAAAGGTATTTTGCACAATTCAAAACACACTGATGATGTCTCCTCGAATGGTGACAAAACATTTGCAACCAAGTTGCCAAGCTCGGAGCTCAAACCAACAGCCTGTTATGTCTGTCTGAAATCTGCTAACCAGCATCTGTTAAATCCAGGGTTTTCTGAGGGCTCAAGATGTTTACTTCTGGTTTCTCATACAAAGTGGCCCATAGCAAACAATGGTTTCACGTAGCAACTATGAGGTTCACATAATGACCACAGCATTGTCTTTATGACCCTTGCAAACTGTACATGTTGACATAGATATGAACACTTACTCTTTCACAGAACTTCTTCAATATAACCAAGGTTACTGTGGAGGAACGTCAGAGTTCTCCAGCAATGCTGCTGATTTTGTTTGCTTGTTTAATTTATATGCAGCCTATTTTGTTATTAAGCAGCTCTGAGCAGATTTACAAGATGAAAATGACAATACAACATATTAAACAATAAAATGATAATATCTGCTAATTTTAATGTCAATATTTATGTAGAGGAGGAACTAATGCAATGGGGTGGAGTAGTAGTTTTCTTTTAGTAAATACTGTTTCTGCAAAGCCCTCTGGTCATAAAACCACCTAAATCAGAAACGAGAGTATCAGATGTTCTAGATTCTGCATTTAGAAGTTTCCATAGTTACTGGACCTTGCAAAAACAAGGCTTTAAAAAAAATCAGCATTATGAACCATGAGCTAATAAGTTACTCAGCCTTGATTGATAGCATTATACCAGACATTCATTTGTTTATGTTTGAAACAAGAATTATACTGTTCCTTTTGATCTTCACTAGGATAAGGAAACTACCATTGCAAAGGTTCTGCATCTATTCCAAAGTCAATATATAAGCTACCAGCAATTTCAAAATGAGCAACATTCAAGGAACCCATAATGCCATATTAGATACATAACTAAAGATAAAACTTGTTTCTGTGCATTTCAGCCAATCAACTAAAATTTCAGGACATTATGGGACAAAAGGCCAGTGACTTTTTACCGCCAACCTGAAAAAGTTTATTCCTGAAACAGTTCCCAAGCTATAGAATTCACATTCCATGTAGTTACTACCTTGCAAAAATTCAATATCTGGTCATCTTTTAATTGAATTAAATATGTGCTCTGATGTTTTTTATCCTATATCTTATTATAAATGTGCAATACTGATTTGTTTTAATTGTTTAATATTTGTAATTTTTTTAGAAGGTCTTGCTACCGTTTTTTTAGTTTCTAACTCACTGTAAATTAGTGGCTTTTTAAAAATATCAGTTGTTCTTGTATGGCTAAATGACTTAAATTATTTGGTTATAATACTATGCTTGATAAGTAGGAATATCCAAAAACATAAGGGCTAAAATTTATATTGAATTATAATTTGAAAGAAAATTTTAATTGAATTATATATCGATGGTATCTAACTCCAGACAGATTGTTAAAGATGTTTAATATCATTCCCTTTTTTAAATGTTACTTTGTATTTTAATGTAAGATGTTGAAACTTAATAAGGATTTTTAAAAAGTCAATTGTCCTTTTAAATGAGTATGCATGTTAGAAATATTAGATTCTTTTACAATGGTTATATGCATTAGAAAATCAAACAGGCCTCCTCACAATAGCCACACACTGGATAAGCTTCTAAATTGATAAAATGCCAATAACATAAGTTGGATTGCTAGTGTGATTGACAAAGTATCACCCAAAGAAGTTGATGACAATTTTGCAGTAGTGGGAAGTCTAAAGAAAATAAGGCTATGGATGAAGCAGTAAACAAATCTGATGCATCAAGGATAATGTGTAATTACAGAAAGTTAGGGAGATAAATTGAATGGTGTAGGTGTAATCTAGATGTAGCAATATTTATTTTTCTTATTGGATATCTTTAATTTCTTCACACACTTCTTTTTGTTCCTTTTTCTAGTTTTTTACAATGCTGTCTGTGTTGTAACATCACTTTTCTTTTTGATAATTTTATTGGTACCTGTTGATTCTATGCCAAGGTAAAGTAGGATGGTTTATTATTTTTATCTTCTCAATAGATCCAATGGGAGAGTGGTGATGGCAACAAGTGGTGGCAACAGGCAGCGGTGATCCCTGCTGCTTGGAACAGCTGATAGGCGATATTCTGGGAGGTTAATCCAACCGCTGATAGGCAGAGGCAGACGCAAACAGTGATGGTGACAAATCTCGCCAATAGGCGTCTCATGTGGAAGCCGAAAATGAGGTGCCTGGAGGCTAAAAACAGCCGAGGGAGGGAGAGGGGAGGCCCTGCCAATATTTGTTCTATGACACAGAGACATTTCCACACACTTTTTTGGGGAGAAGAAGTTCATCTTATAGTGCAAAAAATACAGGTAATTAGATACTCTTTGTTTAGATTGATCTGGTTCTCGTTCATTTTTTACATAGAAATTTACTGTATTGTTTTAAAATTCTGTAAGTCATTTAACATCTTTAATGAAAGATAATTGGCTAAATAAAATAAAGTGAAATACTTTTAAGAAAAATGATTTGGTCAGAATTCTAGAATAGATTATAGAAACCTAATACAAATTGTCACTTTATGTTTGTTACAGCTCCTCACTTGAGTTGAACCTTGACTTAATCATCCCTGATTACATTTCAGTGACACTATGGGTTAACAGTTAATATATTCCCACATTTAACTTAAATACATGATGAAAATAAGTTGCTCACTAATAGCACCCAACTTCATTGATGTCAGATTGGCGGCTAGTACAAAATCTATTTTTCATCTATTGACTGTATTCTCATGATACACAGTAGAATGAACCAGCGAAAACTTTTTTAAAAACATATTATGCAAACTCAAGTATTTATGATCAGTTTACAGTTGAGTGAGCTCTGCATATCTTCCTGGATAATTTATGATTCAGTATGTCTTGCAAATCAGAAAAAAAAACCCTGGCTTGAGTAAATCACATGTTAGTGTGTCATTCAGATACAAACGTTTGAGGAAGTTATGATGAATGTTTCCCCAAACTTACAGTGTGGCTCTTGTTGACATTATCTGAATCTTGGAACATGGTCAGATGGAGTGCTGAAAAATGGTATCTCTTAGAGAACTCCTTCTCTATAGTTTCTTCCACATCTGTCCCTATCTGTAGGTTGCTGTGCTTGATATCCAACCTTTAATTTCTTCCCTTCCACTGGTTGATTGAAAAATGGGATAAAGTTTAAGTCATTGAGAGGAAGGGAGAGGTTTTTCAACTGAATGTAAGAAAACATGCAAGCGGAAAAGCTTCTTCAGTGATTACCCTTAATGGTTATTTGGAAACCTCAATAGTGCAGTGCATCTACTTAAGCTGAATCAAGAGGTGCTTAAAAGAATGCCAGCTACACTACTTAAATTCTTTGTTTCCAGGCTATATTTAAAGTTGGAAGTGTCTTCGGAAAGGGGCGGAATACAAATCTAATAAACTATAGCTATAAGTAACTATTTCGATGCAACTATTTAAAGGCTTCAAAAGCAGTTTGTATTAGGAACAAGGCCTTCTCAACAGCAGCCCTCCACTTTTGGAACTAGTTTTCAGTTGACCCTCAACAGGTCTATAAGTGGAGACTAAAATTTCAAAAGTATAAGTTGGCTCATAACTGAATTGGAACTCTAATAAGTCCTTTGGCACAAAACATTTTTGAATCTTGTCCTCTATCTGTTTTTAACTGTTTTTTAATATTATATTTGTTTTCCATTGTAACTTTGTTTTATTGTTGTTGTGAGCTGCCCCGAGTCTTCGGAGAGGGGCGGCATACAAATCTAATAAATTATTATTATTATTATTATTATTATTATTATTATTATTATTATTATTATTATTATAAAAATTGAATAAATATTGATTTAAAATAATTTGACCAAGCTATCCTAAGAGGTTTAAACCACATTGTTTTGATTAATTTACATTTATTTTTCTAATAAGTTGATTTATGTTCTAACTAATATGAGTCCTTCTTAATAAAACAAACATTTAACTTGTTTCTGACCATTTTCAAACGTTGGAACAACCGTGGCTGTTTGTAGCAAAGTCAACCTTAGCAATACTGCTCCTCATTCTCAGGAGTGATCCCCCCCCCGCTTTTTTTTCATTTATCACATGACGTTTCCTTGCGATTTTTCTTCCACACTTAGAAAAAAATGCTGCACTGATGATTTTTATGACATACTAAATTAAACATTTAGTCTAATTGCACAATCATCAGCAAAGTAGTCCCAAAAACTGCTGTAAGAATCTAACCAAGGAACTAAGTACAGAAAATAAATTTCTATTTACAGTGGACAGAGAAGATGGTGTTCATCCATCATGTTCAAAAATGATCTTGACATCTAACAGGTTGTGGCCTGTCTACGATGTGTCTGCAAAGTGGTTGCTGAGGCCTATATGGGCATGAAATGTTGGGCAGGCATGTGTAGGCAACATAGTCGAGCATTTACATCTCTGGCTTTTCAGACTGCTCGCTTTTCTTGTGCTATGATTGTTCTTCTGTTGTCAGATGTCTGGCAGCCTTGGTGGATCAGCATGTGCGATGTTGATCGATCTTGTGCCAGGGTTTCCCAGAAGGTGGTGTCAATATCAAGGGACTTGAAGGAGGCTTTCAACATTTCTTTGTATCATTTCCTTTGTCCCCCATACGATCGCTTTCCTTTAGGCAGCTGACCATAGAGGAACTGTTTAGGGATGCAATTATTATTATTATTATTTATTAGATTTGTATGCCGTCCCTCTCCGTAGACGTGGTCTGGCATCATTGCAACGTGGCTTTCCCAGTATCAGCAGGGTGTGAGTTGATGTCCACTATTTACAGTGGACAGAGAAGAAATAAAACAGCACAATACTACATACACAAATCCTAGAAAAATATTTTCTTCTCTGTTGGGATAATTTTTCTTCACAGATTTATACTTCTTTTCATTTTAATTAAAATCCTACTGTACAGGAATGGTTATTAGTGCTGACACCATGAAAAAAAGAGGAAATGCCAAAGAAGTCTATAAATGTATCATAATCCATAGATTCACACTGAGGGCCTACCTAATCTTAGCAAGACAATTGTTCTATAAAAGAGAACATTACACATCTCCTACTTGTTGTGCTTGTAAAAACTGAAACACTACCATCTCATACAAATCTCATATATGAATGAATAATGGTTAGAGAATGCTGGAATTCTCAACACAGATTATAATAAAGATTAGTGTGAGTAACTGAGTAATTTCCTTTACTGGTGGGTGTAGCTTCTTTTCAATACATAAAGGGACTAGAATCTTTTTAGGACTGGGGAGCAATGCTGGGGTTACAGTGGCCCTTAGTTTATCTTTATATACGGTAGCTTTTAGTCTCATTGCACTGTAAGGAATTTCATATATAAGAAGTATAGGACTCTTTTCCTCACACAAATAAGTCAGTATTTATATGTTGGTTGGCATTTATTAGCACTGAAGTTCAATACACCAGGATAGAGGCATATTGGGAACGATTATTAGTTCACCTTATTTACACACATGATTGAATGATTCAAGCAAATTACCACATTTTTCGTACTATAAGACACTCTGGACTATGACATCTAGCTTTGGGGAAGGAGAACAAGAAAAAACTCTGCCTCTGCCTCCCAGCATCAATCTGGTATTCATCTGGCCAGTTTGCTACCACCCATTTGCCACTGCTGCTGTTTGCCACGGCGTGTTTACCACAGTCTGTTTGCTGCCACTGTGGCCTGTTCACCGTGGCCCATTCACTGCCACCACAGTGGCATATTTGCTGCCGCTGCTGTGGCTTGTTTGTCACCGCCCGTTTGCTGCCACGGTTTGTTCACCGCCGCAGCCCATTTGTCACCACTGCCACAGCCCAGAACAGCTGATTTGAGCCGCACCAAATCCCTCCCCCTCTTATATAGCAATATTCACTGTATAAGACAGATTTTTCCACCCAGATTTTTTTTGGGGGGGTGGGGGGGAGAAGTGCATCTTACACTCCGAAAAATATGGTATATGAAAAAAACAGAACCTCGTATTATA